>NW_006408538.1:21721983-21762320 GCF_000296735.1 Chrysochloris asiatica | reverse complement strand
GATGGTGAGCTTGAACCGCCAACCTTGCAGTTCAAACAGCTTTGCAGTCTGGCACATTAACCCACACCGCCACACCTGGATTTCAGTAGCAGCGTAGTCAGCTAAAATTTGGTTTTCTATTGCTAGCCTATATTTCTGCACAGGACTAGAGTATGGAGGGAATTCCAGATTAGACAGTTGAAGAAGGTAAATCTGGTAATTCTCACTAAGAAGCCATATAGATTTCAGGCTTACCCATAACTGTTTGTGTGGGACAGATTCAAAGCAGCTTAGCAAAAGCTCTGAGAACTGGACTATAAGGTTGTGAACCACCACCCAGGATTCAGAGTGGCTTATGTATAAGACAGATACAACAGAGTATAATAAATGGACTGAACCCTTGGAAGCCCTACACAGTCTTGGAAACCCTATGTAGGGTTGCTATGAATCAGAGCCAGCTCAATGGCATTTAACAACATGCACAACCATAAGGACCCCTGGTAGTGTATTGGGTTACACACTGGGCTTCTAAACGCAAGTTGTTGTTGTTGTTATGTGCCATCCAGTCGGTTCCGACCCATAGTGACCCTGTATAGGGTTTCCGAGGGTGTAAATCTTTACGGGAGTAGAAAGCCTCATCTTTCTCCCGCGGAGCAGCTGGTCGTTTCGAACCGCTGCCCTTAAGGTTCGCAGCCCGATTCGTAACCACTATGCTACCAGAGTAGAGCAGTTCAAATCCACCAGCCACTCTGCAAGAGAAAGCTGACGCTTTCTGCTCCTGAAAAGATTTACAACTTTGGAAACCCTATACAAGGTTGCTATGAGTCAGACTGGACTCCCCAGTTTGTAGCAACAGCAGTGGCATTATAACCATATTCCATGAGATCAAGTGAAACACACTTGAAATTGGTGGAAAGACAGAAACCCTCTGGGGAGAAATAAAAACAATAGCATTTGAGAATTTTCAAACTGAAAAATGCATTACCTAAAATGAACATTTAATTGGATGATTTCAGTAACAGATGGATATGAAAGAGGAATGAGACAAAAAACAAAAAAAGTTTGTTTTGTTTTTTTTCTAGTTAAAAAACAGAAAAAAGAAGTGAAGGCAAAAAAGTAAAAAAAATAAATAAATAAATAAAAGGACAGAGCAGTGGGGACTTGTGGAGCAATATCCAAAAAGTCTCTAACATATGCCTCAGTGGAGTAACAGAAGGAGAGAAAGGAGAGATTGTGATAAAAAGAATATGAAAAACTAATGTTTAAAAACAAAGTTAGTGAAAAACAAAACTTTATAGATTCAAAATGCTCAGTCAACTCCAAGCAGAATGAACTCAAACAAACAAAAGCCATTACAAAGACCAAAACAAGATCAGGAAGAAATTTGGAAAGATAAAAACAACAACAACAACAACAACAACAACAGAAAGACCACATTAAAGATCAAGCTACAGACAGAGTCATTGTTTGGCCTAATTACAATATGAAAAAGAACAGAAATGTATTCAAATCTATACCACAAAATGGTTCCCAACTGAAGAAAAAATTAATCAGTCTATATCAACTGAATTCATTGAGTTTTAAGAATAGGATCTACAGAATGATCCACAATCAGGTATATCTTCATCAAACGACTTACATTTAGGAGAGAAAAAAAAACCTATAGCCATCTATATAGGAAAAACGAATAAAAGTACCTAAAAGGAAGACAAATCAGCTGATTCACATCACATACCTATCCAGAATCATAATGAAAAAATATTGGTAAAATTATAAAAATCATTTGTATCCTAGGAATATTCTTAAAATATGCCCAACCAAGACATTACTCAGATATCAGAGACGGAAAATTTAAGATCTCCAAGATACATGGTCCTTTTATGGAAAAAAAAGAAAAAAGCCCTGAGAAGAAAATCAAGACAAAGTTTGAGCAGAACTTAGAAAAGGAGACACTATAGTCAAATGAGTTGTGGTGTTGGAGGAGAATATTGAAAGTGCCGTGGGCTGCCAAAGGAACAAACAGATCTGTTTTGGAAGAAGTACAGCCAGAGTACTCCTTGGAGGCCAGGATGGCCAAACTTTGTCTCTCATACTTCATACATATTGTCCACATTGTCAGGAGGGACCAGTTGCTGGAAAAAGATATCATGTTTGGTAAGGTGGAGGGTCAGAAAAAAAGAGGAAGACCCCCAGCGAGATGGATTAGCCAAGTGGCAGCATCAATGGGCTCAAGCGTGGCAACAATTGTGAGGTTGGCCCAGGACTGGGCAGTGTTCTGTTCTGTTGTGCATTGGGTCATTATAAGTCGGTACTAACTCGATGCCATCTAACAAATGCTCAAATGAACTCAAAATTATCTAAGAACACTAAAATAAGTAAACAACTATGAAAATCTCTGTTATAGAAGAATGTAATTGGCATTGATAATATAAAAATAATGATGTAACTAACAAAAATTGAGAGGTGTGGGATAGGTCGGTACTTATCTTTGTGAACATGAAAATGAAAAATAGAAACTACTCAAAACTTAAAATATGAATAATCTCTAGTTCTATCATTAGTGATTACTGATTCTATTTTTTTTAATTTGGGGTGTTTGACATTCCCTCTTGTTTTCTGTATGTAGCTCATCAGCTCCCAAGAAGTAAGATCTTATCTCATTGGTGCTGAATTCTAACCAATGATAACTGACTAGAGAGAACACCAGACACATTTGGAATGTACCAAGTGTTCTGCTTGACTTTGCAAAGACAGATATATGCACACACAGAGATGCATCTAATATCCACGTCTACTCTGTAGCTATGCATTAGACCCTGGAAACTGTTCCAGTCCTATATATCTTGTCAGTTTAGAAACAGCTCAATTGATTTGCAAATGAATAAATACAGATTGTGCCTCGGGTCCATTATGATCAGATGATTCAGATCTAATTTGATGTTAGAAACACCATTTTCTCAACTAAATAATTTAATTCATCCCATTTATATGCAATAACTCCTGATAAGATTAACGAAAGAAAGGCATTACACCTACTCACTTATCAGCTATCTCATTATCTGACATTTCACACTGATGATAATAGTAAAAAATCTACTATCCAACTATCTTGCGCATATAACAATGTGTTTCTGACAGTAATGAATGCAGAGGTGCAAGGCGAGGGTAACACTGGCTCTTAGGGCTCAGGTTACGTGTTTGGCAGTTTTATAATGATGAAATCTGGCAGTTCTTTTATGATATAATTTGCTAACTACTTAATCGTGTAGTCACCCTCTATTTTGTGATCTGATGTGATCATCCTCTCTTTTTACAATACAATGCCAAGTTTCACATAGCAATTTTGTGGCACTGTGGGTTAATGTCCTGGACTGCAAGGTCGGTTTGAACCACAAGGTCAACGGTTTGAGCTCACCAGCTTGGAAACCCTACACGGGTTGCTATAAATTGGAACCAACTCAACAGCACTTAACAAGAACTTAACAACAAGAACTTGGGGGGTCTTTGGAACATAACCATATCCATCAGTGAGGAGAGCGTATCTGAACAAAACATATTTCTCTTTCTGATGAGGGTTCTATTTTAAGATCTGCACAAAAGATTCATGTAATTAGTTACTTAATCTAACATCTGAAACTTGAGACACTGAACAGTTTAGGATACACTGTGAATGATTCAGATGCCAATAGGATGACAGAGTTGGAACAAATGGTGACAAATGTCTTTAAATACTTAGAAATGTATACCCAGCTTTCTCCCAAAAAGGGCATTTTAGGAATTTATGAAAATCCCACATAAAAAGATAAAGATCGTTAAGATAATAAGAGCAGTGACATCTACTAAGAACACTGCATGGATCATTTCATTCCGTCCTTCCACGGTCCTATGAGGAATATACGATCAAACATAAATTAAGAACTCACCTCAGAACATAACATATAACCAGCAAGTAGTGAAGCCAATATTTGAACCCTAGCTGTGCGCTACTAACCACATTGTTAGGAGGCTTAATGCTAGGTCAGCAATTCTAGGGACAGTGAAGGCCAGCGGTCACATAAACAAATTTCAAATCTTTCAAGTCGAGCCTATTAATTGCATTCTATTGCCAAATCAGGCTATTATACATCTCCATTAACCAACCTAAGTCAAACTAAGAAATCAGTGAGGTTGGTTTAATCACCACTGAAATTCCCTATGGGGCCAGTCCATCTTGCTTCAGAGTTCTCAGCATTCTTACCTAAGCCGCCATCATCTGCTCTCATGCAAGCGATCTTTGATCCTAATAGAAGAATTTCTAAACGGGTTACATCTAGACCAAAAGTTCTTAATTTTGTTTTATGGGAAGACAGATTTGGGGGGTAAAATTTACCATTAGATCCAAGAACCATGCATCCTAGGGTTCCTTTTGTAGAGTTTTATGTAAAGATTCAATGTACTTATATTTTAACATCATAGTTTAAACTTTTAAAGTATACACTTAATTGATATTCACAGTTGTTAATGTCACATTATGTACATTGGGGAATCATTATAATCAGCAAACACAAACGATTTCCTTCAGAGGTTGATAAAAGTGTGGCTGCTTCATTATTTTTAAATAGAATGAGAGCTAAGCTATAGCAATTTGAATACTATTTTCATACACTTTGCCGTATCTCCATAAAAACATGTAGTGCTGTGTGCATATGACAATGCT
The DNA here is from genome assembly GCF_000296735.1 of Chrysochloris asiatica. Taxonomy (NCBI): domain Eukaryota; kingdom Metazoa; phylum Chordata; class Mammalia; order Afrosoricida; family Chrysochloridae; genus Chrysochloris; species Chrysochloris asiatica. The sequence continues at coordinate 21,757,645 of NW_006408538.1, read as the reverse complement.
CAGTGATAGCACACCCCCAAAAACACACATGCAAATCTACAGATGAAATTAAATAGTCCTCTAAGCCAGAGCTTTCCAGCATTTTATGGGGAACAAGACTGTTCTGACAAAAGGTTCTTTGAATATTTTTGAAAAATGCTGAGAAGTTACTATGGAATCTTAAAGTCTTTCATATGCTAATATGTATTGTTAAGCCCCAAAAGCAAAATAGAATTTATAGCATCTCCCAAACCTTTCTGATCACAGAACCCATTCTTCACGACAGGGGGCAGGGAGGTAATTCAGACATTTGTAACTACATATACAAAGGTGTCACAGTGCAAGTGAGACTGGAGATGAACAGTAGAAGTTTTGTCTTCCAAAATCTGGTGACTCCACTAAGATTTTCACTTTTCTAGTATCATGTGACTAAGAATACAGCACAATGAAGCGACATCTAAGCCTATTGTTTATCCATCTAACTTATATTTTGGCTAAAATGACCCACAGGAAAATGATATAAATGGTTGAGAAAGCTAAAAGAGAAAATGCGCTGTACCACAAGGTCAGTTTGAGCCACAAGGTCGGTGGTTCAAACCCACCAGCTGCTCCTTGAAAACCCTAGACAGGGTTGCTATGAGTCAGAATCGACTCGATGCCACGTAACAACAAATCGCTTACTATAAGGAACACTCCTTTGCTGCTAGGCAAGAGACTAGGACATTGACAACTTCTGTTTTGACTGAAAGCATGTAAACTTTTTAAGGTACGAACTCTGGATAACATGTCTGAAGAGAGATTGTTCACAAGGTCAATCTGCATTCAACCTCCATAGCCTAAGATTTAGTCTTGGGGTCCAGGACAGAGAAAAAAGAGATAACTGTTCCCTGTGATCATTTCTATGGCATTTCTCAAATCCATAAAAGTAATTATTATTATTGAAGGTAGCCTGACCACTAACTAAAGAGGCCAATTTAATTGTTTCTGTGAAGTTCCACCACTGTTATGTAACTATCATAGCATTGGCAAATACTGTGCAACTGGCCCCAAATTGGGGAACAAGATACAAAGCATTCATGCAATGAGAACATGACACTGCACCTGGTACCCTCCCTGTGCCACTCTCCGATGCAGTCTTCCTCTGTTCATTTTTAAGGCCACCTTGTGCTGGAACAAAGTAAGGTGCCCAGCCAGAAGTTTTTGGGTTGTATCACATACAGGACGAAAACGCTCATTATGCATTTAGCAGAAGAAGACCAGCCCTAAGATAAAATGGAGAGTAGGAAGTAAAAAATTGATCGGAAAAAACTGAAAACACCTCAGCATTCAAACTCCTGGCCCTGATCTATGTGGTTAGAGCCTCCTGACTTTTGAACTTACCCTCCTCTCTTTTTGGTTAATGATGCTTTGATCCTTCCAGGACAAGACACTGGTTTCTGCTCTGGATTCTGCATTTTCTCTACCTGGAAACTAGGCCCCACTCCCACCGTGCCATACATACACACACTAATTTATCTTCAGCATTTAGGCTTCAGCTTAAATGCCACCTTCACAGGGAGGACTTTCCTGACCACCCTAGCTAAAGTAGCCCACTTTCTCCATTTTCCATGTGGATTTTCAGAAGCAAATCACCAGGTCTTTCTTCTTAGTCTGACTTAGTCTAGAAGTTCTGCTGAAACTTATTTAGCAGGATAGCAACACTCATACGTCCATTGGCAGATGGCAGGTGTGTGCGAAACGCATTGATCGGGAATCAAAATAGGGTTTTCCTCATGGAAGGTAAGAATTCTATCACAAAATTCCCATACATCACAACAGTCTGAGCTTCAACCAATCACGAGAGTGGTACAGAATGAGGCAGCTTTTCATTGGACAAGAAGTCACCAGGAGTCACGGAATGGGCCACGCTCCGCATCTAGATACGATCACATCACTCGAGTGTATTTTCTTAGTGCACTTCTCAGTGTGTCTTTACAAGCCATTTCTGACTGCATGTACCGAAATATTAGCAACCTGAAAACCATGACTGTTGGTTTTGTTTACTACTGTGCCCCATACCCCAAACACAGATTAGACTATGTAAATACTGATGGGGGAAAAAAAAATGGGTAGGTGGACTCAATGAATGGAAAGTTGACTTCCATCTCCAGGTGATTGCTTTTAGAAACCCTATTTAGGATATATTGTCAGGAGGGACCAGTTGCTAGAAAAGGATATCATGTTTGATAAGGTGGAGGGTCAGAGAAAAAGAGGAAGACCTCCAACGAGATGGAGTGGCCAAGTGGCAGCATCGATGGACTCAAGCATGGCAACAGTAATGAGGTTGGCCCAGGATCAGGCAGTGTTTCGTTCTGTTGTGCATAAGGTTGCTATGAGTTAGTATCAACTAGATGGCACCTAACAACAACCACCACCTACATTGTGCTACTGGGTAACGTAAAGGTGTTTGGACATTTATCCTAATCCTGTCACTTACTGGCTGTGTAACTTTGGGCAATTTACTTAACCTCAATGATATTCAGATTTCATTTCTATAACCAAGTTTATAAAAAATAACATTCTCAAAGGATCTTTAAAAGAACTGTTTCTTAAAAGCCTGCACAGGGTTTAGGATAATCAACTGATACAAATGATTAAGCAATGTTGCTATCATTGTTATGGCTAATGCTGTTATCAATTCGTATCACCTACCATGCAAAATCAGGGACCAGGAAATCGTCAAGTGTATGTATCATTAAAAAAAGAAAAAAAAAAAAAGCTTAATCCAACAGTTTGATCCATCTAAAATAAGTACTTAGTGCATGTCTAAAGAAGGTGTTCTCGTTCATCTTAATATATCATGTAGTTGACAAGTTAAACAACTGCACAAGCCCTTCCTCTTAAGGGACCAGCATATTTGCATTTTCCATACCTGCATAGTCCCACCTCCTTTCCAGCATACACATGAGCAGTCTTTATGCAAAATTTGGCTGGGAAGAAGCAAAGTTTCCATTGTTGAAAGCTATGGAAGAGACTCTTGATTCAAAACAGTATTAAGCTGGTGGATGAGGCAGATTGAACCGTGTAAAATTTATTGGCCATCATAAAAAGGAAGCGGGAGAGGGCCACGGAGATGGGGGTTCGATTACCGCTGATTTGCTGGTATAATCATCTACAGCACATCACAGTGCGCCACCGGGTCTGCGAAGCACTCTCCCGGGATGATTGCTTTAATGTTACTACTGAAGCAGCTGGCCCATCAACTATGACCTGGGCAGCAGCAAACACCATCATAGAAAAGGGAGAAATGTAAATTTCAAAACAGATATATAAATATTCGGTGGTCCAGTGTTCTGTTAGTCATTTGTATTCATGACTTTGAAATGCAAAAATGTATATCTTGGGCCCTTCTGCAGCCAGAAGTCACCCAGGGTTCATAATCATCTCTCTGACATGAACTAAACTATGGTTGGCAGTAAAACTTTGGAGGCCAATAAGCTCATTCAACATGCTGTGAGAAAACAAGAGAGATACACTCTCAACCTCAAATGGCGGGAGAGAAATTGACTGAGTAATCAACCCCATCCCACAAAGTCAGAGATTTCCCTGATGTGACGGGGGAGTGAGGACAAGGCTGATTTACTTGCTGACAGGCTAATATCCCTGTAAGCAGAACCTTCTAATGTTCACTCTCAAAGCTCTAAGGAGCATGACTTTTTCTTTTTTTTTTTTTCTGTTTTTATGATTTACTGCCATTTTATCTTTGCTAGAAATGGGCACAGCGTAAATGTCCACAATTCTAAATGCAGATCAGTGATGTCCATCCTCCTTGCAGGTTCTCCTACAATGTCTGCCTACAAAGGAAATCATTCAATGCTACATCAGACTGAGCTTGATCTAACATAACGGGATAAAAGAAACTCAAGGGGAGAGGGACTACAATCTGGAAGAAATGGAAATTCCTTTGGTATTGTCCCAAACAACAAAAACATGAAAAGGAGAGAGGCAGGGCATCTGAGACTGAGAGAGCGGGAGATTACCCATTCAAACTTGCCTAAAACAGAAGGAAACGAAGACACAGAGGCCTAGAGCACACAGCTGAGTCTTCTAACTAGCTCCTAGTCTAGTAATTGGGACTTCACACCAGGTTACATTGTTATATTCACAACTTCATTTCATTTTACACTCTCTGGAGGACTCTGCAATGATTTAGCACTTAAAATAAAAGCCCATCCTTCACCCCCAGTTTGGGTATTAGAGAAGTGTTCCCATTACAAACTAGCCTGAGGTATAGGAGATGCTTTAAATGATACACATATTTATACATCATCTTCATAGCAATACAACAATATTTATGCCAATCAACTGATTTCAGGAACGCTGCTCAGAGTAAGGAAAATGTAGGTATTTAAGGTAAAAATAGTAAGTGAGTTGATTTAAATAACCTCAAGCAAATAACAGTAATTATAGGGTGTAGATTAATGTGCTGGACCACAAAGTTGTTTGACTCTCAAGGTCAGCAGTTCAAACTCATCAGTCGCTCCTCGGCAATACAGAGTTGCTATGAGTTAGAACCAATTCAATGGCAGTTAACAACAACAACAAAAGATTGGAAAGTTTCAATCTAGAAATATTTTCAATATAGGTTCCAACTGCTTATTTTACTCCCAAGACTCTCTGTCATGGGTGGGATCCATCTTCCTTCAAGGATATAATTTACTTCTAGTTAAGAACATTCTTGCTTAGAGAAAGGAGGCTATACTTACCACCCTAAGGAAATTCTTATTAAATATGGCAATGTTATTCTATGTCAGATCATCTGGTCTGTTGTATCCCTGAAGAGTCATTCAAGGATGAAGTATCTTGGATTTATCTAAGCGAGACTAGCTAAAATTTGAATTTATCAGCGTTCTTGATACTATGCTCCTCCAGTATTACTACTCCACAAGAGCTCTCTTGGACATTCCAAACTAGAGGCCTTGGGTTATAAACATCTGATTCACAGACAACTCCTGCTTAAAATATAATGCGGAGCTTTGAACAAGTTACGTCATGACCAAGAAGAAAAACAGAAACAGTCTGGAATGTTTACAATTTGGGTGATTCATCACAGCAACCACAATGGGAAAAATTTTAAATTGAAGTCCTGGAATGGAAGGTTCAGGAGAGACCCAGTTATCCTTGCAGGATTCCAGGCATGAAACTGGATTATTGGCAGAACTGTGGAAAGCGACACATAACAAAGCAACAAGGCAGCCATCTTTGAGTGGGGCACTAGCCATCTTGGAGGAGCTCTACTTTGTTGTTGTTGTTAAGTGCTGTCATGTCAGTTCTGACCCATAGCGACCCTGTATAGGGTTTCCAAGGAGCAGCTGGTAAACTTGAACTGCTGACCTTGCAGTTGAAATGGCTTTGCAGTCTGGCGCATTAACCCACTGCACTACACCCAGACTTAATGTTATGTAAAGTTGCCCTCATTTGGAAACAATTAAACCAACCTCTACTAGCAACAAATTCTTTATCAAAATCACCTTCTCTTGCTGCAAGTACAGCTTTCAAATCATTGAAAAGCCTTCACGTCTTTTCTTGTACTAAAGTAAAGCTAAATAAGAAGCTTGTGTTCCTGTTCTGACTGACCTACAAATTCTTCACAGACAGACTTGAAATGGATCTCATTGGTAACTGCCTATATATTAATTTGGATCATATTCTCTGGAATTAAAACAAACTCATATCTTTTTATAGTTCTGGTTTTCAACGCTACCATGTCAAATTTGGGAATCCAGTCACAAATTGCCATGCACTTAATTTCAAAAAGGCATTTAACAAAACTCATCAAAAGTGTCAAATTGTAACAAATATAAAATTAACAATGATCTAATTAATTCAAGGTCCAATATGCCGAGTTATAAAGAAGAGGCACTGGAACACAAAGACATAAACATGGAATTGGATACAGATCTAGGTTTATACTCCAGACTTACCACTGAATTACTTTGACTACTCCCCTGTGCCTTAGTTTCCTAATCTGAAAACCAAAGATAATCAATCTTGCCTCAAACGCTAGTGTGAGAACTGAATTAGGTAACATGATGAAGAGCACAGTATTTCTAGCATATAGTGAATAGTAGTTATATATATATATATATATATATATATATATATATATACAGAAACAAACAAAGCAACAGGAGATTTAGGGGAAAAAGGAATTGGTAAATAAGAAGTTATCAGTATTCCTGTATCAGTGAACAGCTAGTCCTGCTCCTATAAAGGAAAACTCAACGGGGAAGTGAACATAATTCTCCAGATTCTATCTGCCTAGAATGAAACAGTCTTTAAAAAACACCTCATCACTTCTGTTCTGAAGCAAAAGCAATTATTACTAAACTACTAATACCAGTATTAACACTTATTGTACACTTATTATGTGTCAGGCACTTAGACAACTATTGATTATCCAATTAAATCTTCCCAACAATGCTATGAGGTAAGTTCTCTAGATGTTGTTGTTGTTGTTGTTGTCAATGGCCGTACAGTTGGTACTGACCCATAATGACATTTTACAGGATTTCCTAGACACAGCCGGTGAGTTTGAACCACAGACCTTTGATTCAAACTGACTTTACAGTCCCGTGCATTAATCCACAGCACCATACCAGGCCTCCTAAGTGCTCTGAGTATCTCATTAAGTAGTCAAAGTTTAAGGAGGTGATGTAACTAGTCTAAGATCACACAGGGCTTAGAGGGTAGGCTCAGCATACAAAACCCTGGCCGTGTAACCTCTCGCTTTAACAACTAAGCCACCAGCCATGCTCACTTGGAAATCATGCCGATGATTCATTTACTTGGTTATTTATCCTCGTATCAGTAAAGAGGGCCCTTAGAAAGCAGATGTAAACAGTCTGCTTTCATGGACTACGATCTCTAGCCAAAATGCAAAATAACACATTAATCTTTGGGTTTGTAAGTCAGATTCTCATGGAGGAATTAAAATAATCATCTGTAAATTGTGAGAAACTAACACTGTTAGGACGCGGTAGGGTGGTTTGGAACGCGAGGTCGGTGGGTCAAACTCACCAGAGTTCCTCAGAAACCCTACTCTGGGTAGCACTTCACAGCAACAACAAGAATAGCATCAAAACACATACAAAAGTGAAGAAATGACTCTTCAATTACCCAGAATAAGCAATAAGAGGTCACCTTGAAACTCAGCCCAGAAGCGCTTGATAGGTCTCCTCTCCGCCATTTTGCTCCACACCGATCTTTCTAGGTGCTTCTTGTAGACTTCCATAGCTTCCTCACCATGTGCCAAGTGAGGAGCAATTCTTGGTAATGGACTCACAGTGAGAGGAGGTCACATGTCCCGGAATGGTCCAAAGAAACAGAGAGAGGGTGGCAAGCTTGGGTGTGATTATGGTGAGGCAAAGCGGCTTTGATTGCTTGATGAGAATCACGAAGCCCCATGCTGATTCTGGAGTTCCTAGTTGTTGATGTTTGACAGCTGGTACTCAACTTTCAGCCTAAATGGTAGTGATGGTGCGCTGTGGAGTCAGTTCTGACTCCGAGGGAGCCTGCATAGGGTTTCTGAGGCTATAAATCTTCTTGTTTGCCGTGGAGTCGGTTCCGACTCATAGCGACCCTCTACACGGTTTCCAAGGCTGTAAATCTTTACGGGAGCAGAAAACCTCATCTTTCTCCCGCGGAACAGCTGGTAGTTTCAAACTGCTAACTGTGAGATTAGCAGCCTGATTCGTAACCACTGCGCTATCAGAGCTCCTTGTAAATCTTTACGGGAGAAGAAAACCTCATTTTTCTCCCATGTAACGGCTGGTAGTTTTGAACTGTTGACCTTGAAGTTAGCAGCCTGGCTCATACCCACTAGGCTACCAGAGCTCCTTTCAGCCTAGATAGAACAACAATATGGAACACTGCCTCAAAGAAAAATCTCTATACCATTCAACCTCTCTCTTGGCAATGTGAGTTTTCCCCATAGAAACGTGAAGAAAGAGAAAAGAAGGCTCAGAGGTAGAGAAATACACAAACAGGACTTATGTCTCTGCTTCTCACTCTACTCACATTCACCCCTCCACACACACGTGCGTGTAGTGCCTTGGCAGGTCACAGAGGCCATGGGATCAAATATAAATTTTGAAAGTTGAAAGGGGGAATCCATCTCAAGTGACTTAAGGGATAACTGTCAGTGGAATTAATATGGTTGGAATGTTTAAAATTGCCACAGAGTCCCACTTTTGAAGGATGTCAGGCTCCTGTCTTGAAAGCTGAATGTCTGTCTGTGATACCACAGTGAAGGGTTGTGTGATCCCAGACAGTTCTGGGCTAAGAAAAGCTTATTTAATTTACTGAACTGCACATAGAAATTGGCAAGGATGAGTCCAAAAGGTCAAGGAAGGGGGCATGATTTGTGTCTATTCCACTTCCCATACTATTATAGTGTCACGTGACATTTTCCTTTTCCAAAGGTATCTGAAATTATGTTTCATGTTTTTTCACTCAGTCCCTTTGTCTTTGGTACCAAGGAATAAACATGGCCGAGATATAAGCAGTAGAAGTCTGGACCTCTCAGATAGAGCAAAACTTCTGCCACATAGAATTGTGTGTGTACGTTACGAGAACGGGGATGAAATGGCTAAGTTGCCATCTGCCCAGACATCACGATTAGTAATGGGGCGGATTCAAACGCTTGTAACTCCATTCCCCTAACTCAAATGGTCATCCCATTTGAAAACACATTGCAATATTCCTTCCTCAAACAATAAAGCTTAATTTACACATTAGTGCTAAAATGAGGAACAAAAAGTGAACCAACCAAAGTTCTCAGATTTCTTTAGAAACAACTGGATCCACCTGAAAAGCAGGAAGATGTCCAGGCCTTCCATCATTATAGTGAAAGAAGAGTTTGAGAAGGCTGAATATGCTTTCGATCCTTTTTATACTGGTAGGAGGTATCAGAGTTTACACAGGTTATGTCATCATAAACAAAAGAGGGCCCCAACTCACAGGGTCACCGAAAATCAAAATCAAGTTACTTCTTCTTTCAGCTCTGCCACCTTCCCCAAACATACCTCTCACCTCGATGCACTACTATTCTTCCATCTGAGCATATAATGAATATCCAAGTAGCAGGTGCTACGCTGGTTGTTGGAGTTTTAGAATCAACAAGGAACATCCCTGCCTGGGATATGCAATGGGGAGAAGAGAATGCTAACATGTGAGGCAAGTTAGGTAGAAACTTAAATAACATACAGTGGGAGAATACTTTCAGACTCATTGGAGAACAATGAATCAACTCCATTTTTCAAACTTTTTCTCTTGTTGTGACTTTTTTCTTTGAATCCCATGCTGCTATACACTGACTTTTAGCACAACAACAATCACAAAACACAATCATACAGCTGTATGTACCCAAGTTCATGTCTACTGTTGTTAGAGGTCATTGGGTCAGTTCCAACTCACAGCTCCCCAACGTACAACAGAATGAACCATGTTCAGTCGGGCACTGCTCTCTCACAATCTTTCCTCTTTGAGTCCATTCTTGTACTCATTTTCTCACTCCATCTCCTTGAGCATCTTTCTCTTGGTTGCTGATCCTCTACGTCAGCAAGCATTATGTCCTTTTCCAGGGACTGAACACCACAGATAACATATCCAAAGTATGTGAGACAAAGTCTCACCACCATTGCTCCTAACACAGATTTGTTTGTTCTCTGGCAGTCCATAGTATATTTAATATTCTTCATCAACATCATGATTCAAAGACATCTATTCTTCTTCATTCTTCCTTACTGATCGTCCAATTGTGCATGCACGGGAGGCCAATGAAAATACCATGGCTTGGGTCAAGCACACCTTAGTCTTCAAAGTGATAGCTTTGCTTTTAAACACATTAAATAGATACTTTGAGGAAGCTGTACCTAATGCAATATGTCATTTGATCGTTTTATTTCCTGACTGTTGCGTCTATGGGTGTTCATTGTAGATCCAAGTAAAATGAAATTCTTGACAACTTCAATATTTCCTTAGTTTATGTTGCTTATTGGTCCAGTTGTAAAGTTTTTTTGTTTTGTTTTTTACAGTGGCGTAATCCGCACTGAAGACTATAGTCTTTGATCATCAGAGAGTGTTTCAATTCCTCATTACTTTCAGTAAGCAAGGTTGTGTCATCTACATATCACAGATTGTTAATGAGTCTTCTAATTCTAATGCTAACTTTTTCATATAATCCAGTTTCTTGGATTATTTGCTCAGCAAATGGATTGAACAAGTATGGTGAAAGGATTCAACTCTGATGCACATCTTTCCTATCTTAACTCACAGTATTCCCTTGCTGTTCAAATGAATGACCCTTGGTTCATGTACATTTTCTGCATAAGCACAAATTACGTGTTCTGAAATTCCTATTATTTGTAATGTTCTCCACAATTGGCTATGATTCACACAGTCAAATGGCATAGTCAATAAAACACAAGTGACCATCTTTCTGGTATTCTGTGCTTTCAGCCAAGATCCGTTTGACTTCAGCAAGATATTCCTCATTCCACATCTTCTATTGAATCTGGTTTGAATTTCTGTTAGTTTCTTGTTACTGTACTGCTATAAACATTTTTGAATTATCTTAACACAAATTTTACTTGTGTGATATTAAAGGTATTTTTCAATAATATCCACATTGTTTTAATCATCTTTCTTTGGAATGTGAATTGGTAGGAATATGAATCTCTTCCAAATCATTTGCTAGGTAGCTGTCTTCCAAATTTGGGGGAAGAGAAGAGTAAGAGCCTACAGCACAGCATCTGTTTGTTTAAATATTTCAGTAGGCAGTTAGCCAATTCTTGGAGCCTTGTTTCCACCAATGTCTTCAGTGCAGCTTAGATGTCTTTAATATCATCGGTTCTTGATCATATGCTACCTCTTGAAATGTCTGCAATTTGACCAATTGTTTTTGGTGCAGCGTATCTATATATTCCTTCCATTTTCTTTTGATGTTTCCTGCATTATTCAATATTTTACCCATGTTATTGTTAGTAAGTGCCGTTGAGTCGGTTCCGACCCATAGTGACCCTGTGTAGTTTCCAAGGAGCGGCTGGTGGGTTTGAACCACTGACCTTGCAGTTCAAACTGACCTTGTGGTCCAGCACATTATCTTGCAGCACCACACCGGGAATATCCATATAATTCTTCAATATTGCATGTTGAGGCTTGATGTTTTCTTCTAGTTCTTTCAGGTTTTTTTTTTTGTTTTGTTTTGTTTTGTTTTCTAAGTCCAGGTCTTCCCATATTTCATTCTTAAGCATTGCTTTGTCTTCTCCAGATTCCTTTTGAAATTTTCTGTTTAGTTCTTTTAGGTCATTTCTTCTTCCTTTTGCTTTAACTAGTCTGTGTTCAAGAGCAGGTTTCAGAGCCTTTTCCAACATTCATTTTGGTCTTTTCTTTCTTTCTTGTCTTCTAAATGACCTTTTGCTTTCTTCATGTATGATGCTTTCCCACACCTCATCTGGTCTTCAGTTATTAGTGTTCAGTGAATCAAATCTATTCTTGAGATGGTCTCTAAATTTGGATGGGATAGATTCAAGGTCATACTTTGGCTCTTATGGATTTGTTTTCATTTTCTTCAAATTCAACTTGAACTTGCAGAAGAGTAATTGATGGTCTATTCAGCAGCCATCCCCTGCCTTGTTCTGATTGATGATACTGAGCTTCTCCATTACCTTTTTCCACAGATGTGGTCAACTTGATTCCTATGTGCTCCATCCTTTAAAATCCACATGTATAGTCACCATTGATGTGGAAAAAGGGTGATTACAACGAGTAAGTCACTGATCCTGCAAAATTCTATCATGTGATCTTCCTGGACAGTTTTATCACCAAGGCGATTTATTCCAACTGCTGATCCTTCTTCTTTATTTCTAACTTTTGCATTCCAATCATCAGTAATTATCAATAAATCTTGATTGCACATTTGACCAATTTCAGGCCATGAAATTGGTTAAAAAAAAAAAGTCAGTTTCCTCCCATTTTTGACATTAGTGGTTGGTGTGTAAATTTGAGTAACAGTCATGTTAGCTGGTCCTCCTTCTATGTTGTTGCTGTTGTTAAGTGTCATCGAGTTGATTCTGACTCATAGCGATCCTGTATAGGGTTTCTGAGCAGTGATTGGAAGATTTGAACCACCAACCTTGCAGTTCAAACCAACCTTGCTGTTTAGTGCTTATCCTACAGTATTATACCAGGATTACTCCTTCCAGGTATGTGGGTATTATCCAATCACTGACAGCATTACACTGTAAGAAATACCTTAGAGGCTTCTTATATGTCTATTTTACTCCTATCTTTCTTTTTAAAAGCTTTTTATCGTGAATTGAGAGACGATTTACAGAACACATCATCATGTTTACAACCAACATGTCATCCACTTTGTTTCAGCTCAGTGACTTCAATCCTCTCAATGTAACATCATTTATCCAACTTATTGGTTTCTTGTTTCCACTCTTTCTTTCCCAACCCTTCTGGTTTTGACCTTAGGTACATGTTGTACTTTTGATCTTGAGTTATTCACCATTCTGTAGTGTGTGTGCCTCACCAGTGGTGTTGTTCTCCCTGTACAGTTATCTATTGCTTGGCTAACAACTGAGCCACAGGGTAAGTTCAATTCCAGACCTGAAAGATGACCAAGGCCCATAGCTTTAGGGTTCTTCAAGTTTTTAGCCAACCAGTAAGCCTGATTGTTTTTACTATTTTGAGTTTTGTTCCATAATTTCTCTCACTCTATCCTACACCTTCTAATTTGATCCCTTGAAATATTATTTTTAATGATGAATGAGTTTGCTATTCCTTTTCAATTTGTCATCAAAGACCATGATTGTCTGATTCAAAATGATCATTATCAGTCCATTTCAGCTCACTAATACCTAGTTTGCATTCATACGGATCGTGCCTTAATGTAAAGAAAACAAAAATCCTCACAACTGATCCAATAAATAACATCATGATAAATGGAGAAAAGATTGAAGCTGTTGAAAACTTCATTTTGCTTGGATCCACAATCAATACTCATGGAAGCAGCAATCAAGAAATCAAAGGAAGTATTGAACTAGACAAATCTACTGCACACGATCTCTTTAAAGTGTTCAAGTGCAAAGTTATCTGTTTGAGGTCTAAGGTGCCCTGACCTAAGCCATAGTATTTTCAGTCACCTCATATGCATGTGAAAGTTGGACCATGAATAAGGAAGAGCATAGAAGAATTGATGCATTTGAGTTATGATGCTGGAGAAGAATATTGAAATTGCCATGGACTGCCAGAAGAACAAACAAATCTATCTTGGAAGAAGTATAGCCAGAATGTTCCTTAGAAGCCAGTATGGAGACACTCTGTCTCTCATACTTTGGACATGTTGTCAGTAAGAACCATTTACTGGAGAAACACATCATGCTTGGTAAGTGAAGGGTCAGCATAAAAGAGGAAGACTCCCAATGAGATGGATGGACACTACAGCATCAGCAATGGGCTTAAGCATAACAATGACTGTGAGGCTGAAGCAGGAGCAGGAAGTGTTACACTCTGTTGTGGATAGGGTTGCTGTAAGGAATAATGTCTAGGATATTGATTTTTATATGTTCCATTTCATTTTGAATGATTTCTAATTTTCCTAGATTCATTCTTTGTACATTCTGTTTTGATTGCTCTAATGGATATATGTAGCTGGTATATCTTAGTTTGAATCAAGCTACGTCAGCAAAGGATGATGATCCAGAAAGCTTCGTTTCATTCATGCCATTAAGGTTGATTCTACTTTGACGAGGCAGTTTCTTCTCCATTTACGGTTTAAGTGCCTTCCTATCTGAGGAGCTCACCTTCTGATACTATATTAGACAACATTCTGCTACTTATCCATAAAGTTTTCGTGGCTAATTTTTCAGAAGTAGACTGCCCATTCCTTCTTCCTACTCTGTCCTCGTCTGGAAGCTCTGCTGAAACCTATCTACTATAGGTGGCCCTACTGATATTTGAAATACTGTTGACATAGCTTCTAGCATTGTGGTGATGGTGGCATGCCATGGAGTCAGTTCCAATGCATAGTAATCCTGCATAGAGTTTCCAAGGCTGTAAATCTTTACAGGAGCAGAAAACCTCATCTTTCTCCTATGTAATGGCTGGTAGTTTCGAACTGCTGACCTTGAGGTTAACAGCCCGACTCATAACCACTATGCAACCGGAGGTCCTTTTTATGATCTTACATCATAGCAACACAAAAGTCACCACAGTACAACAAACTTACAGCTGAGTGGCCTGCTGAACCCCCCGTATAACTAGATCGCAAAATTAACTTTCATGTGGTATACAAAGCTTATTAAAAGCTCATACTTTAAAGTCTGGTCATTTAAAGTGTACTTATGCACAAGAGTAAGTCAACAAGTGTTGCTACTGGGGTTCTAGTTTATGCACGCACAGGCTTATTATGAACAAGACTTGTTTAAATAAGTCTCTGTGATCAGTGGATTGTGGCAAGCAGGTGTTCTCAGTAATACTCAGATGCCTTCAAAACAGAAAAAAGTCTAATCAAGCAATAATAACAGCAGTCAACATTTGATCATCAGGAGCTCTGGTAGTGTAGTGGTTACGAATCAGGCTGTGAACTGCAAGGTCAGCAGTTTGAAACTACCAGCTGTTCCATGGGAGAAAGATGAGGCTTTCTGCTCCTGTAAAGATTTACAGCCTCGGAAACCCTGTACAGGGTCGCTATGAGTCGGAACCGACTCCACAGCATATAACCACCATACACTAGTAATTCAAACAAGAAAGTAGAAAGTGCTCCTTTATTACAAAAAAAAAACACAACAACAAAAAAAAACACACACACACGCTTTGTTGGGCTAAGAACTAAACCATGCTCTGGGTGCTGCTACATTTTAATAAGATGAAGGTAAGTAAAAACTACTGCTACAAAATCACGGAAATTTTATTAAAGACAAATATCAAAATGTGAAGCTATTGTTTCTTGACATACCCCCCATCTAGGTCTACACACTTCTGAAGGGGGTTTCCATCCCTCTGGCCCTTCAATGAAGAATTCTATATTATCGCTTAAAGATTCTCCACAGATAATGCATTGTCTTCTGCACACTCACTGTCATCAGCTTGTCCTTGGTATGCCACCACCGATACTACTGGAACATTCATTAATCTTGAGAATTACATCTAAATAAAAATGACCCCAATAGTTCATTTTGAATGAACATGTTTGAATGTGAGGGAAAATTCCCAGGAATGGACAAAATTACTCTAATACATACCTAAAATTTACACATTTCATAGCAAAAGAAATGAACACAGTTGAAGGCTCAGGCTTTCAGCTCAGTGAAGAAGTAAAACGAACTTTTCATTGGAGAGGTACTTAACTAAATATCCTCCACCAAGAGTCTCTTGCAATTTAGAATAAAATTTCTTCCCAATTCCAGAAAAACATCATGGTTATCTGGATCCAGACAAGTCAACAACAACTATTCTACTTCCAATTAATTATCTATCCCGTTAATGTTGAGTTTTCTCAGTCAGAAATCACACAAAGTCTCAGCTCTTCTTGGATAATCTAAAGAAATTATACAAAGGATCATGTAACTGTGAGGGTGAAAGCGATCATGTATCACCATTGATCTTTATCAGCCTATTCAGACAGATCTCTGACTTGACTACATATTTTACTCACTTACTTTATGGCTGGTCAGTTGCATTTTAGTAAGTCCAATACCCTTCAAGCTGAAACATACTTTCTTTCTCTTTAATATGTGCCTTTCTGCTACATTTTATTCCATTTGGTATACTTCTAATCAATTCCTTTGTGAGCTTCATTTAATGCAGCACAATGCATCCATTGTTAGGATTTCTTTCTTTCCGAATGATTCAAATCTATTTTGCTAGCTGTTGCTTTGAAACTACTAAGGCTTCACCAGTTCCATTTGGACCATTTGGCCTGGTTCATACTCAATTTTCTAGTTTGTATAAAGGCATACTTTGTGGCTTGGCCTGATGTGAAATGATGCTTGCTTTTTTATCTATTCTGGCAATGGCTGTGGACTGAATAATAAGAATGATATGTAGCAAAGTGTGCAAATGTCAACATGTTCCAGGTATTCAGTGTGGAGATGGGTAATTGCAAGTCTCCTAATGCCCTTAGTCTGAAGTCATCTCTCTATAGCAATGCTTCTGAAATTCTAGGTATCATGGCCAAGGGCTGTAGAGCAGTACATAGTAACTAAGTTCTCTCTCATAGAGTGATTTAAATTAAGGCTAGGTTTACAATTTTGGTAGTATTGTTAACTCAGATTTGTTTGGGGCTGGTCCTAAACTTTATACTCTCTCTGACTCTGTCTTCAAAAAGTTCATATTGTATAGTAACATTATTTTAGTTTGCATAGAAGAAAAAGTCAAAGAAAAGCATTTTAATAACTGTTTGGTGACTGATCTTCTAAGTACAATGACTGGAAGAAATGTAAGGGAGAAACCGAAAGAAGCGATAGTATTAAACATTAAAGAGCAAATCACAGTCAGCGGTGGTCAGCAAGCGAGTTGGTTCAGAAGGCTGAATTTAAACAGGGAAATCCTAGAAGGTAATGCTGAAAAGCTACACTGAGGTTAAGGTTGCCAAACCAAACCCATGGTCATCACGTTGATTCTTACTCAGAGCGATCCTATACAGGGTTTCCAAGAACAGAATGATGAGAGTGAGTGTTCAGAAGATGATGCATTGTCTATAGAGCATCTTCAGGCAATAACAGAATTCTTCATTGAAGGGCCAGAGGGATAGAAATGCCCTTCAGAAGCATGTAGACCTAGATGAGGGATATGTCAAGAAACAATAGTTCACACACATGCAAACATTGGACAGTGAATAAGGAAGACAGTAGAAGAATTGATGCATTTGAGTTACGGTGTTGGAGAAGAATATTAAAAGTACCATACACTGCCAAAAGAACAAACAAATCGGTGTTGGAAGAAGTACAGCCAGAGTGTTCCTTGCAAGCTAGGATGGCCAGGACTTCATGTTTCATACTTTGGGCATATTATCAGGAAGGACCAGTCACTGGAGATGGATATCATGTTTGGTAAAGTGAAGGATTAGAGAAAAAGAGGAAGACTCCCAATGAGATGGGTTGGCACTGCGATGGGATTGGGAGTAGCAACGACTGTGAGGTTGGCCCAAGACCAGGCATTGTTTTGTTCTGTTGTGTATAGGGTTGCTATGAGTCGGTACTGACCTAATGTCACCTAACAACAACACCTCTTGACAGAGCAGACGACCTCATCTAGCTTTTGCAGAGTAGCTGGTGGGTGTGAACTGTCAACCTTGTGGTTAGCAGCCCAACCCAGAGTGCCACTAGGGCTCCTTGAGATTAAGGTTGAGAAAACATTAAAATCCTGGCTAAAGATTTGGGATTGCACCCCAATTACAGGGTGAAACCCCTGAAGGTTTCCGAACAGGGGAGTTGACATGATATAAATGCATTGCTCCTATAAAACAGGTCATAATTTCCACAAATAAAATAAACCTGAAACAAACTCATGGTGATGGGTGATCATGCCCAGAAAATGGCAATAGTAGAGAACACCTTGTTCAAAGACAAAGTATTTCCAGTAGAAAATTATAACAACAGCAACAGGTGATTACTGATGGGTGACAGAGGAAACCTCTTTGAAAACTGGCAAAGTCAAGCAGGAGTGCACTTAGTGAACATATAAAAGAGTAAAAACATCTCAAAATATAGATTATAGAGTGTAACAAATGCCAACATCATGAAGCATATAAAAACAAAAGACTGGTAGTAATGGCAGGTCTGGAACCTTAGAAGAAAGTGGCCATGTCTCAATGGAGTTGATTATAGAGAAACTTTGGAGCATGAACATAGAAATGTCCCTGATGGAATTGTTCGGGTTGTGTGCCATTGAGTTACGATGCTGTTATAGAGTTTCTGTCTTGGAGCAGAAAGGCTCATCTTTCTCCTGAGAAGCAGCTGATGGGCTTGAACTGCCAACATTGTGGTTCAAAGTCCAGTGCTTATCCCACAGAGTCATAGCGCCCCTTGATAGAATTAACTTAGCCTTTTTTGTTGCTGGTTTTTTTGTTTGTAATCAGACGAAACAAGAATAGTTCTAAGGAGCTCTGGTATCGTAGTGGTTACGAATCGGGCTGCGAACTGCAAGGTCAGCAGTTCAAAAGTACCAGCTGTTCCGTGGGAGAAAGATGAGGCTTTCTGCTCTCATAAAAATTTACAGCCTTGGAAACCCTATGCAGGGTCGCGATGAGTCGGAACCCACTCCACGACACATAACAACAACAACAAAGACATTAACCCTAATAAGGCATATAACTCAGGAAGAAAGTATCTTACGAATAATGAAATACTGTGTCATATAGGAACTAGATTTTTTAAAATTACTTAAAATGCAATGCCCAAAGGAAGGAAACAAGTCTACGATTGGAAAAGAAGGTGCGAAAAAAAATCTCAAGTGACAGACAAGGCATGCTCCTTTGCCCATCATGAAATTATATCATTGAATTAAAGATGATTTAAGAATTTTTTTTTAAAGATATGAAGAAAAGAATAAAGTCCTAGGGGGCTTATGAGATACACAAGAAACTATTTCTCTCTTTGTTGTTGTTAAGTAACGTGGAGTCGGTTCCAACTCATAGAAACCCTGTACAGGGTTTCTGAGGCTGCAAATCTTTACAGGAGCAGAAAGCCTCATCTTTCTCCCGTGGAACAGCTGGTAATGTTAAACCTCTGACCTTGAGATTAGCAGCCCAATTCGTAATCACTACGCTACCAGAAGACCTAGACAGATAATATTTTATTTTTCAACAAAAACTCTTACCTATCTGATCATGTTACCAATGTTTGAAAAACCACAAGTAAAAAAATGTCGACTCAGACAAAGCAAGTTTTCTTATGATTTTTCAAAGGAGGAAAGGAAGATTTTAGAAACCATAGATAGACACAAATGACCACCATTATTTTCAAAAACGATACTGAATGCGTGATGTATGAGCATTTCGAAAAACAATAGGGCCTTTTCACCTTTCACTAAGGATGAACTAGGCCAATTCAGCTTCTTTCCCATCCCAATCCCCATCTGCCTTTTAAAAACAGGTATAAAGTAAATTAAGTTGTTTGAATTTCAAGGTCGCCAGTTCAAACTCACTAGCCACTCCTCAGAAAAGCTATCCAAGGCTGCAATGCATTGGAACCAATTCAACGGCACTTCCAACGACAACTTCAAGTAGATTGGTTACTGAGGTCATAGAGTACACAGTGTATTCATTTCAGCATGATCTTTTACAAAAATCTCTCATTAAACATCTTTGTTTTTTAAAAAAGAGCTTCAGGATCATTCACAACAGATCAATTAACTACATACAGAAGTAAATGTTGATTCATGAATTATTGTCAATGAGATGGGAAGTTTCTTGAGTCTTTCCCCAGGTCTCCATTCTCGCCTGGAGACAGCTGAATAAAACCTAGAAATCCTCATGATAAAAGTTTCTGATAACTCAAAGAGGAGTTACTAGACTTTAAATTTGAAAAGTCCAATATGCCTTAAGAACGCACTTAAAACCAAAAGCAAATAAAACAAGAAGCAAAGCAAAAGTGTCCACTTAGGTCTGGAAACTCAGTTTCTCAAGTATGGGATGGAGAAGTCCTCCAGGGCAGTAGTTGATATAACAATAAAAGCAGAGTAGGCACTGGTTGACTCTGAGCTGGTGTAATAGTAATGGGTAGCAGATGGTCTTCAGCCCTGGAAGTCTCCCAGCTGAGCATGCAATGCTCTCCACATATCCTGGGTGGGGTGTGGGACTAGACACTTCTTCCAACTCTAAACAAACTCCTATGACTTTGATATGAAGCTGAATCCCTGTCTGGTCTCCTGCAGGATTTTTATCAAGTAAATGCACAGAAGACAATCACAGGAAAAGGAAAGCAATGAAAAATTTTTTTCTAAAGTCACTGACTTTATAACAAGCACTTTACAAAAACACTTTCATATATTTGAGCTAATTAGCCAAATGCAGGGGTCGTCCAATGTAAAATTGTGAGGACCCAGACCACTGCCGGCCAATCCCTAAATGCAAGACACACAGAAAAATCTCACAACTTTCTACCAAGACAAAGATGGCAAAAGCAGCTAGAATTGACAAATCTGATACACAAAACATTTAATTTATAACAGTTAAAACCTGGCCTCTGACCAAGTTCAAAAGAACTATGTCTTATTTCACTTGCTCTTGAATATGTCTCTTTCAGAGATAAATGACTCCGTTCTCTGCCAGTTCTCTTCTATGTTTGGTGTTTTGTTTAGCTGGGCTTGTGACAAGCCAAGAGTTGATGCATCTGCTTGAATGTGTAATTTACCTCTCTGGTCAACTTAGCTTTTTTTCCTTGACAATATTATGTCAAACAATCACATCACAACTGGCTCTGATCTCTTTGTTGTTAGTTAATAAATTAGAGAGTATTTATTATCTGCAATCCTTTTTCCTCTTTTAATGGTGACACATTTGTGGTGAATTACAGGGCAGCTTTATAAACTAGGCTCCGGGCCAGTCTCAGGCCCTGTATCCCTGTGAACGTTCCCTCTCCCAGTTGGCCTCCTGCTCTGGTGGTAAATCAAGGCAGCTGTCACAGCACACTAAGTTAGTGTGCGTCACTGGGGAGAGCAGGAAGCGTTGGGGGTATAATTCTGTCCATCAAACTAATATGTTATATCAGTAGCTTTGTAATCTTCTGCCATAAGTTATGGGGAGTGACACCTAAGAATTCACTTTGAAGGCAATGTGTTCCTCAGACTTTAAGCCAAAACAGACCTGGTTCTCAGTAACAGCTCCTCTGTTTACACCAGTGGATTTCTAGTGTGGGGGAAGCAGGTCCCTATCAATGTGGCAGTATTTTACACATTCTACCACCACCAGCAGAACTCTGTTTACAAGCTTCACAGCAGGATTTGTAAACTTTTCAAACAGGATTTCTTCTCTTTTCTTTGTTACCCTGGCTTTAACCTCCAGTAGCAGGATAGATAAATATGCTCTTTGAATGTTATCATGACAAAGCAAACCTCTGACAGGCAGGAATGAATGGGTAACCCATTTCCCTTGTCCATTCCCCTTCAACCTTTGTCTTGACAAATGTGGGAAATGGCTGGGCCGACAGAAGAAAACTAACACCCGGATGATACCAAAGTCAGCTTTGTGGCGTTCTTGCTCACTGACCACGTGATCCGTAAAAGAAGCAAGGGAAGGAAACCCTAAATAGGCAATGTATTTTCTGAGTTGGGGCATGGGAGAGACCAAAATCACATTGTGTAGCCACTAAAGAGGATGCTGTGTCCATGGGATTCACTGCTGGACTGTCCCCATCTTCTTCCCCACCCCCCAGTTTCTTCCTGGGCCTCTTCTCGTCAGGCCAATGAGAGACACCCGTTGGGAAAGATTAAGTAGTTCTGTGCGCTGCCATCTCACGGAAAAGAAATCTACAAGAGCTATTCAAAGGAGTTCTTCCTCCCCCAGGCACAAAACTAAATATGCACAGTAAAGAAATTTGAAAAATGCCTGCCCTTGCCTTCCCCCAAACCCCTTTGATTGATAGTGGAGAGGGTTTGCTATGATAATTTTACTTTGACAGGTCCCAGGCATAAATTCCACAAAGTTGTTGCACTCGTTTGACAGCCTTCCAAGGGTTCCAGTTAGGAGCAGGAAACAGGCCTCTATTTTTCACCCTCAATGTTCCTTCAGGTGCAAAGAAAAGGCTGTATGGAAAAAATAAATCCTTATCTGAAGGGGAAACCAAATTCAAGGCAGTTTTAATACTTTATTCATCAGAAAAAATATCCGACAGGGGAAGATGTGACCTTGGTCCCACTTCTTCAAACTTAAATTTAAATCCTCTAAATAACAGAGTTGAAACCCACTCCAGAATAGAAACTGATATTCCCTTTTTCCATTCAGAATGTGGTTTTCCAATGTTGTGTTATTATTTTACTTGAAGGTCAGCCTAGAAAGGAGGCATGATATATTTTTTAAAGAATCAATGCTTTGAAATAAAAATATGTGCATACGATTGTATCTACAAAAATTACCACTGGATTTCCGGTGTGACACTGTGGGCTAATGTGCTGGACCACAAAGTTGGTTTGAACTGCTAAGTTGGTGGTTCAAGCTCACCAGATGCTCCTAGGAACCCCTATACGGGACTGCTATGGGTCAGAATTAACTGGAGGGTACTTACCAACAACATGGAGAGTTGGCTAAGCATCAGACTCTGTAAGTCATTATCTGCACTAGCCCTCATGACCACCTGTAGGCGACTTTGAGTGAGGTCTCAACTAATAGGAATGCAATTAAAAAGAAAGCCAAAGTGATGAAATCTTCCAACATTCAAGTTTTAGGCATGCTTAAGGAAATGTCTGGAGTCCTGGTGTGGCACTTGGGGTTAATGCACTAGGAGACTGCAAGGTCGGTTTGAACTGAAAGTTGGCCATTCAAGCTCACCAGCCACTCTTTGGAAACCCTATACAGGGTTGCTATGAGTCAGAACTGGCTTGATAACACTTCACAACAAAGAAAAACAATGAAATGTCCTGGTGTGGTGCTGTCGGATACACTGGACTGTTGACCACCACGAAAGTGGCAGTTCAAGCCAGTTGCTCCTGGAAAACCCTATATAAGGTCACTATGAGTCGGAACCAACTCGACGACACTTAACAATAACAAAGAAATGTGAGGGGACCTTTGGGGGCCAACATATCTTCACCGGGTCACCTCTCCCTCGTCACCTTGGAATGCTGGGTCAGTAATGGGAATTTTAGCCACAGAATTTATATTCAATCTGATGGAATCAGAAGACTTGATGGTTCCTTCAGTTTAACTGGGGAATTAATCTACATCTGTTTTCTAAGCATTCTAGCTCAGCTCATCCAGAAACGCAGTCATTTGGCTTATTCAAAAGTATTAAGTGGGCAAACCCAGGCAAATAGCTACAAAGAAGAACTGACCCAAGGTCCCTAAAAACTTTCGGACTTAAAGATTTTCCTTTCAATTGTCTGCCTCTTCTGAGTGCCACAAACAGCTTTTTTTTTTTTAGCTACTGGGTTCCATGCTGTCTAGCATCAAGAACGAGTCCATGCCAGTGAAGTCTCCGGTCCCTTCCCCTGCTCAGTCAGGCTTTGGTTATGTGGAATCATTGGAATTCTGTAGAAAATTGCCAACAACAACAAGTATCCAGTCTTGGTATACTCAGTAAAAATTTTGTATTTAATTTAAAACCACTGTAACACGAGGACTTTATTATGGGCAACAAAATTGTGCTTTCATTATCTGGGGTCAATATTTTATGACTATACCCATTTTATGGAGGATGTAACCACTGCGCAGGGAGTTCTAATAGTTGGCCCATGGGTCAGCCAAGAAAGTCAGGGGGGAAAATCAGAAAAGAACAAACTGCTCATAAATATGGGGAGTGATAGATGAGTTTTTAAAGTCATAAAATAGCTTGAAAATTTTTAGGGAAAAGAAACTGAATAAATAATTCTTTCTCACTCCATTACCCTTTACATACCAAACAGGATGTGCTTCCTTATGAATGCCCATAAATTTTCCGGGAGAAAAACACATCTAGTCTTGTGTATGGAATTCTAGGCTGCAAGGAAAATGGTTAGATTTCTGTTTCCCTTAAAGGAAGAAGACAGAGCAGCGTATTCCTCTCAACTGGTGATAAGAAAGGCATTTAGCATTTCATTGCATAGGGCTATTGTGAGCGGGTGGTGTGACATGATAAATTATGGGTAATAATCATATTAAAAATTACAGGTCCATCTGCACATGTTCTCAAGCCAATGACAGACTAAAGTACAAAGCCTTTCACTGTGATTAATAGAGAAAAGGTCTCCTTCTCCGAGGACAACTTAAAGAAAGCTGAATTCTCAAAGGTCTAGAGAGGTGATGGTTGTCTTTCAAGTTCAAAAGCAAAAACTAAACTGGGCCCTTGCTATTGGTACTTGTAGTTGTCATTCAGTTGGCTCCAACTCATGCTCAACATCCAAGTACAAACCATTGCCTGATTCTATGCCATCTTCTTTACCACTGGTATCATTTAGTTCATTGTATTTTGCACGCCTTACAACCTAGGGGACTCATCTTCCAGAACTAAACTAACACCATTCTGTTGTGATCCATAATGTTTTCAGTGGTGATTACAAAGCCTTTCAACCTAGTCTGTGTCAATCTGGAAGCTCCACTGAAACTTGTCCACCGTGAACGACCTTGCCAATATTCGAAACACCAGCATTGTAACAACCCATAAGCCACCAGAGACAAACTGAGGCAGTGGAACTGAATTGTTATTTTCTGCAAAACTCAGCTCCATTATTGTTTCTTATCCTACCTCCAAAGGCTGAAAGCACTTCAATCCTCCCAAAATTAAATGTGTTGTTGTTTTGTTGTTAAAAGTGTTGTCAAGTCAGCTCTGACTCATAGTGATTCTGTACACGGTTTCTTAGGCTTTAAATCCTTGCAAGAGTACAAAACTGTATCTTTCTCCCATGGAGTTGCTGGTGGGCTTGAACTGCAGATCTTGTGGTTCACCGTTTTGTGCTTATCCTATGGAGCCACAAAACTCCTTAAATTAAATCTTCCCCAAATATAAGTAAAGGTATGGGCCACTTAATGTCTGTCTGAACAGCCAGGTGTCTGAATGCCAGAATATCAGACTCTCCTCTTGATGCTAGAGTTCCCACTGCTGCCTGGCTGTTGCACTCAGCCTAGAAGCCTGCAACGGAGGCCCAGTCCCAAACTCTCAACCCCACGGCCCCCTGGATCCTATGACGCTGTGGGACTAGTTCCCATGTTTTACCCAGTGTGCTCCCATACAGTGCAATAGAAAGGTATGGGCCTCAGGCACCCCAGTCCTGGTTCAGGCACCCCAAACATACACTGTCCTCTCCCCAGGCAGGTTCTCAAGGATGCCCTGGCCTCCCCTGAAGCTGGCTTAGCAGAGAAGGTGGTGAAAGCTGGGCAGGACTGTCCAAGTGCTCACCTGAGTGTCTGCAGTGGAAGCTGCCCAGGGCTTGCCCTATACAACAGCCCCCACAGCCCCATGTCTCAAGGACACAGGTGTCCTCAGCATGTCCCAATCACACAACTTCCTATGTCAAAGAACACATTATGCACATTTAAGTGATGGAGACATGTTTAAGAAACTGGGCCAAGAAGACATCTTTATGTTAGAAAATAATCTCTGTCTTAATCCAGGACATCTCTAAGGGCACAGATTTTTTGAGGGCTGTGAAGAGGAAAATGGGTTTTGAGGAAGGTGAGAGTAGGGTTGAAGTTGGGCTAAGTATTGCATAGGTATGTCAAGAACTCTGAAATACCTAATGAGTCAACATTCTTCTAGAGTAGGCTATCTAAACCTCCACACTACTGATATTTTGGACCAGTACATGGTATGATGTTTAGTAGCATCCCTGGTCTCTGCATACTAGATGTCAGTAGTAATCCCCATCCCGTCCCAGGTAGTGATAAAATTTTCTCCTAACATTAAGAAACATCTCCTGGGGGTCAAAGTTGCTGCTGGTTGAGACCCTTTGTTCTGTGTTCTGTTCTATTGCAGTAAGGCCATTCCAGTGAATCACAGTGGGCCACATATTTTCCAATGAAGAGGCCTTGATTCACTAACTGGCTACATATTGTCATATGTGTCTTTGTGCCATTATTCAAAGAAACACACATGATCTGATCACATATAAAAACACAGCCCATTTTGGACTGCTTCACTTTAAAGGTAAAAATAAAGTAATGCTTTCAAGATGTGGATTTATTTATATTCTTCATTCTTTTTAACATAGAGGCTTTGAAGGCTACTTTTAATTGTCAAAGATTCAGGTAAGAAAACGAAACTCCTGCCGAGGAAAGTTAATACAAGATCTTAATTTCCAAAGTGTTACAAGAAATAAAATAACCTGCAGGAGAAGAGGAAGTTATCTCAAAAATAATAAATTCAGAAAGCTGCTACCATCCCTAGAGTAAAGGGACAAAGGAAAGAGGGAGAGTTTCCAGAATATGGATGCCAACATCCCCCAGATAAAAGCTGGACCCAAAGAGAATCAGTCTGTGGGAGTTGGGACCATAGAGAAGAGGGCTTCCCAGTAACGGATAAAACCATGAAAAACACAGCATCACTACCAGAGACAGTCATAAGAGGCAAGGAGACTGGTTAGAAAAACTCTAGCCTTATCTTGAATCTCTCATCAATGGCTGAACCTATCGGAAATCCAGTTGGCAAGGAAGTTTGGGAAATGTAGTTCTCAGGAGTTGGCCACTGTAAAACATACACAGCAGAGTAGGGGAAAGATGAAGAATGGATTGGAAAGTACACAGGTAGTTATGACCAACATAACTGCCAAGTTTATCATTAAGGATAATTTAATAGAGTTCAGACTTAAAAGCCAGATGGGAAAAAAATTAGGATGAGTCTAGGAAAAACTTTGGTTAATGGAAAATCGTATTAAAAAGAAGAAAAAAAAAAAATTCTTAAAAGCCTCTTCCTACTTCCAAGACTGAGTTAATCTTGGAGGAAAAAAAATGAATGAAGAACTCTGGTAAAGTTGGCCTGATATCTACAATGGCTAGTTTTTGCTGTGCAACTAACCACCATAAATTTAGGGGCTTAAAATAATCACAACTGTCTTGGTTTATGATTCTTCTGGTCAGCAATTTGGAGGGGTTCAACTAGGTAGTTCTCAGTTGCAGGTGGTAGATTGTTAAGGGGTGGGTTGGTTCAGGGTCTCCCCTGAAATGCCTCATCTCTACTCCAAATGTTCTCAAGCTCCACACCTATATGAGTACCAGTTGCATTGGTTAGCTTCTGATTCATGTCAACCCATGTCTCACAGACCTGTGGCTAACTTTATGGAAGTGTATCAACAGGACTTTTTTTCTGATGTATTTCTGGGTGAACTTGAAACTTCGGCTAGCAACCACATACATTAAACATTTTCACTCCCCAGAGACTCCTCACGTTCCAGTTGTTGTTGTAAACTGGGACTAGGTACTGTCCAATAACTCATCCAGCTCTGTCTCCTACTGCCTCAGCTGTACTCATCTTTGGCATGAGCTAACAAGTCTACCTGGTCTTTAGGATGAAGAGTGTTATTTGAGATGCAGATAAGAGCCATGAAACAGCCATTGATTTCATCACTCAATCCATTTCCTTTCAGTTATACAGACACTTTAAAGAGGACTGCAATTGACAAGGCTCCTGTTACTTGCATTTATAATTTATTTACATTTGGAGAGTTTAGCTTGTTTCCAACGTTTGGATATTGTGAATAGTACTGCATCTCTTGTACTTGGACCTGTACTCATGAAGGACCATCTCTGATGAAGGACATCATGCTTGGGAACATGGAGGGCCAATGACAAAGCGGAAGACTCACAGTGAGATGGACTGACAGAGTGGCAACAATAACATGCTCAAATATAAGAATTGTGAGGATGGCGTAGGACTGGGTAGTGTGTTCTTCTGTTGTATATAGGGTCACTATGAGTTCGAAGCAACTGAACAGCCCTTAACAACAGGGCCATCGTTACAATGAAACGAATCACTAGCATGTAACATAAGAATCTGTACAATAAATGTTGCAATCTTCCTCCTAGCACTAATTATTACATAATTTAAATGCTCTTATATTTTCACATTTTTCTTATTAGGTGTTGAATTTAAAAACAAAGATGACACATATTTTGATTTTCTTTCTTCAAACCACCTACACCTCTACCACCACCGCCACCGCCACTCCCTGTTAGTCCAGTGCATTACACGCTATATAAACTTAGCACATACTTCGTGAAAATGGAGTAGGGGCTGATTGTTGGGGTCTATTGTCTCTGTGTAAAGACAGGACAGTTAAGTGAAGGAAGCACAAGAGCTAGAGACAGACTGACAAGGATTCAACTCCCAGTATTGCCCTAAATAATTAGTGACCTTGGCTAACTTACGGAGCGTCTCCAATTTCCAGCTTTATGATGCATAATATAGGGATAAAGTGATTGATTCATAAGGATGCTCTGAAGACATGCTTACACAGTGGTGGCTTGATCATAAATTAATGAATTGATTAATGGTTGATCAGTGTGATGTCAGGAGACATGGGGAAGTATAACAAAACTGGCCTCTATCAGAAAATGTCCACAGGTGGATACACGGACCTCCTAACAGAGTCAAGGCTGAGCCAATGTCCCCAGAGGTTCTCAGACCCTACTTTATACCTGGGCAGTGGCTTTTCATTGCCATATTAGAGATGACAAATAGTCATCAAAGGCAGCTTCCACAACAGAACTATCACAGGGGAGATCTTGGAGTCGATAGGAGTCTCTCGACCTCCACTTGATGATTTTGTGAGCCTCTGGGTAGTATGTTTCCTTCTCACTCATTCTTCCCTTGGGGCATTCTTGTAAAGTTTCCTCTTCTCAGCAACATGACAAAGAATGTGGGCTATAAGAACCAAAAGTTTGACTTCATGTGGCAAGTTTGCACAGAAAATTAATGCTGAGATGAGGTTGTTCAACAACCACATCGTAAAGATGAAGCCAGAGAAACATTGAATGGCTGGCCCAAGATCACACAGCTCATCCATGACAGAACTGAAACCAAATCCCAGTGTCTAACTCCTATCCCCGTGTTCTTTTAAATTTTTCTTTTTCCCGATGTCTCAGAAAAACACATGCCAAAACCATCCCTCTGAAAACATCTAATCAAGTCCATCATACCCCAGATTCCAACACTCACTTCTCCAGTCCATTTCTGGTGGGCTATAATCAGAAAACTGAAGACATACTGGAAAAAAGGGAAAAAAAATCATTTACATTGGCTTCTTTCTTCAGTGCAGAGTAACATATACACCCTTCTCCCGTGTGCTATTTGTTCTCCGAGTGACTGAGCATGTACCCTGAGACCTCCTCGTGTGAAGAAAACAAGCCCCAGCTGGCCAGCCATGCTATGGTTCCAATATGGACTTCAGCTGCTTCACTCTACGGCTGCGTTCAATGAAATGCATCTTTTTTTGTGTGTGTTTTTAATATCTACATGGCTGTCACCCAACTGCCATAAAAACACCAGCTGTACCATGCTTTGTCCTGTAATTTGACAGTCATAAGACACAGCCCCTAAAGAATAGAACATTCTTCAGGGGAGGGCTGTTGGTTTTGCAGACATTTTAGGCGGTGTTGAAGAAGAAAGAGGTTTCAAGTTGAAAGTCATGAGGGAAAGGCTGAGACGTGTCAGAGAAGGAATCTGATACGTAATGAATGTCTCTCCTGTACCAGGCACTGGTTGGCTGGATTCTTGCTGTTTGCTGCACTTTGTCCTCACAATGCTGAGAGATGAGAAAACAGAGGCACAGAAAGATGGAGGTAAAAACCCAGCTATACAAGGAATGTGTTGTACAACTAGGTTTTTGACCTCACGCCTATCTTATTCCAAAACCCATTCTCTCACCATTGGTACCAAAAAGTCAGTTGCCACCTGGTGAATCCTAACTCAAAGCAATAGCATGTGTGTCCGAATAGAACAGTGCTCCACAGTTGATTATTTGGGGAAGTATATTGAAGGGTTTTCTTCAGAGGTGCCTTTGGGTAAAACTGAACCACCAAACAATCAGTTAGCAGATTCTCATCTTTCACACCACCTAGGAATTCTCACTAGATGGTTATATTCTTTTTTGCTTTTTCCTTGATCGTCTTCCTCAAGGATACCTTAGGCCAGGGGCAGGAGGTAAGGATAATGGTCAAGGTAGTCACAGCCATACATAGAGAGAGAGTATGAGAAAGTTAATGACAGACTTGAATTTGGCGCTGTGCATTAATGCACCAGACTGCAAAGCTGTATGAACTACAAGGTCGGCAGTTCAAGCTCACCAGTCGCTCCTCAGAAATCCTGTAAAGGGTTGCTATGGGTCGGCTCTGACTCAACAGCCCTTAACAACAACAACAACAACCCACCTCATCAGCCAAGGGGGAGAACAGCCTACTACAGATCCCTCACTGCTGCCTTTAAACATTAAAAGAAAGAACTTTGCAAAGCTCAGTCCTCCTTTTACAGAGGTTAAAAGAGCTAGCAGGCATTAACTTTACCTATAGGCGCTCCCTAATAAGTTTAAGATAAAAGGCCAATATATTGAAATAAGATTCAGACAAAATGTAATAGTGTTTGTTACCAAGCCCCCTTCAAATTATGTTAGTCAGTCTTTTATTACTAGGCCCATAAGCACAAGGAACTCCATTAGAACATCTCTTTATAATGATCTCCTCACTATCTGACTCCTTGAACAATGTGATAAATTAATCATCTGCTCACAATCATGAGTAAACATCAAGTCAATTAAGAATTGATAAATAAACAGCTCTAAGGCTTGTCCTAATACTGATGGGAACACTATTGGGTGCCTGCCAGAGACATGCTCAGTGGGGAGTTTCAAAATGCTGATGGGCTTTCTAGGGCAGGGTGTCCTCTGGTATTATTTACAGGAGATGTGTGGGCTATTATTATCTGCTCCCACCCTGGCTGCACAGGTAGAGTGACACTATCAACCGTTTTACCTCTCTGGATCCAAACATGAAAGAAATGCTCATCTTATTCTTACCCTACACTGCTGTAGCTAGTTGCCATGAAGTCAGTCCCTGACTCATGTTGACTTCAGGCCTGGTCCTGGACCATCCCCACAATTGGTTACTGATACAACCACTGTCTTCCACAGGCTGATTTTCAAAAGCAGATCGCCAACCTTTCTTTTCACTTTGTCTTCATCTGGACACTCCACTGAAACCTGTTCACCATGACAGTAACATACAAGGGAGCTCCTTAAACAGAAAGATTTCAAATTGAGGTTGTCATCACAGCAGAGCTACCCTGGAGTCCCTGGAGTCCACTCAACCCCTCCCACTGGCACCAACACCAGCGGTCTCATCAAGACCCCAGAAAATGGTAAGACCCCCAACAGCTGAATGAAGAACTTGGTCAATGGCATCTCCCACTTTGAAACACACAAGATTACAAAGTTAAACAAAATTCAGCAAAGGAGAGAGAGAAAATAATCACCATGTGGTATTTTAAGTTTAGAGGAGAGGATTTACTATAAATTTTCTTGTTGTTAAATGTCACGGAGTCAGTTCTGAATGGCACAAGATCAAGGAGTGTTTTGTTCTATGTATGAACAGAACGAAACACTCCTTGGTCCTGTGACCCTCTCACACTCGTTGCCATATGTGAGCCCATAGTTGCAGCCACTGAGTCAATTCATGTTGTTCAGGATCATTCTCTTTTTCAGTGACCCTCTATATTATATGTTAAAAAATAAATAAAATAAAATTGGCATCAACCAACATCTTCTCTTCTGGGTGCAATAATCCATCGCAATCCACACAGTACGGAGTTTATTAGTTAAAAAGTTACAAAGCAGAATCAGAAATGCTCAGGACACAGTTGTTTCTGTCAAGAAAGCCTTGGCCTTAGCCTTGCCCATAGGCAGGCCTCTCTCTGCCCAGCCAATGCTAAAAAATCCTTCAGGGCTGCAGACAAATGTCCACCGGAAGCACACTTAACCCTAACCCTCAGCCTGAAGACACACAGCTCTAGCTTTGTGGATCAGCAGCCCTGTCCCTGCCCCATTACGTTCTTGAAGGTGCCACATTCTACAAGCAAACCTCCTGCACAAAGTCACTCAGCTTGACTTGCTCCGTGGGCTAGCTCACCACTCTTGTCTCATGTTCTGGTTTTGGTTCTGCTACTGCTGCTCTTCTGACAGCCTTTTCTGTCACAGCATTTGGTGGTCCCTGGGTGGAAGAGGTTCAGTGTTCAAGGATCTCAGGGTCCAAAGGAGTGCGCTCCATTTCTGGCTCTTCTGCTTTGATAGAAGTGAGATATCCTATTGCTGTTTCTGAGATAGCTCACTTTATACACATTACAGATGCAGGTTGATTACCATCACAATGAACCCAGCAAACAAATCACAACAGAATCCTAGAATTCCATCAGCATCGTTTCCCACCGTCTCTTACCCAGACCTCCAAGGGCAAAAACATATGAAGTAATTCACTGCCCTGCACCAAGTGTAATGTCCTTCTGCAGGTACTGCTCCCTCCTGTAAACATGTTCAAATTCTGTACGATGAAATCTTACCATCCTTTCTTCTAAAGAGTATTCTGGCTGTACTTCTTCCAAAACAGATCTACTCATTCTTCTGTAAGTCCATGGGATATTTAATATTCTTGGCCAACACTATAATTTAATTGCACCCACTCTTCTTCAGATTTCTTTAATCACTGTACAGCTTCACATGCTAACTGAAAATACCATGGTTTGGGCCAGGCACACATTAGTCCTCAAAGTGAAATCTTTGATTTAAACACTCTAAAGAAGTCTTTTTAACAGATTTGTGCAATACATTCTTTGATTTCTTGACTGCTGACTCCATGAGCACTCATTGTGGATCTAAGAAAAATGAAACCCCGGACAACTTGAATATTTTCTTTGTTTACTGTAACATTGTTTATTGGTCCAGTTGTGAGGATTTTTGTTTTCTCTACGATGATTTGTAATCTATACTGAAGGCTGTGGTCTTTGATCTTCACCAATACAGTGCTTCAAATTCTCTTCACTTTCAGCAAACAAGGCTCAGTCATCTGCATGTTGCAGGTCATTAATGTATCTTCCTCCAAACCTGATGCCAAGTTCTTCTTAATATACTCCACCTTCTTGGATTATTTGCTAAACATACAGACTGAATGAGTGTGGTGAAAGACTACACCGCTGATGCACACCTTTCCTGATTTTAAGCCATTCAGTGATGCCTGGTTCTGTTTAAATGGTTGTCTACATGCAGTTCCTACACAATTAAGCGCTCTGGAATTTCTATTTTTCTCAAAATTATCCATAGTTGATTATGATTCGCATCATTGAATACCTTTGCGTAGTCACTATAACACAGGTAAGTATTTGGTGTGGCGCTGTAGGATAAACATTCGACTGAAAGGTTGGTTTGAATCGTAAGGTTGGTGGTTCAAACTCACCAATCATGCCTCGGAAACCCTATAGAGGATCACTATGAGTCGGAACGGACTCAATGACATTTATCAACATAATAACAACAAATATCTTTCTGGTAGTCTCTGCTTTCAGTTTAGATCTGACATCAGCAATGTATCCCTCCTTTTACTCTCTGTTTCTAATCAATTCTAAACCACCTCTTTGTCATTAATCACTGATAACTCTGGGTCATTTGATTTCCCTCTCTGGGTCTCAGTTTCATCATCTCCCAGAGCTTTCTCTTCACCTCTAGAATGAGAATGAAGACTGTTTTATAAGGCTACTCCTACAGAATTCAGGGGTTTCCTGTGGTACTGCAGGATCAGCACTGGACTCCAAACCCCAAGGTCAGCAATTCAAACCCACCAGCGGCTCTTCAGAAACCCTATACAGAGTCACTATGAGTCAGAACTGACTTGATGGGCACACACACAGTCAGCCAGTACTTTGAAATTATAGTAGGTGTTAGGATTGCTTTTTGTTGTTGTTGTTATGAAGTGCCATCAAGTTGGTTCTGACCCATAGCGACCCTGTATAGGGTTTCCAAGGAGGGACCAGTGAGCTTGAACCGCCAGCCTTGCAGTTTTAGAGCTACTTATTTCTGTTAACAAGCACATAAAGTTGATTTTTCAATAATTTTTAACAGTTTGATAACAGTATTTTCAATATAATTAGTGTGTTTTGTAATGCACAAAATATTTTTATCCACAGCACAAAAAGATTGCGACCCCTGAAAGGCTCTCTAAATGTTTAAATCCCCGCTGCAAAAGGAAAGGTTGCCAGTTTGAAAGCACTCACTGTTCTATAGGGAAAGAGGTTGCCTCCTACTTCCACGAAGATTTCCATCCTTAGAAAGTCTCCGCGAGAGTTCTACTGTTTGCTAGAGGATCATTAGGAGTCGGAGTCCACTGTAGGGCAAGAGGTGTGTTTTTTGATCTTGATTCCTCAACTGGTTATTTGTGATCTATGTTGTTAATGTTATGTGCCATGGAGTTGGTTCCAACTCATAGCAACCCTGTACAGGGTTGTAAATCTTTACGGGAGCGGAAAGCCTCATCTTTCTCCCATGGAACAGCTGGTAGTTTCGAACTGCTGACCTTGAGGTTAGCAGCCTGATCCATAACCACTACGCTACCAGAGCTCCTTTTGTAATCTATAGCGCTCCATTTATATTGCAACCTGGCTTGAGTGTTTTCTTAGTGGTTAAGAGTTCATGCTTCAGAATTGGATCATCAGGATTCTAACTTGCCTTAGCCATTCAATGAGTAACTTCCATGGCCTGAGTCGAAATATCTTTTTTAAAATGGAGATGACTCCATCAACGTCTTCAGGCCTGATGTGTAGTTATATTTATAAAATGGCTAGTGCATTAAAAAAACCAAACCAAGCCCAGTCCCATCAAGAGGATTCTCACTCATAGAAACCCTATAGAAGGTTTCTGAGACCATAAATCTTTATGGGATCAGACAGCCTAGTCTTTTTCTGTCAGAGCAGCTGGTGGGTTTGAACTACTGACGACCTTGTGGTTAGTAGCCCAACATCTACCATGATTATTAACTTATAATTACTAGGTTTCTAACATATTAGTGCTTAGTAAGTGTAAATGATATCACTTAAAGTGACACAACTCTCCAAGTTTATTCAGACTCTTTGAAATATGACATTTAATATTTTTAGGAAGAGTGTTTAAAAAAACTTAGAAAAATGAAAGTAATTAGAAATTAGTAGGCATCACCTTCACTCTGAAAGGCTATAAAAACAATAGAACGGAGTCTGTTTTAATAGACTACTCTGAGTTCAGTTTCCCAGAATTCCCTTTGCTCTGGAATTGTGTATGTTTTTCTCCTCACATAATTTTCTCCAGCAGTTTGTATATAGAAACTGATAGGAAAACCCTAATCTCAAACTAACTGTGTGTGAGATTCCGTGGATACGTCCTTAATGTAAATAATCCAATCTCTCCCCAGCAAACTGTTTCTGTCATAGGGCTATTTGTGATCATAACTACAGCAGCCACTTAAAGTCTTTTGTTCTCCATTAGAGGGGCGATATCTCTCCTAGCAAGGATGGTTTTATTACTTTACATAAACTTCTGTAGTTTAAAAGGAACAGCAGTAAAGTTAGTTCAAGGCCCTTTATGACTCCTTTTGTTCTGGGAAGTTGGGGAGGAAAACATCAGTGAGGTATGAAAAGGCTGTTTGTTTACAATCAGTACCCAGATCCTCACTTTTTTTCATAAAAGGAAAGGAAACCAGCAGGCGAATTACAATACCCAGCACCTCCCTGGGTCTCTCCGCACTCTCCACACTTGTGTATTAAGCATCCAGGCAGCTGTTGAACAAGTACTATCAACAAAGCAATCTTCTAGCCCTTTGATTCCGGCTATTCATATCTTCTGCCTTGAAATAAAATGACTTTCACAATTAAAACACCGAAATCAATGTGGTATCTATTGTCATGTCTGCAGGAGAAAAGCTTTAATTACAGCCACAGTTAGATAACACAATCATTACACCT
The DNA here is from genome assembly GCF_000296735.1 of Chrysochloris asiatica. Lineage (NCBI taxonomy): Eukaryota > Metazoa > Chordata > Mammalia > Afrosoricida > Chrysochloridae > Chrysochloris > Chrysochloris asiatica. The sequence continues at coordinate 21,722,024 of NW_006408538.1, read as the reverse complement.
CCTTAATCTCAAATATAAAACCAACACTCTCTGAGTACTTT
>NW_006408538.1:21719448-21721883 GCF_000296735.1 Chrysochloris asiatica | reverse complement strand
TGAATAGCTTTTTATCTAAGCACTTCAATTTGCATGCCTTTGCTGGGAGGCAGCTCCCCATGATATGTTAATTGCAGATTGCTTTAAGTACTAAAAGATTAACATAAAACCCTTTGCAAACAAGCTAATAGTTTATGATAATTTTTGCATGGCCTTTGTCTGTCTATCACTGGATTGCCTCTAGCTGTAATTTTATAAAGAAGCTGTAAAATATCATTTAAACAAGTTCATTTACACATAATTATTACCAGAATCACATTATTCAATTTAGATACTTCAGCCTATTAACAATCCATGAACTAAAATGTAATTAAACTATTTTCCTTTTATGAACCTATTCATTACAATGTGTGGGAGATGGATCTCTCAGTTTCACTGCAAATTTCAGCACTTTGTTGTTGAAATTGACAAGTCTGGCACTCATTATGTGCTTTTAATTATATTAAAAGTATTGCAAGACAGCTCAGATAAAGAATATATTTAGGAAAGAATGCCTGGAAATGCCAAGATGGTGTCATCCCCAAATACATATTTATTTTCTTCATGCTCTTTTTTTTTTTTTTCCCCCCTCTAACAGTGAAAAATAAAACTCAGTCTGGTTATTTCAATTGAGATTTTCATTGCGCCTCTTAATAATTTTTATAATTTAAGCCAAGGATAAATATCTAATTAATTGTGTTTGTTAACTTTTTCAGGTTACTATCTACTTTTTTGGAACTATAATCAGAACGATACACAAATAAGTATGTTCTCCCTGCATTTACATACAAACACACAATTACACTGAAGATGAAAGATGCTGTATTTAGGATTGGATTCAAAACTGCTGAACACCTTAATTTCTCATACAAGCTTTAATGTGTGTGGGAGCAAGTGCATATATGGGAAACATTTAATCTGCTCCTGAAAGGGTTAAGTTTCCCTCTCTGCTTTTGCTTGACTTGAGAGGTAACCCAACTCTTTGAGTCTCAGAACAAAGTACTTAAAACTGGGAGTTGTAAGACTGACTGACCAGTTGTTGTTGTTGTTAAGTGCCTTCGAGTTGGTTCCGACCCATGGCAACCCTGTACAGGGTTTCCGAAGCTGTAAATCTTTATGGGAGCAGAAAGCCTCATTGGAGCAGCTGGTAGTTTCGAACTGCTGACCTTAAGGTTTGCAGCCCAATTCGTAACCACTATGCTACCAGAGCTCCTTGACTGACCAATAGTAGACACATAATTCAATGTTAATGGCACCGGGCTTTCTAGTTCAGGTGCTTCTAGAGCAGATATTGAAGAGATTGTGCTTGTTGCTAAGTGTCTTTCGAGTCGGTTTCTACTCGTACTGAGCCTGTATGCGGTTGCCAAGGTGGGCTTGAAGCACAGATCTTGCGGTTTAGTCTAAGGCTTATACTACAGCACCACACCAGACCCATAAGCCTGGCCTGATCTCCCCAAAATGTCCCATCCACAGGCTTATTTGGCACATTAGTGTCTAAAACTTTGGTTTCCCATGCCCCAACTCTATCTTCATTAGAAAGCTCAACTGCAATCCCTTACTACAATCAACACTGTATTTATGCTCCATGGCTTAAATCATGACCAATGATTTCCATTAACAATCTTTCCTTCCTCTCTAGTCCACACTTACTGAGCTCCTGTTGTAATGGTCACCTGCACCATACACTCAGCATTCAGAATGCATAGTCTTATATGGGTAGAGTTCTGTGTTCTAGGTTGTGAGTTTATCATACTGTACTGACTTGCTTGTTCTAGGATCATCATGGAAGTTATGCCAGTGTTCAAATACCAGCAAGATCATTGTGATAGTTAAGGTTTGTACTACTTGACTGAGAGAGAATTCTCAGCAGTTTGGCAGTTAAGATGATAAATAAGATCTGCTCTGAGCAGCCTATCAACAGTAACGAAGTTTCCTTAGGGGTATACCCTACTTCCAACATATTGCACACTCAGGCAAAGCTTGCTAGTTTTCTGCTGGGTTTGGATTTTGCATTTGTTTCATCTTCCAGTCCCTGGTTCTTTAGACCTGAGTCAATGGTCTGCTCTATTACCTGCCAATCCTGGATGTTATCATCAGCCGGTTATCTTACCTGCCTGAGCTGTCTTCCTGCTATCTGACATACTGATCTTGGTTCATTGGGCCTGCAGCTATGTGAGTCGGAAACCTCCAGCCTGATATCTTGTCAATCAATGGACTTGGGACTTGCCTACCTGTCCTACCGTGTGAGCCATTTCCTTGATATAAATCTCTTCTGATAGATACATGAGAGTAAAGTTGCTTCATAGGATACTCACTGGACTATGGACCCCGAGGTCAGGAGTTCGAGCCCACCAGCTGCTCTGTGGGAGAAACATGAGGATTTCTGCTCCTGCAAAGATCTACCACCTTGGAAACCCTGTACAAGGTTGATAAGAGTCAGAACCGACTCAATGACA
>NW_006408538.1:21717448-21719288 GCF_000296735.1 Chrysochloris asiatica | reverse complement strand
TTAAGAATGAGTTTTCTAAATTGGTTCTCAACTCTGACTACTTTTAAAAGCACTGAGAACTCTGCCTCCACTAGCAAAGTGGGCAAGGGTACTTGTATGGAGTTATTAATCTGACCATTTGAAGTCTCACCAGAAGCAGTTTGCCGTCTGCTGGCAAGGCCAACAATACACCTGCACTGTCCAACCTCAAAGGAATGTTAACCCTCTAGCACCGGATCATAATTTAATGTGCAGAGACTTTGATTGCCTTTCCCTGCCACAAGACATCACACTAGTCCACTAATTGATGACTTTATGCTGATTGCACTAAGTAAAGAAGAGGTATCAATGATTCTAGACTTATTAGTGGGAGATTCACCCAACCCAAAATTCAGGCATCTCCAACCTCAGTGAAATTTCTAGGTGTTCAGTGGTGTTGGGGTACAGTGAGATAAAATGAAGAATAAATAATGGGATCAAGTCCTGGCCACAACTAAAAAGGAGAAGCAACCCCTGATGGGTCTGTTTGTATTTTGAAGTCAACACGTCCCTCATTTGGGTGTGCCAATCCAGCCTATTTATCAAGTGACTCAAAAAGCTGCTAATTTTGAATTTGGCTCAGCACAAGAGAAGTTACTGCAATAGGTTCAAGCTGCCATGTAAACAGTTCTGGCACTTGGACTATATGACCTAGCTGATCTAATAGTGAAGTGTTAATTTTCCAAAAATTAATTTCTTTTAGAAAGATCAGTATGAAGTTAGTCCCTCTGAGGTGGAGAGTAAAGACATCCCAAAAGTCCACATTTCCTGAAACGCTATGTTAATGTTGTTTTTAATGCCATTGAGTTGGTTCTGGCTCATTACAACCTTGTATAGGGTTTCATTTGGAGCAGCTGGTGAGTTTGAACTGCCGACCTTGTGGTTCAAGCCAACCTTACCGTCAAGTGCTTTATCCTACAGCACCACTCTATAATTCCTGATATCAACCACTACTCCTTCTCTCAGTATTCTTCCCAACATCCCGGGGGTCCACAATTCACTGCAATGTCTCACACAAGTCACGGCCCATCAAGGAAATGACTGACGCAATTGTGGACTCTGGCAATTCCCTATATCCCCTATTCTGCACTTCAGATGTCAGTCTGGAGGATTCTCCCCATTCATACAGAATTGGGCTGTTGACTCAGAAGGTTGTAAAAGCTGGCAAATCAGGTCAGGCTACTGGCTCAAAAGTCCCAAGAATGAAGGTCAGATGGAGGCAGGCGAGCTTGATTAGTCAAGTCAAGATTCACAGTGCCTACTAGCCTCACCAAGATTGCTCATTTTATACTTAGAGTTTCACGTTTTTACAATCACTAATAACTCTGTTAACATGTACAGCTGAATCATATGATTCCATCAGCATCTTCTCTCACCCAGACCCATGAGTAAAAGAGTCCTTTGGTGGCAGTTCCAAAGACTAAGACCAGAAGAGACATTCAATAATTCATTCACTATGCCATACAGTGATAGTTAGAGATGCAGTCTGGAGTCTTTGGCCAGACTGTATTGATGAATCACAGCACAGACCCTTAGGATTTTGGAGCTAAGCCTTTGGTTAGAACTACTCTCCTTTTGTAAAATAATTTATAGCTTGTTACTGGGTCATTGAGAGACTGAAAGCCTAATCATGGGTAATCAAATCACCATGTGACCTGAGTGGCCTTTTATGAGTTAGGTGTTAACTGACTCAGGGTTATACAGTTGGACTCCCAAAGCAGCGCTCCATCATTAAACAGAAGTGGTATATGTAGCGTTTGTTGTTGTTGTTGTTAAGCGCCGTCGAGTCGGTTCCGACCCATAGCGACCCTGCACAGGGTTT
>NW_006408538.1:21711421-21717348 GCF_000296735.1 Chrysochloris asiatica | reverse complement strand
TTAAGAATGAGTTTTCTAAATTGGTTCTCAACTCTGACTACTTTTAAAAGCACTGAGAACTCTGCCTCCACTAGCAAAGTGGGCAAGGGTACTTGTATGGAGTTATTAATCTGACCATTTGAAGTCTCACCAGAAGCAGTTTGCCGTCTGCTGGCAAGGCCAACAATACACCTGCACTGTCCAACCTCAAAGGAATGTTAACCCTCTAGCACCGGATCATAATTTAATGTGCAGAGACTTTGATTGCCTTTCCCTGCCACAAGACATCACACTAGTCCACTAATTGATGACTTTATGCTGATTGCACTAAGTAAAGAAGAGGTATCAATGATTCTAGACTTATTAGTGGGAGATTCACCCAACCCAAAATTCAGGCATCTCCAACCTCAGTGAAATTTCTAGGTGTTCAGTGGTGTTGGGGTACAGTGAGATAAAATGAAGAATAAATAATGGGATCAAGTCCTGGCCACAACTAAAAAGGAGAAGCAACCCCTGATGGGTCTGTTTGTATTTTGAAGTCAACACGTCCCTCATTTGGGTGTGCCAATCCAGCCTATTTATCAAGTGACTCAAAAAGCTGCTAATTTTGAATTTGGCTCAGCACAAGAGAAGTTACTGCAATAGGTTCAAGCTGCCATGTAAACAGTTCTGGCACTTGGACTATATGACCTAGCTGATCTAATAGTGAAGTGTTAATTTTCCAAAAATTAATTTCTTTTAGAAAGATCAGTATGAAGTTAGTCCCTCTGAGGTGGAGAGTAAAGACATCCCAAAAGTCCACTATGTAGCGTAGTGGTTACGAATCGGGCTGTGAACCGCAAGGTCAGCAGTTCAAAACTACCAGCGGTTCCACAGGAGAAAGATGAGGTTTTCTGCTCCCGTAAAGATTTACAGCCTCGGAAACCCTGTGCAGGGTGGCTATGAGTTGGAACCGACTCCATGGCACTTAACAACATATGAGACAGGGTGCAAGTGGGACTTGAAAGGACAAGTATGTTGCATGAGGGAGTAGCCCCAATGAACATCGTCTCCACTCCTGTGACAGTACCTTCCTTCTCCCAGTCTATGCCTATGGGGAGTTCCTTATTATCTAAGTTGACTAAGAAAGAGAAAACTCATGCTTGGTTTACAGATGGTTTGTTTGCATCATATGCGGACACACTCAAAGGTGGACAGCAGCAGTACAACAGCCCCTTCTAGGGCTTCCCTGAAGGGCTGTTATTACAATACCTTCGGGGTTCTTCCCTCTCCCTTCCCTTCGGCTCCATTTTGTCTGTTTCCCAGCCAAACTAAGCTGCAAGGGGCGTGGTTTAATAGGCAACATGGCTTTTGATAGGCCAGAGCTACATCACCCCAGCAATGACATGTGATCTCCTGATTTGAACCTATATAAGACCACTCCCTTCCTGTTCACTCCCTCTCTTTCTGCCTTCTACCTTCTCTTTCGAGCAGAGGTCACCTTGCTTTTCCTCACCCTGAATAAAAGTCTCTAGATGGGCCGTCTGGTGTGCGGTGTGGTTGATGAGCAGCACGGGGTGTTTTTCCCCTTTCAGCCGTGGTGAAGGGAAATCCTCCCAATGGGTAGAACTCTGGGCACTGGATCTGACCGTTCACTTTGTTTGGAAGGAGAAATGGCCAGATGTGTGACTGGACAGATACATACTAATTCATGGGCTGTGGGCAATAGGTTGGCTTGATAGTCAGGAACTTTGAAGGAATATGATTGGAAAACAGGTGACAAGGAAGTGTGTAGAAGGGGTGCATGAATGGACCTCTCTGAAGGGCCCTAAAAATTGAAGACACTTACGTCGTATGTGAATGCTTACCAAAGGGTCATCTTAACAGAGGAGAATTTTAACAAGTAGAATAACCCATTCTGTGGAAATGAATCATTCTCTTTCTCCAGCCACTCCTATCGTTTTCCAATAGGATCATCAACAAAGTGGCCATGGTGGTAAGAATGGAGATTATGCCTGGGCTCAGCTGAGTGGCTTCCCCTCATTAAGACTGACATGTCTGCAGCTACCCTTGAGTAATTAGTCTGTCAGCAGCAGAAACCAATACTGAGTCCACAACGTAGGGCCATCCCTTGGAGAGACCAGCCAGCAGCCTGGTAGCAGGTTGATTAGACGGGACCACTGTCATCATGGAAAAGGTAGTGGTTCGTTCCCACTGGAATAGACAGTTGCTCTGGATATGGATTTGCCTGCCCTGCACTCAATGCCTCTGCCAAAACTACCATCCATGGACTGGCAGAATGTCTTATCCACTGACATGGTATCCCACACAGCATCGCCTTAGATCAAGGGACTCACTTCACAACAAATGAAGCATGGCAACGGGCCCAAGCTCATGTAAGTCACGGGCCTTACCTTGTCTCTCCACATCCTGAAGCATCCGGCTTGATCAAACAATGGATTGGCCATCTAAGGATGCAATTATCACTCCAGCTAGATTGAAGTAGCTTGCAGAATTGGGTAACGTTTCCGTTAGACTTACATGCGTTCAGTGTCCAAGGTATGATGCTGTTTCTCCAATAGCAAGGATTCACTGGTCCAGGAACCAAAGGGTGGAAATGAGAGTGGCATGACTCACTATTACTTTTAGTGAGTCACTTACAAAATTTTTGCATCTTGTCCCTGTAACCCTATGGTCTTCAGGTGTGGACATTTTATCTTCAATGGGAGGGATATTCCCAGCTGGAGACAACAATGATTCCATTGAACTGGAACCAAGAATGTCCTCTGGCTACTTTGGGTTCCTCATGCCTGTTGACCAACAGGCAAAGAAGGTGGTGTGATTGCTTCTGAAAGCAGACTGGTATTTCATAATGGAGGTAAAGAATCTGTGCGGCACCTAGGAGATTCTTTAGGATGTCTTTCAGTACTAATGCCCTTTGATTAACGTCAACAGTAAACTACAGCAACCCAATTCCAATACGACGTCTAATGGTCCAAGAAATTTGGAAGACAGCTGCCTGGCAAACAGACTGCAAGAGATCCATAGCTGTGCCTACCAGCTACTCCTCAGAAATCCGATACCAGTTGGTCCTTGTAAACACTATACAGGGTCACCTATGAGTCAGAACCAACTTGACGACACTTAATAATTTCAAAGACAGTGGATTCAACAGAATGCAGAGATTATCAAACAATGTCATTAATATTCTACACAAGTAAAGTTTTGCTGAAGGTAATTCAAGATAGATTCAGAAGAGGATATAAAATGAGGGATATCATTGCGGATACCACATGGATATTGGCTGAAAGCAGAAAACACAAGAAAGTTGTTTACTTGAGTTTTACTGACTGCACATGCATTCGACTGCATACATACATTCGTGTGTATCATAACCAACTACAGATTGAGAAAAACATGAATTCCAGAACATACACAGACCAAGAGGTACCCATTCAAACAGAACATGGGGCTGCTGTGTGGTTAGAAACTAGGAAAGGAATGTGTCAGGGCTGTATCTTTTCACCATACATATTCAATCTGCATGCTGAGACAATGGACTATTTGAAGAAGATTGTGACACCAGGATTGGAGGAAGACTCATTAACAATCTGCAATATGCATATGACGCAACTTTCCTTGCTGAAAGTGAAGAAGGCTTTAAGCACTTGCTGATGAAGATCAATGAATACAGCATTCAATATGGATTACACCTCAACATGAAGAAAACAAAAATCCTTTAAACTGGACCAGTAAGCAACAACATGATAAAAAGAGAAAAGATTGAAGTTGTCACGGATTTCATCTCCCTTGCATCCATTATCAATGTCCATGGAAAAGCAGTAGTCTAGAAGCCAAAGAGCATATTGTATTGGGCAAATCTGTTGCAGAAGATCTTTTTAAAGTGTTAAAATGCGAAGATGTCACTTTGAATTAAGACTGATGTGCTTCTGATCCGAGCCGCGGTATTTTAAAATCTCGTAAAATGTAAGTGAAAGCTGGACAGTGAATAAGGAATACAAAGAAGAATTGATGCATTTGAATTATAATGCTAGTGAAGAATATTAAATATATCATGGACTGTCAGAAGAATGAATAAATCAGTCTTGGAAGAAGTACAGCCAGAATGTTCCGCAGAAGCAGGGATTGCGAGACTTTGTCTCATGTACTTTGGACATTTCATCAGGAGGAAGCAATCCCTGGAGGACATCATGATTGGTAAAGAAGAAGGTCATGGAAAAAGAAGACCCACAGTGTGATGGATTAACACAGTGGCTACAACAGCGGACTCAAACACAGCCATGAGAATGACGGTGATACAAGACCAGACAATGTTTCATTGTTGGGCACTGGGATTGCTATGAGTTGAGATTGACTCATACAACAACAATAACATAAATGGTTGTCTTCGCATTCATTCTGACTCATGGTAACCTCATGTGTGTCAGAGAACAACTCTGTTCCATAGTTTCAATGGCTGGCTTTTTTTAGAAATTGATCATCAGGCCTTTCTTCCAAGGCTCCTCTGGGTAAACCTATACCTCCAACTCTTTGGTTAGCAGCATCCTGTAATAGTTGAGGACTCCAGGTGACTATGTTGCTGTTAAGTGCTGTCAAGTTGATTCTGACCCATAGCAACCTTGTACAGGGTTTCCAAGGAGCAACTGGTAAGCTTGAACCACCGACCTTGCAGTTCAAATGACTTTGCAGTCTGATGCATTAGCCCACAGAGCCACGCCAGGACTCCCCAGGTGAATATAAGTATCTTTAAATAAAATGTCACTGGAAAGTGATTCAGTATACTGTATGATATCATTCAGTGGACTCTGGGTCCAAGGAGACTCACAGAACAGTAAGCAACCAAAACTATAACCCAAAGCAAACCCTCAACTGTCAAACTGCTTCTGACACATGGTGAAACTATATGACCCAGCAGAACTACTCCACAGGGGTTCCAAGGTGCTAAATCTTTGCAGAAGCAAATTGCTAAACTTTCTCGCATGGAGGAGCTGGTGGGTTTGAACTGCCAACCTTTTGGTTAGCAGATGAGTGCTTTAATTACTGTGTCACCTAAGCTTGCTTCCAATATGAAGCATCACTCTAAATGCTATTTTGCCATTTATATCTCGCAAAGTTCAACAGAACACAACCAACTCTTGAATATATGAACTAATATGAGTATAAGCAAGAGGTACATGGAATCCACCTAATCGTGTGATTCAGACACTAGGCAGGTACAATGTGATTCACTTTCTATGATTTCTCTTCTCTGGAACATAACGATGTAGCAACTCTTTCTGTTTTACTCACCAGCGTGTGTTAAAGTACAGCACTAGGTTAGGCACACAGATGGGACTCAATTAACGTTAAATTGATATCCTGCTGTCCTTGGGTGGTACAAATGTTTATGTCCTCAGCTTCTAACCAAAAAGTTGGCTGTCCAAACACAATTAGGCTCCTTGGAAGAAAAATCGAATTATCTGTTCTCCAAATTTAACATCCTTGAAAACTCTATGGTGTCAGGAGTTGGAATCAACTTAGCTGAAACTGGCTGGAATTTATTGTTATTGTTGAACATATCAGTTGAGACAGTGACTTCCAAGGTAGAGTCTTATCAGAATCAAGTACACCAAATATTGATTGATATCAAAGAAATGTCGATTCAAGTGTTGAAGTTATATTGCTTGGAAGATTACGCCAAACAGGGAAATACGATGGGAGGGGGAGAGGCAAAAAGGGCCGACGATTCTTCCGGTGGCATACTGTGGCGTCTCCCATTATTGTTGTTGTTAAGTACCATCGAGGCGACTCCGACCCATAGCAACCCTGTGTACGGTTTCTGAGGAGCAGCTGGTGAGCTTGAACCACCGACTGTGCAGTTCAAATGGCTTTGAGTCTGGCACATTAGCCCACAGTACCTCACCAGACTCCAGCATCTCCCATGTTGTTTTTGTTAAGTGCCATTGAGT
>NW_006408538.1:21708846-21710061 GCF_000296735.1 Chrysochloris asiatica | reverse complement strand
ACTGCAAATTTGAAGTGCAAGGTCAGAGGTTCAAGCTCATCAGCTGCTCCTCGGAAACCATATACAGGGTTGCTGTGGGTCAGAATTGACTCAACGGTATTTCACAACATATACATACTTAACAACAATATATATATATATGAATGAATGAATGACAGAATGCAGTCCCTGGGAGTTAACTACCTAACTGAATGGTTGGTGGTTTGAAATCCACCCAGAAGCACCTTGTAGGAAAATCTTGGCTATCTCCTTTCTAAAGGTCAGCTCTGAAAACCCTTTGCACAGGTCTCCTCTGAAACACCTGGCATTGCTAAGGATCTGAACTAACGTAACAGCAACTGGTTTTGTTTGCTTTTTAAGGGACAAAACATTTGAAGGGGCCATCTAGATAAATCTTCAATGCCTGACAGTCAAAAGTATGAGGGTAAGGGGAAGAGATAAATCAAGAAGACAGAAAACTCCACGAAAGGGAAAATGAAAGGGGAAGAGGGCAGGAGTGGAGAGTGGACAGGTGAGCAGAAAGTAAATAATCAATCAACAGAAGTATTCAGTACTGGGAACAAGAGCCTCTGGGGACTCTGCCTCAATATTTGTGCCCCATGAAAAAAAAATACTTCATCCTTATAGGAAAAGGTATGGTCAGATGATTCTAGGAGTCTTGCTTTCCAACTCAAACAGCCGGAGGAGTTTCTGGTTTTATTTCTTTAAAAAATGTTGTGGTAAATAAACACATTTCGTAACATTTGCCATTTTATGTGTAGATTTCAGTAGCATTCATTACATTCACATTGCTGTACAAACATCACCTGTATCTATTTTTTTAAACATTTCTATCACCCTATAACAGTTACAGTTTGGTGCCAACTTGACTGGGCCAGAATTCTCAGTGGTTTGACAATTAAGATGCAGTAATTCCCTCACGATGAGATCTAATATGTCAAAACCTCCATAATGAGACCTGCTGTGAACAGCCAATCAATTGAAAGGGAGTTTCCTTGTTGAGTGGGGTCTGCTTCCAATATATTGCACACTGGACAAAGCTTACTTGCTTTCTTCTGGGTCTGGGTCCTGCATCTGGCTTGTCTTCCAACCTCCAGTTCTTTAGACTTGCTCCAGTGGCCAGCTCTACTGCCAGTCATCAACAGTCTGCCATCTTATCTGTCCAATCTGCCTGCTACGTGATCTGCCAATCTTGGTTCATCTGACCCATGAACT
>NW_006408538.1:21686476-21707341 GCF_000296735.1 Chrysochloris asiatica | reverse complement strand
TGGCTCTGTAGGAAAAGCACTGGACTGCTAACTGCAAGGTCAGTGGTTCAAACCCACCAACCACTCCTTGGAAACCCTGTACAGGGTTGATCTGAGTCATAATGGACTCGATTACACTTAATAACACCATGGTGGTTGTGTCCTGTGGAGTAGGATCCAACTCATAAACAACACTGGACAGAGTTCCCAAGGCTGTAAATCAGTACAGGAGCAGGAAGCGTCAGCCTTCTTCTGAAAAGTACCTGGGAGATTCGAACTACTGACCTTGAGGTTAGGAGCCCAGTTCACAATTCAATATGCTGCCAGGGCTCATATACATATATATGAAACAAAGAGGACTCAAAATGTTTACTGGTGAAGATCAAAGACCATAGCCTTTACTATGGGTTGCACCCATGTAAAGAACACAAAAAATCCTCACCACTGGACCAATATCTAACATCTTGATAGATGGAGAAAAGACTGAATTTGTCAAAAACTTCATTTTGCTTGGATCACCTATCAACACTCATGGAAGCAGCAGTCAGGAAATCAAACGAAGTATTGCATTAGGCAAATTTGCTACAACGACCTCTTTAAAGTGTTCAAGAGCAAAGATGTCAGTTTAAGGACAAAGGTGTGCCTGACCCAAGCCATATAGTATGTTCGGTAACCTCATATGCATGTGAAAGTTGGACAAAGAATAAGGAAGACCGTAACAGAATTGATAACATTTGTGTTATGGTGTTGGAGAAGAATATTAAAAACACCATGGACTATCAAAAGAATAAACAAATCTGTGTTGGACGAAGTACAGCCAGAATGCTCCTTAGAAGCCATGATGGTAAGACTTGGTCTCTCATATTTCAGGCATATTATCATGAGGGACCAGTCCCTGAGGGAAGGATATCATGCTTAGTAAAGTGAAGGGTCCGAGAAAAGGGTAAGACCACCAATGAGACAGATTGGCACAGTGGCAACAGCAACGAGACCAACTATACCAATGGTGAGGATGGTCCAGGACCAGGTGGTGGTTTGTTCTGCTGTGTAGAGAGTCGCTGTGAGTCAAAACTGACTCGGTAGTATGTAACAAAAGCATATATATATATAAAGAGAAATTCATATCAAGGAAATAATAGCTCACACATAGGCTTTCTACTGCCATAAAGTATTTATAGTCTATGTAGAGCTGCTATGAGTTGGAATTGACTTGATGGTCTTGTACAGAGTGATATACATGTTGGTGCTGTAGTTGTTGTTGTTAAGTGTCATGTCAAAGGGTTTCTAAGGCTTTAGGGAGTCCTGGTGTGGCACTGTGGATAAATGCACTGGACTATGAAGTTGGTTTGAACTGCAGTGTCGGTGGTTCAAGCTCACCAGCTGCTCCTTGGAAACCCTATACAGGGTCACTATGGGTCAGGTTGATGGCACTTAACAACAGATAGATAGATAGATAGATAGATAGATAGATAGATAGATAGATAGATAGATAGATAAGTAGATAGATATGGAGCTCTTCTATACACACACGTGTACGCACACACACACATATATGGAAAGCACATAGCAACGATAGACAGATAGGTATAGATACGTGGTTGTTGTTGTTAAATACCATCTAGTTGGTTATGACTCATAGCAACCCTGTATAGGTTTTCCAAGAAGTGGCTGGTGAGTTTGAACTGCCATCCTTGAAATTCAAACTGACCTTGAGGTCAAGTGCTTATCCTATGGTGCCACACCAGCACAGATATGTTGTTGTTGTTATGTGCTGTTGAGTCGGTTCAGACTCACAGCAACCCTGTACAGGATTTCCAAGGAGCAGCTGATGAGGTTCAACTGCTGACCTTGATGTTCAAACCAACTTTGCAGTCCAGCGCATTAACCACAGCACCACACTAGAACTCCTGACCAGATATAGACATATCTAGCTATCTACATATATCCATATCTATCCATCTGTGTATCCATCTAACCATCAGTCTATCCATCTATCCACTCATCCATCCATCCATCAATAGGGTCCTAGTGGTGCACTGTAGGATAAGAACTGGACCAAAAGGTCAGTTTGCACACAAGTTCAGTGGTTCAAACACACCAGATACTCCTTGGAAACCCTCTACGTGGAAACCCCACGGCACTTAGCAACAACAATATACATATATATGGAGCTCTATTATGGTGCTGTGGGTTTGTGCACTGGACTGCAAAGTCGGGTTGAACCACACGGTAGACAGTTCAAGCTCACCAGCTGTTCCTCAGAAACCCTATATACAGCTACTATGCATCAGAACTGACTCAACAGCACTTAACAACAACGACAACAGAAATATGGATATGCATATCTATTTCACTGGTATTCCTTCTGTAACAAATCCTGGCTAAAACATATCCCAAACAGAAACTTCGTACCTTTAAGCAATGACTCCCTGTTCTCCCTTCTCTCCAACTTAAAACAGTTACTGATGAAGATCAATAGTGACAAAGATCCCTGCAACCTGGTAACCTCTAATCTAATGAAGGTGCTTTTATTTCATACAAGTGGCATCATACAATATGTGTCCTTTTTTGGTCTGGCTCAATTTTACTTAGCATAACTCTGGACTATAAATTCGGTTTAAACCATGAACTCAGTGAGTGGTTCAAGCTCACCACCTGCTCCTTGGAAACTCTATATAGGGCCACTATGTGTCAGAACCAAGTCAGTGGCACTTAACAACAGTAACAACAACACTATTTTCAAGGTTTTTCCATGTCATAGTATATATTAGAATTTCATTCCCTTTTCATGGGTAAGCAATGTTCCATTGCATACCACATGTCTTTAATCCATTCCACTGTTGATTCACACTTGGGTCCTTTTCATCTTTTGACTATAGTGAATCACACTATAATGAACGGATCTGAATCCCTGCTTTCAGAACTTTTAGGTATGTATCTAGAAGTGCATTTCCTAAATTCTGGTAGTGCAGTGGTTACGAATCGGGCTGTGAACCTCAAGGTCAGCAGTTCGAAACTACCAGCAGTTTTGCGGAAGAAAGATGAGGCTTTCTACTCTCGTAGAGATTTATAGCCTCGGAAACCCTGTACAGGGTTGCTATGCGTCAGAACCAACTCCACGGCACATAACAACAACAACAACAATGGTTATTCTATGTTAACTTTTTAATAACCTTCGTTCTACTTTTAAGGGGTAATAACCTTTGTTCTACTTTTAAGGGGTCTTTTTTGAATTCTACTTTTGTACTGGCATGAAACAATTTCAAAGGGCTCTCACACTCACAGTTCCTCCCAACATTCCTGGCCACTTAGTATAGGGCCTAGTTGTTTCATAGTTTCCATGCTTTCCTTTACCCTGGGATTACCCTGGGGGCTGGATATGTACCTCCTCCTCCATCACACCGGCAAATCCCACAAGACTATACCGAATGCAGATCCTCAAAGGAAGAAATCCTCCTTCTACCATTGCAGGTTAATGCGCCAGACAACAAAGTCATTTGAACTCTAAGGTGGGCAGTTCAAGCTCACCAGTTGCTCCTTGGAAACCCTGTACAGGGTCGCTATGGGTCGGAACTGATTCGACGGCATTTAACAACAACAAACAAAATAGATATTACTCCTGGTTATTTATACTCTATCTCAGGTCTCTTCACACCTGCACGTCTTGTTGTTGTTGTCAAGTGCCGTCGAGTCGATTCCAACCCATAGCGACCCTGTATAGGTTTTCCAAGGAGTAGCTGGTGAGCTTGAACCGCCGACCTTGCAGTTCCAATGGCTTTGCAGTCTGGCGCATTAATCCACAGCGCCACACGTCTTAGAACCCAAGAAAAATTGAAACGCAGGTTGAACTTGAGGGGTTTATGATGCTATGAATAGTGACAAATAGACCTCACCAGGGTGACCAAAGAGGGTATTTCCATCGTGCATTTTAAGTTTCCAGTTACCTGTATATATACCTGTCTGGCTCAAAAACACAGTGCCTCTTGGATAGCTATACGTTGTAGGCAGCTAACTACATTCCCTTCCATGCCTGGGGGAAAGTTTCAACCTCAAACAACTTTATTTAAACAATTTCTTACTTAACATGTTTTTCTCGGTGCTTCAAATCCAATCACTCCCTGCGTTGCAGGGAAGAATTGCTACAGGACAAAAAGAACAACACAACCTGTTTTTATTTTAATATCTTCTGGGTCTCTCGGCACTGCCATCATTTGGGCTGTCAGCCCTTCACTGCCCGAGGTGGCTTCCCGCTCTCTGCAGACAGTCTGCCTCCCCAGTAATGGCACTGTTCGGACGAGGAGGAAATGCAATTTTCCACTCCATTACAAGTACTGTGTAAAAGGACCTCTTTTCCTCACTGCACACAGATAAGGACCTAATGAAATTCCATTCACTAAGTATTACAATAGCCAACTCCACTCCAAATACAGGCCGCCTAAGCGACCGGCAGACCCTCCACTCTAGAAGCGATTGCCACTGAATGTCTCCAGATTGGATTGCGTCAGAATGAAAAACTATAGGTTAAGCAGAAAGAGATTCCAGGGTAAGGGACGGTCATGAAGACAGCGGCAGATCCAGGTTTTTGGACCTCCCTTCTATCCATTAGGTCTGTAGTGTGTTCTAAGTACTATGGTAGAACCTCAAAAACTCTTGTATATGGAAAACGCAATGTTGAGGCAGCCAAAGGAGTCCCTGAAGTAGGGAGAGGGAAGCTAATTCTACAGAAATGGTAGGGGAATTTCCATATTTTAAAACAGGAAGAGAAAATAGATGAGGTTCCTATTAAGAACAACATTTGAGGCAAAAACTGTTGAAAAGGTAAAATTACTTCTCTATAAACTCTCGCCTTTCTATCTACATCCTTTTATCCTTGTCCCTTTCTTACGGTCTTTACCCTTGGATCATAATCAAGCAATACAAGAAGAATAGAAAGTAGAGTCCCAATCTCCCTCGTTGGCAGTGCCCAATGGCATCCCAGAGCCATCCTAGTTGTTAACAATACTCTCTCTCTCTGTCAGAAGCTCTGTATGTGATGAGAGCATCACTCTTAGGCCCATGACCTCCAGGTTCTATTCTGTTACCATCTAACACATGTCAGGAGAGAAGGCCTGATTAGGGTCTAGTTAAGTAGCAAAGTGAGAGGCTGTTCTCCGAGACACATGACAACTTTAAAGAATTCATTGCTAATGTTGGCATTGCAGGCCTAGGTCCCAATTTTATGGAATACAATTTTGGGGTGTGGAGTCTTTCTGAAATCTCTTGAATCATTCACAAAGTTACTCTTATTCAAGTATACCTTGCTTTATTTGTACTTCACTTTATGAGAGATCCTACAGATCTGTATTTTCTCTAACATTTGATATTTTTTACCACTCCTGTGTATGCAAACAATGATCTTATTATATGTTCTTCACAATTCCCTGATATTTAACAATGCTGAGCATATCTTTCCATATATTGTTGTTGTTGTTGTTGTTAAGTGCCGTCGAGTCGGTTTCGACCCATAGCGACCCTGAATAGGGTTTCCGAGGCTGTAAATCTTTACGGGAGCAGATCGCCTCATCTTTCTCCCGCGGAGCAGCTGGTAGTTTCGAACTGCTGACCTTCTGGTTCGCAGCCCGATTCGTAACCATTAGCCACAGATATTTTGCTGTTCCTGAAATGTCTACTTGTGTCTTTTATCATTTTCTTAGTGGACTTGCTTGTCATATTCTTAATGGTTCACTATGGTTGTTATTGTCATTAGCTGCCATTGAGTCAGTTACATCTCATAGCAACCCCATGGACAATCGAACGAAACATTTCTAGGTCCTGCATCACCCTCACAATCATTGCTACATTTGGGCCCCCATTGCAGTCACTGTGTTAAACTATCTTACTGAGAGTTTTCCTCTTTTTCACTGACTATACTTGTCTATCGGAGTCCTGGTGTGGCGCTGTGGACTAATGCATCAGACTGCAACGTCGTTTGAACTGGAAGGTCGGTGGTTCAAGCTTACCAGTTGCTCCATGGAAACCCTATACAGGGTCGCTATGGGTTGGAATTGACTCGATGGCACTTAAGAACAACAACATACTTGTCTAAACATGATGACCTCCAGACACTGGTCCCTTCGGAGAAGATATCTAAAGTACATGAACTGACGTCTCACAATCCTTACTTCTGGTTGTACTTGTTCCAACACAAACTTGGTTACTTTTCAGGTAATCCATTTCATATTCAATATTCTTCAACAATACCATAATTCAAATGCATACTTCTTTGTTCTTCCTTATTCTGCCCGTACCTAGTTTTTGCATGCTTATGAAGCAATTGAAAATACCATGGCTTGGATCAGGTATACCTTAGTCCTCAAAGTGTTATTTTTGGTTCACAAGAGTTCTAAATATGTTTAAACACAAATTAATTAACAAATGTGTATGCTGAGTATGTTGCTGTTGTTGTTGTTGTTGTTGTCGTTAAGTGCCATTAAGCCGTTTCTGACTCATAGCGACCCTGTACAGGGTTTCCAAGGAGTGGCTGCTAAGTTTGAACTCCTGACCTTATTGTTCAAAGTGACCTTGTGAGCCAGTGTTTACCCTACTCCATATTTAGTATGTTGTTGTTGTTGTTGTTATGTGCTGTGGAGTCGGCTCTGACTCATAGCGACCCTGTACAAGGTTTCTAAGGATGTAATTCTTTACGGGAGCAGAAAGCCTCATCTTTTCTCCCACGGAGCAGCTGGTAGTTTTGAACTGCTTCAAGACTCTTCCTTTTTAAAGACTCAAATTTATTCCTCTTTTCTTTCATAGTCAACATTCTAATGTCTATTACAAAGACACTGCTACTTCCAGAAAGATGGCAGACTAGGTAAGAATGCTACACAAACCCTCTAAACAAAGATGTTGTTGTTGTTGATGTTGTTGGTGATATGTGCTGTGGAGTCAGTTCCAACTCATAGCAACCCTGTACAGGGTTTCTGAGGCTGTAAACCTTTATGGAAGCAGAAAGCCTCATCTTTCTCCTGCAGAACTGGTCATTTTGAACAGCTGACTGTGAGATTAGCAGCCCAGTTGGTAATCACTACGCTACCAGAGCTCTAAACAAAGATACGAAAGACTAAATAAAACAGACACAGATGACAGTTCTGGAATCCTGAGCTTCAAATGAAAGGATAGAGCAGAGGACTGAATGCTTAATAGAAGAAGCAGAACAGATGTGACAAAAAAGGAGACAGACACATGAACTGTGTTGACCAGCCAGATGTGGTGTTGCCATCTTGAACTTTAGCGAGTGACTTTAGAATTAGATGGCAGCTTGATGGCATGGAGGCATATTGGTGATTGATGGAGTTATTTTTTGTTCCCCACATTCCCCTAGTGATGAGAATTATGGCCAGCCTCCGTCCTCATCCAATCCCCAGCAAAGCTCATGCTCTCTGGGCAGCTGGAAACACACAGTGGTGAGAGGTACAGTTGTGAGCCACATCACTGTGAGTTGGGTAGTATCTTCACCAACACTGGCACCTGGAATCAGGTGCATAGCGATAGAGTCCTGCAGAGCCCTGGCTGGGCCTGGACTAGTGGGAACTCTTGTTGTTGGCTGTACCACCACTCCAGCTACTCTTGGGGATGGAAATATCCTGATCCCAGCTGATTTGGGATCTGCACAGACCACTTCTAGACTGGGGGCCTCAAACAACAACACTTATGCCTATAAGAGCTCCATCTAGGGTTAGAAGCACTACCATTCACCTCTTGCCCACCCACCACGTGAGCTCCTTGACTGGCAAGAGCCTATCAGAGTTTTCCCCTCTCTGGGCCTGGCCACACCCCTGGTTTTCTCTGGGTTTTTTTTAATATATATTATTTATTCTTTCATCTTCTTACTCTCTTTCCCTTACTTTGTTTTATATTCTTTCAATCTCTGCTTTCATTTTTTTTTCTTTTATTCTGTTTCTGTTACCGCCCTCCCCCCGACACACACACACACACACACACACACAATTTCCTCTTCTTTATTTCTTTTCTTTTTTTAGCTCTTGAGTTTTTCTTTACTACTTTCTGGTCTCTTTCTCTTTACTTTACACATTTCCTTGCTTGTTTTAGTGTTTTACTTTCTATTTATTTTCTCTTCAGTAGTTTTTTTTCTTTACTTCTTTTCACTTTTTGGTGATTGTATTCTAGCTGCTGCCTGTTTTCTTTTATCTCCTTTATTATTTTCTTTTTTCATTATTGTTTGTCTGATTTTACTTCTTGTGTGTGTTTGTGTGCTTTCTCTTTTTGTCTCACCCAATGGGAACAGAAACCATGCCCATACAGCCTAGCCATGCTGTGCCCTCTTAGCACCACCCAGTAGGCAAGAGCTAATACCAGCTGCTCTAACACCTGATCAATAATGACACCAGCCAACATCAGTCAAACCCATCCTAAACTAAGCTGTATGAACAAGAAGTGGAAGATTGTAGACATGATTTCATTCTCTAATTGTATCCAGCTAGAGGGTGTCTATCTAGTAGCGTAGTGGGTACGAATCGGGCTGTGAACCTCAAGGTCAGCAGTTCGAAACTACCAGCTATTCCATGGGAGAAAGATGAGGTATTCTGCTCTCGTAAAGATTCACAGCCTCAGAAACCCTGTACAGGGTCGCTATGAGTTGGAACCGACTCCACGGCACACAGCCACCAGCCACCAGAGAGTGTCTAAGAACACACCAACATACAGTCCATTAAATACAAATACAGAGACACCACAATGACAATTTCTGTTCACAAGAAGAAGACAGAAAAGATCAAACAAGGGAAAAAGATGCTGAGTCAGAAAATGTTTTGGAGGAAGAAAAGGAGTTGGAATGATCTGAAAAATAATTCAAGAATTTGATATTTAATTACCTCTATTTAATGACTGTGATAAAGGTTAGGGAAAGCAAGGAAAATTTCAGGAAAACATTACAGAAACAAACAAAAAATATAGGAAAGATTGGATACAAAACCTACAAATAAAAATACAGAAGAGAATTACTAAGATTTCAGAATGGGCACTACATTGAAAGGGCAAAGGAGTAGGTCTGAATCAATGGAAGCCTGAATTAGTGAACTTGAAGATAAATATCTCAATACTAGTATGCAAAAGAACTATCATAGAAAAGAAGGAAAATGTCTGACAAAATCCTTAGATTTATGTGGGATATAATGATGATGAATTTCAAAACAGGGGGAGACAAAGACATGCACAGAAAAAAAACAGTCAAAGACTTGTTGGAAGAAAACTTTACTAACATCATGTAAGATGAGAGTATATGCATTCAAGAAGCAGAATGAACTCCAAACAAATAGAACCCAAACAAAAATCACCAAGTCATATTGTAATCAGAGAGGTGGCAAGATGGCAGACTAGGCAGAAAGGCTATGTAGACCCTCCACAACAAAGGTATGGAAAACCAAGTGAAACCGACACAGATGATGGTCCTGGAACCTATGAGAGTTACCATCTCATTCCTTTGCCTAGTCATGACATGAGGTCCTTGACTGGCAGTAGACTCTAGAATTTTCTCCTCTTTAGGTCTGGTACCTGCCCTGCTTTTTCCTTTAATTGTTTTTGTTTGTTTCTTCTTTTTCCCCCTCTTCTTCCTCTCCTCCCTTGCTTTCTATCATCTCTATCTCCTCTTTCATTTTGTCTACTTTTCTTTTCTGCTTCTTTTTCTCAACTATTGCTACTCCTTCCTTTCGTATTATTAAGTTTTTCCTTTTGGTCTCACTGTTTTTCTTTACTACTCTCTGACCTTTTTTCCTTTAACTCAATCCTCTTCCTAACTGTGTTTGTTGTTGTTGTTGTTAAGTGCCATCGAGTTGGTTCTGACCCATAGCGACCCTTGTACAGGGTTTCCGAGGGTGTAAATCTTTACAGGAGTAGAAAGCCTCATCTTTCTCCCGCGGAGCGGCTGGTAGTTTCGAACCGCTGACCTTAAGGTTCGCAGCCCGATTCGTAACCACTACGCTACCAGAGCTCCTTAACTGTGTTTAGTTTGTTTTAATTTTTATTTTATATTTCTCTTATTTATTTTGCTTTCTGATTTTTATGTCTAGTTTTTCTGTTCTTTTCCTAGCTATTGCTAGATTTTTTTCTTTGATTTTTTTTTTCCTTTACTATTTTCCTTTTTCATTGTTGGTTGCTTATTTGTTCGTTTTCCTTCTGTCTTGTGTGTGTATTTTCTCTTCTTGCCTCACCCAAAAGAAGAAAACTACCAAGTCCATACAGCCCAGCCACAACCATATCCTCTACTATGCCACCCATCGAACAAGAGTCAATACCAGTTGCTATACACCAGATCAATGGCAACAACCACCATTAGCCAAATCCACCCTAAACTGAATGCACAAACAGCAAACAAAGAACAGTGTACAGGCTCATCACTAATCACACCCACCAGGAGGCAGTTGGTGAGTGCCTAAGAATAAACCAATATATAATCATCAACTTAATACAAATACAACACCACCACAATATTTCAAAAACATCTGACAATTGCTGTTCACATGAAGCAACAAGACAGAATGGCTCAAACAAGTGACAAAGAGGCAGAAGTAGAAAACGTTTTTGAGGGGAAGAAGGCATTGAAACTACCAGAAAAAGAATTCAAGAGGATGGTATTTAAGTACTTCCAAATGATTGAAAGAAAGGTCTAGGAAAACAAGGAAATTTTTAGGCAAATACTACAGGGAAAAAAATAAGTAAAACAAAGCAGACAAAGGATTGGGAAAAAATAATAACCTGAAAATAGAGGTCTAAAATATTAATACTAAGATTTCAGAAATGGACAATACATTGAAAGGGCAAAGAGTAGATTTGAATCAATGGAAGCCCAAATTAATGAGTTTTAAGATAAATCTTTCAATACTAGAAAGCCAGAAGAAAAGTCAGAAAAAAGAATGGAAAAATCCAAAGAAAGTCTAAGATTCACGTGGGACAACATGAAACGACATAATTTACAGGTGATCAGAATTTCAGAATTGGAAGAGACAAAGGAAAGCACAGAAAAGATAGTCTAAGAGATTATGGAAGAAAAATTTCCTAACAGCATGAAAGATGAGAAGATAAGCATTCAAGAAGCAGAATGAACCAAACAGGATAGACCCTAAAAGAAAGTCACCAAGACATAGCATAATCAAACTCTCCAAAATCAAAGATAAGGAAAGAATCCTGAGTGCAGCTTCAGAAAAACAACAACAACAAATTTACATAGAAAGAAGCACCAATATAATTAAGCTCTGATTTTTCAGCAGAAACCTTGCAGGCAACAAGGGAATGTGGACACATTTACAAAATTATGAAAGGAAAAAATTGCCAAACAAGAATCATATACCCAGCAAAACTGTGCCTCAAATACGACAGCAACATTAGAACATTTTCAGATAAACAGAAATTAAAGGAATTTGTAATAAGCAGGCCAACTTTCTAAAAAAATACTAAAGGGAGCCCTTTAGGCTGAGAAGCAACAACAGCAAACAACAACCTGAGATTGACACACACAGCAACACCACCTAGAATTCAGTCCAGATACAGAGTTATCCAAAATAAAGCAAACAACAAGACTGAAAATAGGCAAACAGAGAAATTAATTTATAATGAAGAAAAGTACAAAGCTAAAAGAGGGAAAAGTGTAGCTACAGAACTTCTAAATGTTGAGGAAATTAAGTACATTTCAAGATAATGCTGATTATAATAAACTGGGGGAGAAATTAATATATTACAGGGTGAGCTTAAAGAAAATTAATATACCTTCACATCAAATCAAGAAAAGAGAAAACCATGAAGATTTAGTAAACATAAAAATGGCAGCAATGAAGAAAATGATAAGAAAATATACAAACAAAACTAATGCAACACAGAAAATTATATGGAACAAAGAAACAAGTAGCACCACAAAACGCACACACAGCAATCAAGTCTACACTGAACATCAGTGGATTGAACGTACCAGTCAAGAGACAGAGAATAGCAGAATAGAAAAGAAACCAGAATGCTTCAATATGTTCTCTACAAAAATATATCTTAAACACAAAGACAAAAATGCACTAAAAATTGGATGGAAAAATATATCAAGCTAATGGCAATCAAAAATGAACAGAGATGTAACCATGGCAATGAAATGATATATGATAGGATGAATATAAATAAAGCTAATGTTCTTATATAATGTAAAATATCACATAATTCACAATAAAACATTTTTAAAAATGAACAGAGAGGCAATATTAATTTCTGATGCACTAGACTTTAAGTAAAAGAACAGCAAAAAGGACAAAGAAGGACATTATCTCATAATTAAAGGGTCCACTGAAAAAGAGGACATAACCATAATAAATATTTTGCTCCCAGTAAAAGAGCTTCAAAATACATAAATCAACTCAAACAGAATTGAAGAAATAAGTAGACAACTCTGCAATAATAGTAGGAGATTTTAACGCAATGAAGGATATAACAGATACAAACAAAATCAACAAAGACAGAAGAACTAAAAAACACCAACTTGACCTCATAGATTTATATTGAGCACTCAACCTAACAGCCGCAAAATACATATATATTCTTTACCAGTGCACATGGAACATTCTCCAGAATAGACCATATGTTAGGCCACAAAGTAAGACTTGATCAATTTGAAAACACTGAAATACTACAAAGCAAGTTTTCAGATCACAATGCTATATAATTAGAAATCAACAATAGGAAAATCAAGGGAAAAAATAAAATACATGGAAATGGAATAACACCCTGCTTAAAAGGTGCTGAGTAATAGAATAAAAAAAGAAATTTTAAAAAATCATGAATCAAATGAGAGCCAAAACACAACATACCCCAAATCATGGGACAGAGTAAAAGCAGTACTCATGGTGCAATTTATAATAAAAAACATCTTCAATGAGAAGAAAGATCTAATATCAACACATTAACACATCTCCAACAATTAGAAAAAGAGTAGCAATGCCTACAGTCATCAGAATAAAAGCAGCCATAAAGATTAGAGCAGAAATGACTGAATTAGAAAAGAGAGAAAAAATATCAAAAACTAACAAGACAATACTTGGTTCTTTGAAAGGATTAATAAAATTGACAAACCATTAGCAAAGAAAAAAAAAAGGAGAAGATACAAATAGCATGTGTAAGACACAATATAGTGTCTTATTTGTATTATTTGATGGTGACATCAAAGTTGAACTAATGGAAATAAGAAGGATAATAACAACAAATTCAAAACTCTAGAAGAAATGGTTGTATTTTTACAAAAAACGCAGCATACTAAACTAACACAGAATGAACTTAAAAACTTGAACAGACTTACAGCAAAAGAAGAAAAGGTCATTAAAAAACTCCAAACAAAAAAACTCCAAACCTACAGGACTTTTACGGTAAATTCCACTGAATATTTAGAAAAGAGCTGACACCAAATCTACTCAAATTATTTCAGAACATAGAAAATGATGGAAAACTCCTGAATACATTTTCTGAGGCAAGCAAAACCCCATACCCAACCTAGGCATCAATTGCTCATATGCAAATTCAGACTGAAGGTGAAGAAAATGGAAACAAGTCCACAAGAACCAAAACAGGACCTTGAATATATACCACCTGAATTTAGAGATCATCTGAAGAAAAAATTTGATGCATTAGAAGAAGATTAGAAGAGTTGTCGGATGACATCAAGATCATACAGGAAGAAAGCAAAAGTTCATTAAGAAGACAAGACAGAAGGAAAAGACCAAAATGGATGTCAGAAGAGACTCAAAAACTTGTTCTCCAACTTAGAGAAGGTAAAGCAAATGGAAGAAGTGAGGAGATCAAGAGCTGAACAGAAAAATTCCAAAGGTCAGCTCAAGAAGACAAAGTCAAATATTGTAATGAAATGTGAAAAGACCTGGAGTTGGAAAACCAAGAAAGAAGGTCACACTCAGCATTTCTCAAGTTGAGGGAACTGACGAAAAAATTCAAGCCTCAACATCCAATATTGAAGGATTCTCTAGGCAAATTATTAAATGATGCAGAAAGCAACAAAAGAAGATGGAAGGAATACACAGAGTCAATGTACCAAAAAGAAATGGTCGGTGTTCAGACATTTCAAGAGGTAACACATGATCAAGAGCCAAAAATCCTGAAGGAAGAAGTTCAAGGCTCATTGAAGGCATTGGCAAAGAACAAGGCACTGGGAATTAATGGAATTCAAATAGAAACCTTTCAGAAAACTGAAGCGGCACTGGCGGCACTCACTCATTCATGCCAAGAAATTTGGAAGACAACGACCTGGCCAACTGACTGGAAGAGATCTATTTTTGTGCCCATTACAAAGAGAGGTGACCC
Organism: Chrysochloris asiatica; assembly: GCF_000296735.1. Classification (NCBI taxonomy): domain Eukaryota; kingdom Metazoa; phylum Chordata; class Mammalia; order Afrosoricida; family Chrysochloridae; genus Chrysochloris; species Chrysochloris asiatica. The sequence goes on along the minus strand of NW_006408538.1, from coordinate 21,693,028 downwards.
AACGTAATGGGGAAATCATTGGACAATATTATTGATATCCCACATGGTACAGTTTCACTAAAGGTAATACAAAAACAGCTGCAAGCATACATTGACAGAGAACTTCCAGAAGTTCAAGCTGGTTACAGAAGAGAACATGGAATGAGTTATATCATTGCTGTCATCAAATGGATCTTGGCTGAAAGCAAAGGATACCAGAAAGATGTTTGCCTTTAGTGACTATACAAAGGCTTTTGATTGTGTGAATCATGAGAAGCTATGGACAATATTGCAAAGTAGGAATATTCTGGAACACCTAATTGTGCTCCTAAGGAACCAGTACATAGACCACTGGCAGTTGTTTAAACAGAACAAGGGAATACCAAATGGTTTAAAATGAGGGAAGGTGTAAGCCAGGGTTGTATTCTTTCACCATACTTATTCTATTTGTATGCTGAGTAATTAATCTGAGAAACTGGATTATATGAAGAAAAATGTGGCATAAGGATTGAAGGAAGACTCATTAACAACCTGTGATATGCAGATGATACAACCTTGTTTGCTAAAAATTAAGAGGACTTAAGATACTGATGAAGATCAAAGACTGCAGCCTATGACATGGTTGCATCTCAATGTAAAGAAAACAAAAATCTTTACCACTGGACCAATAAGCAACATCCATGTAAATGGAGAAAAGACTGAAGTTGTTGAAGACTTCATTTCGCTTGGTTCAACCATTAACAGTCATGGAAGCAGCAGTCAATAGATCAAATGACGCAATGCATTGGGCAAATCTGTTTTTAAAGTGTTGAAGAGCAAAGATGTCAGTTTCAGGAATAAGGCACACTTAATCCAAGCCGTGATATTTCCAATAACCTCATATGCATGTAAAAGTTGAACAGTTAATAAGGAAGACCGTGGAAGAATTGACGTATTTGAGTTATGGTGTGGGAGGAGACTGTTAAAATTACCATGGATTGCCAAAAGAAGAAACAAATCTGGGTTGGAAGAAGTGCAGCCAGAATACTACTTGAATGGCCAAACTTCATCTCTCATACTTTGGACATATTATCAGGAGGGGCCAGGCACTGGAGATGGAGCTCACATTTGGTAAAGTGGAAGGTCAGAAAAAAAGAGGAAGACCCCCAACAAGATGGACTGCCACAGTGATGGGCTCAGGTGTAGCAACAATTGTGAGGTTAGCCCAGGACCAAGCAGGCAGTGTTTCATTCTGTTGTGCACAGAGTCACTATGAGTCAGTACCAAACTGATGGCACCTAACAACAACAATAAATCTTTATGGGAGCAGAAAGCCTCATCTTTCTCATGCAGAGCAGCTGGTAGTTTCGAATTGCTGACTTTGAAGTTAGCAACCCAACTCGTAATCACTATGCTACCAGAGCTCCTTATCATTAGTGATTAGAGAGAGGCATATCAAACAAAAATGAGATACCACCTTACCCCAGCATTCATAGCAAAAATTTTAAAAGCATAAACAGAAAAAAGATAAACCAACAAATGCTGGTGAGGGACTGGATTGACTGGGGTGACCTACATTGCTGGTGAAAATGCAAAATGGTTCAACCATCCAGGGAAACAGTATAGTGATTCCCAGAATGTTGGAAACAGAAGTACTGTATGACCCAGGAATCCCTCTACTTGCTATATATCCACAAGAAATTATAACCAGGGCATGAATAAACATATACACAACGATGTTCACAGCAGCACTAATCACAGTAGCAAAAAGATGGAAATGGCCCAAATGCCCATCCGTAGAATGGATAAGCAAACTTGGATACATATACACAATGGAATACTATGTAAAGAATAAAAATTAATCTGTGAAATACTTTATAAACTAGATGAGCTTGTAGGACATTATGCTGAGTGAAATTATTTCACAAAAGGAAATATTGTGAGACCACTGCTGTAAAAACTCAAGAGAAGCATTTCATGCTAAAAGAAACATTCCTTGATAGTTACCAGAGATGGGAAGGAAGGGGAAGTAATTAACTGACCATAGGGCAGACACATGTTAACTCAGGTGATGGAAAAGGCAATATACAAGAAAAGGAAGGGTGGCTGAAGAAAGATGAAGTCAGGTAAGGTACAAGGATGTATGCAGAGGTTGAATGGGATAGAAGTAAATAATATTAAACAACTTTGGAACAACAGTGTTCTGCAGGTAGATACATGGGCAGATATACAAGTTAAGTGGGTATGGGAGGAAGAGTGGGAGTATGCCCACAAATATATACAGATTTGAAAGAGGATATCTGTACATGGGCATTTACCACTGTTGCAAACACAAGTATGAATGTGCTTATGCATACAGCTGACGAAATGATGAAACCTTCTTAGGTGTTATCAAACATTAAAGCAGTAAGTCTATGGACCTGGGGGGTCAGAGCCATAGTCTCAGGGGATCCCATGGTCCATGGGCATAACACAGTCCCCAATGTTTTCATTGTTCAATACCGGACTTTGATGAGTAGTGTCTGGGATCTTAGAAGATCATGAATGGCCATGTTAGGTGCAACAGTTGATATCTCCAAGTGCAGAGGAAACTAGAGTGGTGAGCACTGAAGATGCTTACAATCAATTAGTCCAACAGACTAATGGAACATGTGAATATCAGTATCCATGGCTCTGAAACCAGAAGAATTAGATGGTGCCCACATCCTACTACCAATTGCTCTGAAAGGATTACATTAGAAAGTTCAGATACAGTAGGGGAAAACGTGGAACAGACCTCAGAAAATCACTGGAGGAACATGACACTATGGCCCTAGATCAAATTTCTAGTCTGGGAAGGAACCACCCTCAGGGCCATGTTTCAACCAAGCAGTAAATAGGTATACAGGGGAATAACAACACTACTATGGTATTCTCATCATGGAATGGTCAATCATTCAAAATCAAATGGGCAATATTTACCTAAGGACAGAGCTGAGAAGGGATGGATGGAATGGAAATAGAAACCACAGGGAGGAAGTGGGATAACTTTTGTTACATGGAGGAGACTGCAGTCATTGAAATGAAATACTATGTATGATTTTTTTTGAATATGAAATTGATCATCTTTTCTGCAACCCTTCACTCAATTTACAATAAAAAGTTAAAAAATATATATAAAGTTGTCATAGTCAATTGTGCCACAATCAAAGACAAGGAAAGAATGCTGAGAGCAACTAAGGAAAAACAAAACAAAACACAATACCTACAAAGGAGAACAAATAATACTAACCTCTGATTTCACAGCAGAAACTATTCAGGTACAAAGGCAATGACATATTCAAAACTACGAAAGACAAAAAGTGTAAGCAAGGATCATATACCCAGCGAAACTAGCCCTTAAATAAAGTGGCAATATCAGAACATTTCCAGACAAATTAAAGGAATTTGTAACAACATCCAACTTTACCAAAAACAATAAAGGGAGTTCTTTGGAATGAAAGCCAACAACACAATGACAATCTGAGATTAACATAAAGACAACATTACCCAGAAATCAATCCAGATACAGAAGTATCCAAAGTAGTTTGAAAATAGGGAAGCAGAGATATAAATTTGTAATGAAGACTACAAATCGAAAAGAGGGAAGACTGTAGTTACAGAAATTCCAAATGACAACGAAGTCAAGTAGATTTCAAGATAAAACAGACTATTTAAACTAGCAAAGAAATTAATGAATTACAAGGTCACCTCAAAGAAAATTAATACACCTTTACATCAAACTAAAAGAATAAAATAAGATTAAGTAAACATTAAAATAGCAACAATGAAGAAAGTGACAAGAAAATGCATAAACAAAATGAACTCAGCACAGAAAATTGTGTGGAACAAAGAAACCAATAGCACCACAAAAACCACATAGCAAAATAATAACATTTAATTCATACCTACTGATAATTACACTAATAAGTCAATGGAGTAAATGTACCAGTCAAGATACAGAAGGTAGCAGAATAGATAAGGAAACAGGATACTTCAGTATGTTTATACACAAAGACAAAAATACGCTAAAAATCAATGGATATAAAAAAAATGTCAAGCTAACAGCAATAAAAAATGGGCAAGAGTGGCAATATTAATTTTTGATAAAACACGCTTTAAGGCAACACCCATCATATGTGACAAAAAAAAAAAAGAACATTATATCATGATTAATTTGATGGCACTTAACAACAACAACAAATCATGATAAAGGGTCAACTGAACAAGAGGACATAACCCTAATAAATATCTATCCTTTCAATAAAAAAGTCTCAAAAATATATAAATCAAACATTTACAGAGTTGAAGAAAGAAATATACAGGTCTAAAATAAAAGCAAGGGATTTTAATATACCGCGTTCAATGAAGGATAGAATTATGAAGAAACTCAACAAAGACTAAAGTACTAAATAACAAAATCAACCAACTTGACTTCATTAGACTTATACAGAGCACTGAACCCAACATTATAATACACATTCTTTTCTAGTGCACATGAAACATTCTTCAGAATAGACCATATGTTTGGCCACAAACAAGGCTTCACTGAATTTAAAAATATTGAAATACTACAAAGCATCTTCTCAGACCAAAAGATTACAAAATTAGAAAGCAACAATAGGAAGATCAAGGGAGAAAAAAATCAAATCAATGAAGACTGAATAACACCCTGCTTAAAAGATGCAGAATAACAGAACACATAAAAAATGTAATTAAAAAGTTCCTTGAATCAAATGAGAGAAACAAAAAAAAACAAACACAACATACCCAAACCTAGAGGACACAGCAAAATCAGTGCTCATTGAGCAATTTATAGCAATAAAAGCACATATCCAAAAAGAAGAAACAAACAAAATCAACACCTTAACCCAACATCCTGAAGAATTAGAAAATGAGGAGTAAAGTAAGCTGAATGTCACTAGAAGTAAAGATATCATAAAGATTACAGCAGAAATAAATGAAACTAAGAAGAGAAAATCCACAAAGACAAGATGTTTGCTCTTTAAAAGGGTCAATAAAATCTACACACCATAGGAACATCTTAAAAAGAAATGAAGATGCAAATAACACAAATAAGAAATTATATTAGTGATGTCACAAAAGGACCAATGGAAGTAAAAAGGATAATAACAGAATACTATGACGAACTGTACTTCAACAAATTTGAGTATCTAGAAGAAATGGCCAAATTTCTAGGAATACAACCTGCCTAACAAACACAGACTGAAGTAGAAAACTTGATCAGATCATTTAAAAATATCCAACAACAAATAAAAGGCTTGGCCCAGATGGCTTTACTGGTGAATTCAACTCAAAATTTCAAAGAGCACCAATTCTACTGAAAGTATTCTAGAACACAGAAAAGAATGCAAAAGTCCTACATATGTTTTATGAAACAAGTATAATACTAATTTTAAAAAATCAGGCAATGATATCACCAACAAAAGAAAATCATAGACCAATATCCCTCAAGAACATAGATGAAAAATTCTCAACAAAATCCTAGCAAATAGAATTCAAAAACATGTCAAAAAATAATACATCATTACCAAGTTGGATTTATACTAGAGTGGCTCAATAATTAGAAAATAATGTAATCCACCATATAAAGACAACAAAGGAAAATAATCACATGATTTGATAGATGCAGAAAAGTCATCTGATGAAATCCAACACTTATTTCTGATAAAAGCACTCAACTAATCTGGAATAGAAGGAAAGTATCTGAACATAATTAAGGGAATCCTGTTGCAGCACTGTCAGATAAGCACTAGACTGTTAACTACAAGGTTGGTGGTCTAAACCTACCAGCTGTGCCTTGGAAACCCTATACAGGGTCACTATGAGTCAGAAGCAATTTAATAGCACTTAACAACAAACAAAAAACAAAATCAACAGCCAGCTTTATTCTCAATGGAAAGAAATTGAAAGCATTCTCCATCTAAAAGGAATCAGACAAGGATGCTTTAAGACAAGAGAGGGAAATTCAAAGCATTCAAATTGGCAAAGAAGAAGTAAAACTCTCTCTATTTGCAGCTGATATGATTCTATATGTAGAAAATCCCAAGGACTCAGGAACAAAATTAATGGAACTCATTGAAAGATTCAGCAAAGTGGCAGGGTACAAGATCAACATAAAAAAGCCAGTAGGATATCTTTACCATGATAAAGTGTGCTCTGAAAAAGAAATAAGGAAAACTATATCATGTACATTGGTAATCCAAAAGAAGAAATACTTAGAGATAAATATAAACAGAAAAAAAAAAAAAAATTCTGTGCAAAGTACACTAAAAACACTACTACAAGAAACCAAAAGAGAATTATAAAATGGAAGATGTCTGCACAACACTGGAATAACAGGGCTTCAGGATACAGGGATTGAGACATGGTCTGAAAGAGTAAAAGAGGGGAATAATGTTAGGATGCTTGGCTGTCTTTTGAATCTTGGTTTCCCTTGCCTGCCATTGTGAAATACACACCTAGGGGGTGGGGTGGGGAGAAGGGGAGGAATAACCAGAAACATCAAAATAGAAAGCTTGTAAGCCCATCTTCAGCCTATAACTGATTGGAATA
>NW_006408538.1:21684468-21686066 GCF_000296735.1 Chrysochloris asiatica | reverse complement strand
GATCCAGAGATGGAGAGGGGCTATGTGCTAAGGACCAGGGGTCAGGCTTGCAGGGTATATACCCTTTGGTTGGTTGATGAAGCATGGAGGGGACTGTAACCATGCCAATGAAACAATATACGATAGGATGAATTAAAGCTAATGTTCTCCCATGTAAACTATCACATGATTCACAATAAAACACTAGGAAAAGAAAAGAAAAACTACCCTGGAAAAAGAAAAAAAAAAAAGGAAGATTATACCTTCAAAAAAACAAAAAAGACTTACAAAATGTATGATTATACCTACAAAAACAAAAACAAAAACAAGAGAGTCTTACAAAAATGGAAAATTATAATTTTTCATAAGTTGTTGTTCATGAGTCAGGTGGTGGTGGTTATGTGCCGTGGAAGACTGTATTCTTTGTGAAGGGTATATAACGTTGTGAAATTGTCAACACTACTCAAAGCAATCTATAGATATAATGCAATCCTAATCCAGACTCCAACATCATTCATTAAAGAATGTGCTGCTATAGCATCAACACTGGACTTCAAACAATGACGTCAGTTCAAACCCACCAGGTGCTCCTTGGAAATCCCATGTATGATTACTATGAGTTGGACCCGACTTCTTGTTGTTGTTGTAAAGTGCGGTCGAGTTGATTCCAACCCATATCAACCCTGTGTAGGGTTTCCAAGGAGCAGATGGTGAGCTTCAACCACTGACCTTGCAGTTCAAGTAACTTTGCAGTCTGGTGCATTAGCCCACAGCGCCATGCCAGGACTCCTAGAACCGACTAGACGGCACTTAATGATAACATACATGAAAGGGAAAGTGACTTTGGATAAGTAAAGCACTGCTTAAGAACAAACCTGGAGGGCCCGCTCCCTGATATCAAAATCTACTACAGAGCCACTGTGGTCAAAACAGCCTGTTACTGTACAATTGAAGGTTCACAGATTAATGAAACAAAATGTAAAACCCAGAACTAAATCCATCCACATATAGTCAGCAGATCTTTGCCACGGGGGCAGAAATGGGCAAGAGATAGTCTCTTTGATAAATGATGCTGGCAAAACTGGAAATCCATCTGCAGAAAAATTCAACAACACACATCTGTCGAATCATATAAAAAGCAAACTCAATATGGATTAAAGACTAAAATGGAAAACCTAGAACTATAAAAAGATCATTAATGAAAAATAGGGATAAACTTACGGGCTCTTACATATGGCATAAATATACTGTCAAACATAACTGAAAATATACAAACATCAGCAGACAAAATAGATGACTGGGATCTCTTAAAAATTAGACCCTTATGTGCATCAAAAGATTTTTGAAAAAAGAGTAAAAAGAAAGTCCCAGTACAGGTAATTTTATATATATCTATATATATAAAGAAAGGTGACCCAACAGAATGAGGAAATCATAGGACAATCTCTTTGATATCCCATGTGAGTAAAGTTTTACTAAAGGTAATACAGAAACGGCTACAATCATATATTCACAGAGAACTTCCAGAGGTTCAAGCTGGATTCAGAAGAGGCCGTGGAACAAGGGATATCCTTGCTGATGTCCAATGGATCTTAGCTGAAAGCAGAGAATATCAGAAA
>NW_006408538.1:21653218-21682921 GCF_000296735.1 Chrysochloris asiatica | reverse complement strand
GAAAGCACCGTGTACTGCCAAAAGAACAAACCAATCTGGTTGGAAGAAATACAGCCAGCATGCTCCTTGGAAGCTTCGATGGTCACATTTCATTTCTCATACTTCAGACATATTATCAGGAGGGACCAGTCGCTGGAGAAGGATATCATGGTTGGTAAGGTGGGGCTCAGAGAAAAACAAGAAGACTCCCCAACAAGATGGATTGGCCAAGTGGCAGCCTCAATGGTCTCAGATATAGTAACGATTGTGAGGTTTGCCCAGGACTGGTCAGTGTTTCATTCTGTTGTGCATAAGTTTGCAAGCACTACTTTCTCTTTTTCTCAGTTTACTCAAAAAGATTTTGTTCAGATGGGGAAATGAGATTTGCCCTTACTTAAAGATTCAACTTCTTGGATTCTGTTGTGCTACAACCCACCCTACTGAACAATTCTTCAGAAATTTGGATTTCATTCACCAGGTGAGACTATAAGTGAGCTATTAAAAAATGATATCCCAGGTGGACAGCAATGACTCCTGGTTGGTAGAAGTCCTATGGAGTAAATGGCTTACATAAAACAAACACTTGATAAATATTTGGTTTCAGTGATGCCATCCAGTAAAATCACACAATTTTAGAGTTAGAAGGAATCAGGGATATTATTTAAACTAACCCATTCATTGTAAAGATGAAGAAATATTGTTTTTCAAGAAGTTATGTGACTTTTGGGAATGCAGCTTGGTTTACCTAGCCCCTAGTACAGTAGCTTGGTGCTATATTAGGCTATATTTTATGACCAAGCTGCAAGTCTTAGGAGACTTATAACTGGGAGCATTTAGGTGAAATTACACTGGAGACCTAGCTATTCCCCTCATCCTCACAGGGCCATGAGTAAACTAGAATCTGGGCAGCTGGCATTCCAGCCTCAACCCAGGTAAATGAGCAGTGCCCCTAACTTTGCATGACCTCCAAAGGCAATCCCCTGAGCTGTGGTATAAATTTTTGAAAACTGTGTCTCTTAAGAGCATTTCTAAATTTTAAAAGCATGGCCATTAACAGGTTACTTCAAATTGTCCCTGTCAGCTGGAGCTGGGGGAAGCTCCAATGATGTTCCCCAGTGAATAATAATTTGTTTCAAAATTTAAAGGACAAAACTTATCCTTGGCAACCTCCTGTAGGGAGAAGAAGTATTTCCAGGGCTCTTTAATACATCTTGAAATAATTTATGAAACTTTACGAATATATTATTTCAGGGATGTGCATTTGCAGTCAAACAAAGACTAATTATTCACTGTTAGAAGAGTCCTTTGAAGGGACATTATCTTCCCTTTCATAGGTGATGGCTGAAAGAAACAATGTTTCAAAGCCACTTTCAGGTTAAAAACCTCTACTTAGAAGTGAAAGCTAATTTGATTAGAAAAGATATTTAATTAACCACCAAGTCTATAACTGTGCCATTGAGGACAAATCTTGATGTCATGTGTTTGAATTTGAGGAGATTACAACTAAGGGAGATAATTACTTTTCTTTCTCAAATGATACGTTCTAATTTTATTAAATGGATACAACCAAGATCCTGTGCTAAACCACAAAAGCAGCATCATCAGTTCACAAAACAAAGTGGTCAAAGTGTGCATTATGATCTCAGATTACAATCAGACTACCAGCTGCATGTAGATGCTGATGAACTAAAACCTGAACTTCAGAAGATGCTATACTCAAGTGACCGAGTTTGTTTTTAAAAACTGAGTCTAGAGCTAAAGACATTTAAGGGACGGGTACTTCTTGAATATTGCTGAAGACCATATATTCTAATTTACGGTGAATGTTACATGCAAGATACAAAACACAGCACAACTCAGAAATCTGTTTCCTCTTGGATCCGTCATAAAGATCTGTATATTGTTGTTTGGTGAGGTCGAGTTGATTCCAACTCATAGCGACCCTGTATAGGGTTTCCAATTTATGTAAACCCCCCTACTCCCGCATGCTTAAGCAAGTCCTAGTTATTACAAGGCCTGAATTACTGACGGCACTTAACAACAACAAACATTGACCAGAGAAAAAGAGGGAGACCCCCCCAATGAGATGGATTGGCCAAGTGGCAGCATAGATGGACTCAAGTGTGACAACAGTAGCGAGGTTGGCTCAGGATCAGGCAGTGTTTCATTCTTCTGTGCATAAGGTCACTATTAGTCAGTGCTGACTCAATGGCACCTAACAACAACAACATTGACCATGACCTTCTATGGTTTCAACTTGGTTCTGAGCACACGTCTCCATGTACGATTCTCAATATGGGTTTAAATTTCTAATATCTCCTAAAATGTACTAAGGAGGTTTTCTCAAAAGTACTTCTGTACCAAAAGTAACTTGAATATCTAAATGTGACCAACAGGTGAGCAAGGCACTTACAATCGGGTACAAAGACCAACAATGTATGAGGCTTCTTTGCCTTTGGGCTGAAACTATGACTGGTTCAGTGTAAACAACTTGGTTGTCTTCATCTTCTTTGCTCAAAATCCGGGCTAGCAGTATTTCTTGGGATGCAAAGTGAATTACTAAGGCCTGGTGTGGCACTATAGGATAAACACTGGACTAGTAACCACCAAATCGGTGGTTGAAACCCACCAGCCACATACAGGTGACTATGAATCAGAACTGACTCTACGGCATTTAACAACAACACAAAAAAAGTATACTTTGGCTGACATTTTCTCCAAATGTGGAGATCCATGAGCAGGAAAAAATAATAAAAAAGGATCATTAAGTGTAACAAAATGGATCCAATAGCCTGTATGTTGTTGTTGTTAGGTGCCATTGAGCTGGTTCTAACTCATAGCGACCCTGTGTACAACAAAGCGAAACACTGCCTGGTCATGCGCCATCCTCACAATTGTTTCTATGATTGAGGCCATCGCTGCTGTCACTGTTTCAATCCATCTCACTGAGGGTCTTCCTATTTTTCATCAACCCTCCATTTCACTACCAAGCACAATGTTCGTCTACAGGGATTGGTCCCTCTAGGTAACATGTCCGAAGTATGAAAGATGATGCCTGGCCATCCTGGATTTTAAGGAGCATTCTGGCTGCACTTTTTCCAACACAGATTCATTTGTTCTAATATTAACTAGTGACCTTTCTGAATCTCCATGGTACTTATAAACCATAGTTAACATTTGGTCATTTTTTTATACTGTTTTATAGTATTTTTGTGTGTTATCAACTTCTGTACCAGATTTTTCTATGAAGATCTTGTGGAGCTAGTGAAGTTGTTTCCTTTAATATCAGCCCAGGCACTTCTGGAATGGACAATAAGGAGAGAAAAGACAGCAACTCGGATTGTCCACCAAGGCCTACGAGCAGCAGCCCAACATCAATTCTCTACACCAGGAACCATGATAATGGCAATAATTAGTGAATCCGTGAACTGTCTGTGAGGCTCTGAAAGTATTTAGATTATCTAAGAGACCTGGGCAAAAGGAACCAATTCTCCTCAGTAATAAAACTAAGGAATTACTCTATGTAGTAAATATTGCATTTCTATTGTAGACTTAGGAATTCCCCCAAGGTTCCTCAAGTGATGTTTTTCTAAAAGATGTTCATCAATCACATCTGATGATTCTGTCATCCCATGACTGTGTCAGCCTAACAAAGTCTAAAAACTTGTCTTTTACAAGTCATTTAAGTGACACTTTAGTTTCCACCATGGGTGTATACCTGATGGTTGTATTCGAGCAAGTCTCTCTGGCTAGAGGATCATTTGATTTTCTGTGGCTGGTGTCCTTTTGTGGAAGCAGCAGTCAAGAAATCAAACGACGTATCGCATTAGGCAAATCTGCTGCACAAGGCAAATTTTTAAAGTGTTGAAGAGCAAAGATGTCAGTTTGAGGACTAAGATGCACCTGACCCAAGCCATGGTATTTTCAATAACCTCATATGTATGTGAAAGTTGGACAGTGAATAAGGAAGACCGTAGAAGAATTGATGCCCTTGAGTTATGGTGTTGGAGGGAAAATATTGAAACCACCAGGGGCTGCCAAAAGAACCAACAGATCTGTGTTAGAAGAAGTGCAGCCAGAGTGCTCCTTGGAAGCCAGGGTGGCCAGACTTCATCTCTCATACTTCGTACATATTGTCTGGAGGGAACAGTCAATGGAGAGGGATATGATGTTTGGTAAAGTGGAGGGTCAGAGATAAAGAGGAAGACCCCCAGAGAGATGGATTGGCAAAGTGGCAGCATCAGTGGACTCAAGCGTGGCAACAATTATGAGGTTGGCCCAGGACCAGGCAGTGTTTCATTCTGTTAGGCATAGGGTCGCTATGAGTTGGAACCAACTCAATGGTACCTAACAACAACTACCCCCTTTCAAATGCTTTTAGATATGTTAAGGTGAGTAGGACTCCATGAGTAGCCTACTGTATGTTGTTGTTGTTGTTAAGTGCCGTCAAGTCGGTTCTGACCCATAGCGATGTTGAACAGGGTTTTCAAGGCTGTAAGTCTTTATGGGAGCAGAAAGCCTCATCTTTCTCCCACGGAGCAGCTGGTAGTTTCGAACTGCTGATCTTGCGGTTCGCAGCCCGATTTGTAACCACTATGCTACCAGAGCAATCTGAGGCAAGTGGAAGAAGGACACAAGAAAAGGCTAAAAGGTCCTGAGAAATAGATCATCTAGTCAGCCAGAGAAGACCACATGTATAAAAGGGGGTGTTGGTGAATGTCATCTAGTTCAGACATCACGAGCCAGAGGAAATCAGAACAAAGAGCTAGCACCACTGCTGGGTACAGTCAGCAAAGGTCCTGGACCCATAGGTGCTGATAGATTCAGTGACGGAAGGACAAAGAGCACAAAATGAGTAAAGATGCAGATGATAAAAAGTAAAATCATATAATGGTTGTTGTTGTTGTGAAGTGTCATTCAGTCAGTTCCGATTCATAGTGACCCTGTATAGGGTTTCCAAGGAGTGGTTATTGAGTTTGAACCACCAAAGTTGTGATTCAAACCAACCTTGCAGTCCAGTGCATTACCCCACAGCGCCACACCAGAACTCCATTTAAGGGTTAGGATGGCATAAAAGTGATGATACGTGATATGTCAGGAAAGGGGGATTGAATAGGTGGACAGATAGAGTGGTGCTGGAAGATCGCCAACACCACACAGCAGACATTGCTTTGAGAATGGTCAGGTCAGGGCTTAAAAGGGCCATTACAAACAGCATTAGCTACTTTTTAGAAAGAAAATCTTAGACAGGCATCCAATGACACAAAAAATATAAATTAAAGCAGAGCTGGACCCCTTGTTGCTGTTGTTATATGCCATGGAGCCAGTTCCAACTCATAGAGACCCTGTACAGGGTTTCTGAGGCTGTAAATCTTTACGGGAGGAGAAAGCCTTATCTTTCTCCCATGGAACAGCTAGTAGTTTGGAACTGCTGACTCTGATGTTAGCAGCCCGATTATTAACCACTACACTACCAGAGCTGGACTCCTAAGCGCTCCCAAACACATACCGAGTATAGAGTATAACAAACCTCTGAGAAATTCAGCAGAACAGAGTTTAAAAACCATTAAGATCCAACTTACTCATTTGTCAGACACAGAGGGGAAAAAAATCAACCTAGGGAAATGACTGAAAAGATACAAAGGTGACCTCTGACCACTGACCCTACCCCCATGTCACAAACAACTGTCAGCAAATTGGTCACAGACAACCCTAAATATATCTCAAATATCTGTCACTGCCTTTCATCTCTGTGGGTATGGCTTCACATTTGTTATTTCCAAATGAATTTGTTAACTGTTAACTGAGCACTTACTATGTACATGATATCCTAAGGAAGAAGCAGACTTGGTCCTAGACTCTAGGAAACTGGCAGTTATTATGTAAGAAAGGAGTGAGAAGAGCTTGAGTAAACTGCTGAATTATGTATCTGTAATTCATTGCTAGTTGGCATCGCAGTCATACTTTTAATTTGAATGCCATCATTACATAGCTGTGCTGCTGAGAGTACTGCCTCTCCCCCCACATCACCCCCTGCTTGTTGTAGTAGCAGTACTAGAAACTATGGTATAATTAACATAATTAAAGTATTAATAAAGATTGAAGGGGTTGGACACTGTGTGAAATGCTTAATTTTGTGTATCTTTAACTGATTGAATGTTTAGGTTTGCATTTCAGCTGTCACCCAAATTATGTGTAATTAAGCCAAAGCTGGGATCTGCCTGTCTTGTACCCAGTGTGGATGGCAGACAGATTTGATTCTGGGGAGAAGGTGGTAAATCTGCCCACTCATTTGTAGCTGTGTGCTTTCACACATTTTATGCATCTCTTGCCTTTTCCCAGCACGTTTATCGATCAAATTATCCTATTAACAAAGAATGAAGACTAAATAGCTACAGTGGGGACAAAAAGAAAGTGTTTTGAACATACTCCCTGGCTACGACTCCCCACTTGGACACCCTGTCATCTCTCTCTGGCTGTGGTTCTCATGTGCTTAAGTTATAGAGGGGCTCTTACAGCATGTGGACCCCAGTTGTGGTTGTTGCTAGTTGCCTTTGACTCATGGCAACTTCATACGTAACAGAACGAAACATGACTCAGTCCTGAGACAACTTGAGGATTGCTGGGATGTTTGAGTCCATTATTGCAGTCCATCTCATTGAGTTTCCTCGTTGTTTTTGCAGGCCCTCTTCCAAACAAGATGTCACCCAAGGAAATGCTCACAGGGCTTCACAGGTGACCATGTCTGCAGTAGAAGGACCTGCAAGAAGGGCTCCAAGTTTAGGGAGGGGCCTGCCATTGGAACTTAATTGGCCTGGGTATTGAAATAATTTAAAGAAGTCGCTTTAGAGACATTCTAGAAAAAAATCATTGTTTTGATAATGAAGGAGCCTTTACCCAAATGCAAGAGCCCCAGAAAAGGAACCACTATCACAAAAGAGCTCTGTAGGTGTTTATATGTGTGTTGCTGTTGTTGTTGTTAAGAGCTATCAAGTTGGTTTCTACTCATAGAGACCCTGTATTGGGTTTCCAAGGAATAACTGGTGGGTTTGAACTGCCAACCTTGTGGTTTGCAGTCCAGTGTTGATCCTACAGCGCCAACCATTTGATTCTCATAGGTTAAATCCAATCATTCAAGGAATCTTTGTGGATCATCTAAAGTGTGTTCATTCTTGTGCTGGATGCAAAAAGGAACCAAAAATGTATTAATGTGCATACAAGTTGTTTAAACACATTAAGAAGCTTGCTATTGATTTGAAGAGAAAAGATGAAAACAAAGGGAAGAATCAACACAACCAAAGAGGCTAAAGCCAAAAGGGCTAACATAAACCATGAGTCCTCCTTAAGGCTGAGGTGGTCAACCAGGTTGACCAAGGAAGCCTGGGTTTCCAGGGGCTTTCAAAGATGACTAGGAGTTATAAAGGCATTTGTGGCGGGCATAGGCCATGACTGAGGGAGGCACCAACATCCAAGAGTACAATCTGTGCTTTCTGGGATGGGGTTTTTATTTTGTATTGTGATGAAATTTACATGACAAAACATTTCCCACATCAACCACGTTTACAAGTACAATTCAGTAACATGAGGAATGTTCCCTAAAGTTGTTGTTAAGTGCTATCAAGGAGGTTCTGACTCATAATGACCCTGTTAGGGTTTCTGAGGAGTGGCTGGTGGGTTTGCACTGTGGTTCACAGTCTAGTGCTTCTACTACATTGTCACTCCCACACACCGGTGCTGAGGATTTGGGTGGGAGAGTAAAGTTTGAAACGAAGGCTGAGGAGGAACCAAAGTAAGAGGCCTCGGATGCCAGACTGAGGAGTATGGCATGGAGATCCGAGGGAAATTGAGAATGATGATGCTGATCACTGCAAACCGAAGTGGAAGGAGTAGTTGCTGTGGTCCTTTCCTCTTGCTCCCATAACAAATCACCACTAACTCAGCAGCTTAAATAAATCTATTAGCTCATATTTCTGTCTAGTCGGTTCAGCTGGCTTTTCTGCTTTGAGTTTCACAAGGCCAAAGTCAAGGCGTCAGCAAGACTGTTCCCTTGTGGAGGTCCAAGGAGAGACTATGACTCCGGACTCACTGAGGTTGCTGCTAGCATTCATCTCGTCTCAGCTCTAGGACTCACATAATGGTTGCTTACTAGCTACTCTGATTAGACTTCCAGGTCATCGTTGTTGTCCACAAATACTCACAAAATGTCACCTACACTTTCCAGTTTTAGCTTCTTTGAAATGAATAAGCACTAAAGATCCTTGAAAAACAAATTAACTGCTTTCAGATTTGTAGGATGATTTACTATTATTATTATTATTATTATTATTAGATGTCATAGCTCATATAATCTTCTTCCCTCTCCCCCCACACATACAGTTTGTCCCCTAAGTAACATTTCCTGTATGGAATCTTTCCAAGGCACTTAACTTAGTGTTCATAAAAACAACAACTGTCTCTTTGCCTTGTACTCACAGTTCACTAGTTTACATAGCATTTCACTAAAATATGTTTACAAGTACTGAGGCTATAAATCTCTGCGGAAACTGAAAGCCTCATCGTTCTCAACAGCTCAGCGTATAAGTCACAATACCACCAACGATCCTTTGGTGGTGGCGGTGGTGGTGGTGTGCCATGGAGTCGGTTCCAACTCATAGCCACTCTGTATAGAAAAATTAGTGTAAACAAGTCCATGGACTAACTTGTCCTGGTAAGGGCAGATGCATCTGCTCAGACTAGGGAGGACTGGTGGCCTAGCTGGGCATGCATACCAGTCAGTAGACCTTAGAGAGGTACTGTACAAGATGGAAGATGAAGAAGGTACGATATTATAGGACACTGGTCAGGTGAGAGCGAGTTAGGAGAACTTCTACTAAACATGAAATGACTTATGTATCCATGTGCGAGAGTAACAAACATCCTTGCATGAGCCTTGGATTATCTCTGCCCACACCTCCCCCCTCAACACAAAATACATGAATGTATATGTGAAAAGTGGGGTACAGTTCTCAATTAACCAAGATGAAGGCATAGTGGCAGGCCTCGGTCCGAAAGGCTTCAAAGCTGTAGGATCACTAGCTTAGCTGAGTTTGGTGGCAGTGGCTCTCAATCTTAGAAACAGAGTGCTTTAAAGGATGGTCTGAGCTTGAGAAAGTTAAAATCGACCAGATAGAGGAATCTACTGTGGTCACTTGTAATTATTCTCCTCCATCTGGTAAAGTATATCTAACACAGCAAGCCATTCAGAGCAAGTGTTTTGATCAATTATATACACAGGTAGGTTAACCCCTTCATGGTGTCTGTGGCTGATTTATTACCTATTTTACAGCACCCAGCATTTCAAAGCACCAATTAAAAGTCGGACAGGCTTAAGTTTGAATCCCAGCTTCACTGGAGTGCCTTCCTATGAACAAACCAATTAATGGCGGTGAGCTGTAGGTTCCTCAATATGAGATGTAAAAGATGGGAACATATCTTCATAGACTTGACATGGGGAATTACATGTGATGGTGTATGTAAAAACTTTCTGCAAAATTTTGGCATATAGAAAGCCCTAAGTGAATAGTATCTGGCCTTTTAAGGAGGTAGGTACATGCCGAGAGAGAGAATTTTCACATGGGACATTATCCAGGCCTCCATGCAGAAACTGAATGGTAGTCTGGGGCACCCAGGGGCATCATGAGAGAGCCTGGCATGGGAGGAGAAAACAGGCATAGAGTGGAAGATGACCCTGACCATTTAACACTTTGCTCAGTTCTCATTCATCCTCTGGTAGCATAGTGGTTGCAAATCGGGCTGCAAACCACAAGGTCAACAGTTCGAAATTACCAGCTGTTCCGCAGGAGAAATATGAGGCTTTCTGCTCCCATAAAGATTTACAGCCTCGGAAACTCTGTACAGGGTCTCTGAGTCAGAACCAACTCCACGGCACATAACCACCACCACCACCATTCATTCTCTAACTCAGGAGCCTCAGGTACCTGTTACAAAAGAGTCCAAAGGGCTACCTGAAAGAATGGAAAATTCCATGAATATCCCAAGAGAAAAATTACAAATCAGTTTGTGTGTATTTTCATTCAGTCATTCACTAAGTACAGACTGAACTTCTGGTCTATATCCAGAGATGATACCAAGTTAAAACATATAGATTGATTTTCTCCTAAGGTTTCTTTATTTGTGTGTGTGTGTGCGTGGTAGGTGGAGGTAGGATGGAGGAGAGTCTGCTCTGCTCTGATGTTAGGGATACTGGGAATTCATGGTCTAGATGAGGAAATAATGATCTCAACATCACTATTCTATAAGGCAACAAAGCCCTATGAAGCACAACAGTCTGATTTAGGGATGGTGTAGGAATGGACAGTGTTTTGTTCTGTTGTACCTGGGGTCACCAGGAGTAAAGATTGACTCCATAACAGCTAACAGCAATAACAACATTTTATTGGAATGTAACTGGGGGCTAAATAAATAGAACAGTGTTCCTAATCATGTTCCCCAGAAGAGATGACAAGTGCATAGGTTGTAGAAGGTGACCGGAGGTAAAGGAGGAAAGAAAGAGTAGCAGAGCATTCTGAACAATGACAGCAACACATGCAAAAACACAAGGTTTATGAAAGCTTCTAACATGTCCAGGGACCAGTGCAAAAGTTACAGATGAGAATTGAGAAGTAGCTAGGGCATACCACTCAACTCTTAGAGCTCAACTCTTAGAGGTCAAAAATCACTTTTTCCTAGTCCACCATCAACCAAATAGTAAATGAGACAAGGAGTGAGTGCCTGAGAATACACCAACATACAATCATCAATTAAATATAAATACAAGGAAACTACAATGTCTCAGAGAACACAGACAATTGCAGTTTACATGAAGAAACAGTGTCTCAAACAAGTAACCAAAATACAGAGTCAGAAAACATAATACCTTAAGTGATATCAGAAAAACTACTGAAAAAGGAATTTTAAAGAATGATACTTAAGTACTTGAATGAATTGAGAGAAAGACTGAAGAAAAAAGAACACAGAAAAAACCCTTAGCAGAATTCAGGAAAACACTACAAGAACAAACTGATGAATAGACGAAAACTTGGAGGTCATGTAAAAACAGCAATTAGAAAATCAGACGATGAAAACATTAAGAGTTCAAAAATAAATAATACATTGAAAAGACAAAGAAGTAGAATTAACTCAGTGGAAGGCAAATCTCTTAATACACATCTGATAAAGGAGGGCTGGAAGGAGCTCTGGCAGCGTAGTGGTTACTAGTTCAGCTAATTCGAAATTACCAGTGGTTCTGCCAGAGAAAGATGAGGCTTTCTGCTCCCATAAAGATTTACAGCCAGGGAAATCCTATACAGGGTGCTGTGAGTTGGAACCGACTCCACAGCACATAACCACTACCACCACCACCAAAGGCATGCTAGTGGTATTGTGACTTACATGTTGAGCTGTTCAGAAAGATGAGGCTTTCTGTTTTCAGAGATTTATAGCCTCAGAAACCCTGGATAGGGTCATAATGAGTTGGAACTGACTTGAAGACACTTAACAACAACAACAAAGAAACAACTAGAGAAAAGAACTAGAAAATCTGCAGAACATCTAAGATTTATGTGGGACACTATCAAGAGGAATAACTTACATGTTATTGGAACTCCAGAGTAGAAAAGCAAAAACAAAAAACAAAAACAAAAAACCATAGAGAAAACTGTCCAATGGTTGCTGGGAGAAAACTTCCCTAGCATCCTGAAAAATGAGAATATAGCTATTCAAGAAGTTGAAAGAACCCCAAACAGGATAGATTCCCAAAAGATAAGCACCAAAACATACTATAATCAAAGTTTTCAAAACCAAAGACAAGGAAAGAATCCTAAGAGCAGCTTAGGAAACATGAAAAGTTATCTACAAAAGAGAACTAGTAAGACTATAGTTCTGACTTCTCAGCAGAAACCACGAAGGTAGGAAGACAAATGGAATGACATACGCAAAACTCCCAAAGAAAGGAACTGCCAACAAAAATTCAATGACCATGTATAGGGTTTCTGAGGGGTGATTGGTGAGCTTGAACCACCAATCTTATGGTTCAAACCGACCTTGCAGTAGGGTGAATATCCTAACAAGAACTATATATGCAGCAAAATTATCTATCAAATAAGATGGCAAAATAAGGACATTTCCAAATAGACAGAAAATAAAAGAATTTGTAAAAACTAGACCAACCTTACAAAAGAATACTAGGAGTTCTTTAGACTGGGAACCAACAACAGTAGATAACAACCTTAGAATAACATGTATGACAATATCACCCAGAACTCAATCAGATTCAGAAATGATCAAAGAAAATCAAACCTACAAGACTAAAAGTTGGGAATCAGAGATATCTGGGGTTAGGCACACTTTCATCTTCAAAGTGACATCTTTGCTCTTGAGCACTTGAAGAGGTTTTTTGCAATAGATTTGCCTAATGTAATACTTCTTTTGATTTCTTGACTGCTTTGCTTCCATGAATATTGCTAGTGGATCCAGGTTTAGATATCCAAGATTAGACAGAAACTTTCAAAGGCAGTGCGCTTATGTTGTTGGGAGGAACAATTCAGAAACTGATTTGAGAATGGAAGTACAACATAGAGAATGCAATTGATATCACTGAGCTGTACATATAGAAACCATTGACTTTAAGTATGTTCTGTTGTGTAAATTCTCAACAACAGCAAAAATAAAATTTATTTTTTTAAAAATAGAATTACTTTGTGAAAATGAGGTTCAGCATTTCTAGACCTGTGTAATCCACCTAACAGAATCATGAACACATCATGAAAGATACTGACACTTTCTCCTCTATCCCCTCACCCCGGAAGAAAAGTAACTTAGGGAAAAATAATCCTAGAGTTTATAACTTGTAGGTGGCATAATGACCCAGATAATCCCTAAATGTTCCTGCCCTTTATCTATTTGGAATGTGAATGAGGCATCTGACCTGTATCTTCCAATTTTCTGTAGCTGAGCCACAAGGTAAAAGCCTGACCATTTTTATAGCGCAATTCTTTAGATTTTCAGTTTTAGACAGAAAAACACGATTCTCTTTCATTTTAAGCTATTAAAGTGTGGGAAACTTTACTTCACATTGCTGAACTTGGGATCAAACAAAACTGCCTGGGGTGGATGACGGAGTTTGTTTAAAGAAGTGAATCTGCCTAAAAACCCAGGATATAGCCTTCTGTATCTGGAGAGGGACAAGAGAGACACGCCATCTAGTCTGCCTCCTCACCACAAGATTTACGGGAAATAAGCTCTGCTTGGTCCAATACCCTCTTCCCTAAGCCCTTAGAGAGGACTACCACAGCTTCCCAGAGAGAGTTCCCCAAGAGAAGGCCCTAGTGGTAATCACTAAGTAGTTAGAGGATGGCAGGCTTGGTATCTTCCTCTCTGCTTCGTCATTAGTTCCATAGAAACTATGGGGGATATGGTGGTTCAGAATGACAAGCGTGGGACTGTGAACCACAAGGCCAGCAGCCTGAGCCCACCTGTCAGTCCATGGGAGAAAGACAAGGCTTTCTGCTCTGTAAAGATTTACAGCCTTGGAAACCGCAGACAGGGTCGACTCAAGAGCACTCAGCAATAACAACATGGAGTCTACAGAGTACTTGGGTAGTGCAAATTCCCTTGGTTGCTAACTGAAAGACTGGAAATCTGATTTCACCCAGAGTAAAAAGGCCTGGAGACCTATTGCTGGTAAATTATCCATAGAACAGGCTACGGAACACACTTCAACTCTGACACACATGGGGTTACAGTGAGTTGGAGCTGCCGCAATGGCTTGGTCTTATGGTCTTTTACTTATATTTCCAGTCAGCCTTCAGTATGGATTGCAACTCAGTGTAAAGAGAACAAAAATCTTCACAAGTGGACCAACAGATAGCATCAGGATAAATGGAGATAAGATTGAAGTTGTCAAAGACTTCATTTTGCTTCACTCATGCAAGCAGCAGTCAAGAAAACTAATGATGTCATGCCTTAGGCAAACCTGCTGCACAAAATCTCTTTGAAGTATTCAAGAGCAAAGATATCAGTATAAGGACTAAGGTGTGCCTGACCCAAGTCATCCATATTTTCTATAGCCTCTCATGCATGTAAAAGTCAGATAATGAATAAGGAAGACCATAGAAGAAAATTGATGTATTTGAGTTAGGGTGTTGGTGAAGAATATTGAAAGTACCATGGATTGACAGAAGAACAAACAGATCTGCATTGGAAGAAGTACAGACAAAATGTTCCTAAGAAGCCAGGATGGCCAGACTTCATCTCTCATACTTCGGACATATTATCAGGAGGGACCGAACTCTGGAGAAGGACATCATGCTTGGTAAAGTGGAAGGTCAATGGAAAAGAGGAAAAGAGGAAGATGCCCAAGGGTCACACAAATGGCTCACCCCAGTGGCAACAGCAAAGGCTCCAGGATAAGAAGAGTGAGAAAGTCACAGACTGGCCAGTGTTTTATTTGGTTGTGAACAGGGTCGTCAGTATGAGTCAGAACTAACTCAATGCACCTAATAACAACAATTAGTAATGTGGGGGTCTTTGTTTGTAAATACAGCACACACTGTCACTATCTTGGGCATCTACAGTATGTTAGATTTCGTCTCTAACTGAATAAAGTAAACTCCAGAAGAGAGTGGCCTTTTATAAGTTGTTTAAATTCCCACAATGTTCACCACTTGTCTTGCCATAAAGTACTCAAAAACATCTGCCATATTGAAATACCTTAGAAGATGGCAGCTCACGTCAGAGTTTTCTTGAAAAGTGCCGTGTTTCTTTTGTTCTCTCTCACATTTAACAACTGAACTCTACAAATGACCTTGGGTTAAACTGATCTTAAGAAAAAGCTCCTTACCACCTACCTGCAGACTCAAGGAGGCACTTCACTTCTTTGTGCAAATGGATGGTCTGCTTATAGTTCACGGCTGATAAGATATTAAGACACAGTCCTATAAATTCAAATGTTTTGCAAGAAAGAAAAACAAGAATGGCTGAAATACATTACTTGTTGTTGTTATTGTTAAGTGCTGTTGAGTTGGTTCCGACCCATAGCGACCCTGTATAGGGTTTCCAAGGAGCTTCCGGTGAGCTTGAACTGCCTACCATGCAATTCAAACGGCTTTGCAGTCTGCCATTATTAATAGATACTAATATGCATTCCTCTTGGACAAATATAAAAACGCATGCTGAGAGAGAGATGTCTAAAAGAACCCAAGCATGTAAAGGTGGAACATGAAATATCTATTCAAGAGATCTATGATAACTTTGTTTTTCCTTGAACAATTACTGGTTAACCAGCATGTTCCACTCCCTGCAAATTAAATGAACTTGGGTAAATTACTTCATTGCTCAGTACTCAGTTTTTTTCATCTGACAAATGGGGATAAAAGTAATAGTGTTCTCCTGGTGCTATGAGTATTAAATGCGATAATGCCTATGAGATAGTTAACACTCAGTTCTGGAACAAGTGAAGAAAATGCAAGTGGCGGAGAGATGGACCAATAGATACGTAAGTAGGTAAAGCTGTAATACTCAAGCAGAGATTTAACAAAGCATCTTCTGCCATGCTAGTCAGTATTTCACATTGTCTTCTTGGAATCACAAATTTAAGACGCAAACTTGAATGTCTACCTTCCCATATTGTAGTCTTTTCTAACGGGGATAAAAATTTGGAGATGATTTGCTCCCATTTTTATTATCTTAAAAGATGAAGAAACTGAGGCCAGAGAGAGGAAGGGACTTGTTCAAGCTGATACAACCACAAGAGATAATTATGCTGAGATTACTAATCTGAAACTCTAAACCTACTTTTTGGAGCACTGACGATGCTGTAGACTGTTAACCACAGGTCAGTAGTTCAAAATCACCCAGTCTGTCCTTCTCGGGAGAAAGATAAGGCTGTCTGGGCCTGTGGAGATTCCCAGTCTTGGGAATCCTACCTAGAGTCACTGAGTCAGAATTGACTGGGTGGCGAGTCACTTTCTGATCCCCCCCACACACAGTCACCACAATTCAAAAGAAGTGTTGTATTCTCTGGCATTAGAAAAAATTTTCTTTTTGCCTTATAACCAAGATTATTTGAAAAGTATACGAGTGAATTCCACTCACCAAAGAGGAGCTCTTTCTCGTTGACGGGAAAACAGAGATGTGTTTCCAATTAGCCAGGGAAAGAACTCAGCCACAATTGCCTTGCCATTTAGTGTTCCTAAGCTGGTGATTTCTCCCCAGAGCAGGGATGTGGATAACTGTCATCATCCTTCCTGTGATTTGCATCCAAGAAAGTCACATATGTCATAGCAATGTGAACTATTTGCTTTCATCTGCTTGGGAATGATCATCAAGTGTCCGATTCCTCCTCCAGGCGGCACATCATTAAGTTTCCCTTCCAGGAGCTAAACTCCTTGACACAAACTTTCATACAAAGTAATATGTTTGAAAAAGAGAAAAATCATTAAAGAAGGGTTTAGCTTTCCTTTGTTCTGCAGACCCCTTTGTAAAGGGGCTCTTGACTGCCAGATAGCTTTCTGTGGCACAAAAGGCTCCTCTTCATTTTGTTAACACACCTGATAAAGCTTCATTAAAATTCTTTCCCAAACAGAAAACTCCATAGTCTGGATGCAAAATAAAAGTATGCATTTTTAAAAGAAAAGCTGACAAGGAGAACGTACATACACACCATTAAAAAGTAAGAAAAGCCCTGACTAAGAACAATCTTTCAAATCATTAATGCCAAGTAAATCCCATTGGAAGGAGAAATGGCAGCATCACTGAACGAAGTCAAGGCTTTGTAAAGGGCCACACCGATTGCACCAGCACTGTTTGGAAGAAGTAATAATAAGAATACATCTGCATGAAGAGAAAGAACCTCCTGGTTTTTCAGGTACTTGGAATGCCACTCAAAAAGTTTGGAAGGAAAGAAAATCTTGATTTGGCAATGTGGTATATATACACGCAGTACGACCCCTCCAAAATTGTTCAAACCTCTTCTGTGCACATCCCTGATTAGTCCCTTTTCATATTGCCTCTGGGCTTGGTCATGTGACTGGCTATGGCCAGTAAGACAGTAGCAACTTAGATGTAAGCAGAGTCTTGAAAAGTGCTTGTATATTTGAGTTTTCTCACGGGATCCTGAAACCACTACATGTACCAGGCTGGGACTAGCCTGCTAAAGGATGAGCGATCACATGAAGAGAGATTCCAGTCACACAAGCCACCCTAATTCTCCAGATGAGACCAAAGAACAGTGAAGGAGCCTAGCCAAGAAGAGCTGAGACCACTTAGAGTCCCGAGAACCAGCTAACCCAGTCTAGTCCAAATTGCCAATTAATTGTGAATTAAATAAGCATACTGATTTAAGTTAGTAATTCAGGGTGGAGGTGAGGGGGGGGACAGTTTCGTTATACAGAAAGGCCAATTTACATAGCAGTTCTAACAAGACCAAATTCATCATTTGTACACAAATTACCAGCAGACTCCCAAGGGCTAAAAGATGTCTAACTTGAAAATATACTTAATATAATGGCCACTAGTATCTTAAGCCCATCATGAAAAACACATCCAACAAGTAAGAAACGGGATTAGATATAAAAACAATGTACCACTGCTAAGTCTTACTCCAAGAACATTTATGACAATTATGGTATTGTGGCTAACACTGATCTGCATATACCCAGCAATTAGACTGTTAAAGATTGAATCATGTTCATCTTAAAATGTGATGAAATCCTAACCCCTGTACATAGAAATATGAGCATGCTCTTTAATGCTGAGCTCATATCAGAGTATGGTGAGTCCCAAACCTAATTACTATGACTTATAAAAAGAGCAGAATAAACAAAGAGACAAATACATTGGGCGGACAGATCCTATGTGAAGAACTGTCTATTGCAAAAACACTGCCTGTTAGCAGAAACTAGGAGAGGCCACAGAAGGAATCCACACAGCTGATTTGTGCTTTGAGCTTCCAGAACTGTAAGAAAATAATGTTTCTCAGCAACTCACTTGGGATGTTTCTCTTTCACAAGCACTGTTGTCGTTCTTGAGTACCATCGAGTCGGTACCAATTCATAGTGACCTTATGCACAACAGAAGGAAACACTGCCCAGTCCTGGGCCAACCTCACCATCATTGCTATGCTTGAATCTATTGCTGCTGCCACTGCGAGAATCCATCTCATTGGGGGTTGTCTTCTTTTTCATTGACCGTCCACTTTACCAAGCATGATGCTGTTCTCCAGGGATTGGTCCCTCCTGACAATATGTCTGAAATATGAGGTGAAGACTTGCCATTCTAGCTTCTAAAAAGCATTCTGGCTGTACTTCTTCCAACACAGATTTATTTGTTCTTCTGGCAATCCAAGGCACTGTTAATATTCTCCTCCACCACCATAACTCAAAAGCATTGATTCTTCTATGGTCTTTTTTAGTCATTGCCCAACTTTAACATGCATATGTGGTTATTGAAAATACCATGGCTTGAGTCAGGTGCACCTTAGTCCTTAAACTGACATCTTTGCTCTTCAACTCTTTAATGAGGTCTTGTGCAACAGATTTGCCTAATGCAATACATTGTTTGATTTCTTGGTTGCTGCTTCCATGAGTGTTGATGGTTGATCCAAGAAGAATCAAGTCTTTGACAACTTCAATCATTTCTCCATTTGTTACTGTGTTAAGTGCTGTTATGTCAGTTCTGACTCATATAGAGTGACTGACTCTGTGTAGGATTTCTGAGGAGCAGATGGATTTTAACCACCAACCTTGCCATTCAAACTGTTCTGTGGTAGAATGGATGATCTACAAAGCCACACCTGGACTCCATTTATCTTGATGTTATTTATTGGCCCGGTGGTGAGGATTTTTGTTTTCTTTACATTGAGGTGCAAGCCATCCTGAAGGCTGTTGTCTTTTATCTTCATCAGTAAGTATTTTAAGTCCTCTTCACTTTCAGAAAGCAAAGTTGTATTATCTGCATACTGCATGCTGTTAATGAATCTTACTCCAATCCTAATGCCATGTTCTTATTCATATAGTACAGCTTCTCGAATTATTTGCTCAGCATACGCTGTGAATAAGTAAGGGGAAAGAATACAACACCGGTGCACACCTTTCCTAGTTTTAAACCATTCAGTGTTCCTTTGGTCTTTGTACAGATTCCTCATGAGTCCAATTAAGTGTTCTCAAATACTCATTCTCTGCAATATTGTCCATAGCTTGCCATGATCCACACAACTGAAAGCCTTTGCATAGTTAATAAAGCACAGGTAAACATCTTTCTGGTATTCTCTGCTTTCAGTCAATATCCATCTGAAACCAGCAATGGTATATTCCTCACTCCAAGGCCTCTTGTGAACCCGGCTTGAATTTCTGGCAGCTCCCTGTCAATGGACCATTGCAGCCATTTCCAAATTCTCTTTAGCAAAATTTTACTTGCATGCAGTATTAATGAAATTGTCTGCTGATTACCACATTCCATTAGGTCACATATTTTTGGAATAGGCACAAATATGGATCTCTTCCAATCATTTGGCCAGGTAGTTGTCTTCCAAATTTCTTGGCATAGATTTGTTTCTAGTACCACAATAGGTTGCTGAAAGATTTTAATTTATATTCCATCAATTCCTGGAGCCTTGTTCTTTGCCAATGCTTTCAATATACCTTGACTTGTTCCTTCATTGGCTCTTGATCCTATGCTAACTCTTGAATTGATTTAACATCAATCATTTCTTTTTAGTAAAGTGACTCTGTGTGTTCTTTCCATCATCTTCTTTTTGTTGTTGTTGTTTTTAATGTTTTATTGTAAATTATGTGATCATTTACATGGGAGAACATTAGCGTTACATTCATCCTATCGTATATTGTTTTATTGCCATGGCTACAATCCCCTCCATGCTTCATCAACCAATCAAAGGGTTGATGTAAGCCTGCCCCCCGATTGTCAGCACACAGCTCCTCTCTCTCTCTGGGTCTAGAGGCCCCAGCTGCTCCATTTCTCCATGTTGTTGTCTCTGCCTCTATCTCTGACGTTCTCTGGATAGGGTCTCTTCTACCTTGATGGTTCCAAGGACCTCTGCTTCTGGACTGCAAAGTCAATCACTCCCCTCCTTTTGCTACAAAACATCTACCTTTACATTTCCAACCCTCGCAGTCAGTCCTGATACCAATTATTCACCATTGTACCACAAGGGACCTATCCGCATCTCCTTTCATTAGCGCTGCCCAGACAGATTGGATACTACTCAGTGGAGATTCTACCTTCCTCCCCGCCCTCTGGATCTAGGCTCCTTCCATCTTCTTTTGATGCTCTTAGCATCATTCAATATTTTGCCCATAGCATAAGGAGCTCTGGTAGCGTAGTGGTTATGAATAGGGCTGCAAACCTCAAGGTTGGCAATTCAAAACTACCAGCTGTTCTGCGGGAGAAAGACGAGGCTTTCTGGTCCTGTAAAAATCTGCAGCCTCGGAAACCCCGTGCAGGGTTAATAAAGCACACTATGAGTCGGAACCAACTCCATGGTACTTAACAACAATCCTTCCATATGTTTTCAGTTGAGGCTTGAATTTTTTCTTCAGTTCACTCAGCTTGAGAAATACTGAGTATGTTCTTCCCTTTTGGTTTTCTTACTTGAGGTCTTTGCACATTTCATGATAATATTTGACTTCTCAAGCCATCCTTTGAAATTTTCTATTCAACTCTTTTACCTCCTCATTTCTTGCATTTGCTTTAGAGCTCTATACTGAAGAGAATGTCCCAGAGTCTCTTTTCACATTCATTTTGGTCTTTTCCTTCTTTCTTGTCTTCTTAAAGATCTTCTGCTTTTTTTCCTGTATGATGTTGTTGATGCCATCCCACAACTCTCCTGTTCAGCAGCATTAGGTACCTAAAAGATTGGCCAATGGATTTGGAGGAAGAAGGACTTGGTTTGAGGCCTTGCTCTGGAACTTACAAATTGTATGATGTTTGATCAGTTACTTCAGTTCTCTGTGGCTGTTTCTAACACATAAAAGGTCTGAAAGCAATAAATAAATAGAACACATGTGAAAATGATTTACAATGGTGAGTATTCATTCTCCAGAGCTGCGATCACAGAAATACCACAAATGGATGGCTTTAACAAATAGAAGTTCATTCTCTCACATTTTAGAAGGCTAGAAGTCTGTAGTACGATCCTTGTCTCCTTTCAGCATGCATCTATAAGGCCCGCATTCCAAGGAGATCTCCCTGTGTCTTATTGTCAATCTTTACCTGGATCTAGGGGCTTCACAGTGCAGGGACTGTAGGTCCAAATATGTACTTTTCTTTCTTGGGGGTAGCAAGTCCTCTGAGCTATGCTCACTTCTCTCTCCTTTTATCTCTTGTAGAATAAAGGGTTTGCAGGCCACATCTTTGAGGTAACTTCCTTTTTATTGATTGGCTGCTTATAGCATATATCATTCACGCACATGATTACATAGTATTAGATCTCACCATGGGAGATTACTTACACCCTAACTTCTAAACCACTGAGAATCCTAACCCAGTCAAGTTGACACAAAACCTCAACTATGACAATATGTAAAGTGCTCTACATTTTCAGAACAATGTTGATTAGTAATAAGGCTATGGCCACTGGCCTAAACTTGGAAAAAATTTTTTTCACCATATGCCTACACACGCATTAACTCATTAACAACCTGTGATAAGCAGACGAATCTTTCTTGCTGGAAATGAAGAGGACTCAAAATACTTTCTGATGAAGATTAAAGACTATAGCCTTCCGTATGGATTCCACCTTAATGTAAAGAAACTTAAAGTCCTCACAATTGGACCACTAAATAGCATCATAATAAATACAAAAAAGGTTGAAATTGTCAAAGATTTCATTTTGCCAGAATCCACAATCAATGCTCAAAGAGGCATTAGTCAAAAAATCAAATGAATTTTTGATTTGCATTAGGCAAATCTGCTCAAAAAGATCTCCTAAAAGTATTTGAAAACGAAGATGCCAGTTTGAGGACTGAGGTACACCTAACCCAAGCCATGGTATTTTCAACTGCCTCACATGCATGTGAAAGTTGGACAATAAATAAGGAAAACTGTAGAACAATCAATGCATGTGAACTGCGGTGTTGGCAAAGAATATTGTTAGTACCCTGGACTGCTGGAAGAACAAGTAAGTCCATCTTGGAAGAAGTGCAGCCAGAATGCTCCTTAGAAGAGAGAATGGTAAGGCTTCAGGTCTCCTAGTTTGGACATGTTATGAGGAGGGACCTATCCCTGGAGAAGGACACCATGTTTAGTAAAGTGGAGGGTTACCGAAGAAAAGGAAGACCCTCAACAAGATGGACTGACATGGTGCCAGGAACAGTGGTCTAAAACAATTGTGAGGATGGTGCAGGGCAAGGAAATGTTTCCTTCTGTTGTGCGTAGGGTTGCTATCTGTAGGAAATAACTCAGTGGGTAACTAACAACAATAAGCCTACATACCCATCCTCTATCGAGTTAGTAACAAAACTCATCCAACTGGTACATTTACGCTTATGAACTATATTGTAAGATAGAAAAAGACTAGAAGATATTTGTTGTTGTTAAGTACCGTTGACTCATATTGGACCCATAGCAACCTTGTATAGGGTTTCCAAGGAGCAGCTGGTAAGCTTGAACCACCAACCTTACAGTTCAAATGGCTTTGCAGTCTGGCGCACTAACCCACAGCGCCACACCAGGACTCCAGAAGATATTTTATTTATGTGCTGTGGAGTTGGTTCTGACTCATTTTGACCTTGTACAGGGTTTCCAAGGCTGTAAATCTTTATGGGAACAGAAAGCACCATCTTTCTCCCGTGGAACAGTTGGTAGTTTTGAATTGCTGACCTTGAGGTTAGCTGCCTGATTAGTAACCACTACACTACCAGAGCTCCTTCCATTAGATATTGTTGTTGTTAAGTACCGTGGAGTCAGTTCCGACTCAGAGTGACCCTGCACAGGGTTTCCAAGGCTGTAAATCTTTAAGGGAGCAGAACGCTTCTTCTTTCTCCCACGGAACTGCTGGTAGTTTCGAACTGCTGACCTTGCGGTTGGCAGCCCGACTCGTAACCACTACGCTACCAAAAGATATTAGCTACCGTTAAATGTCCTATTCTGAATCTATCCTTGACTCCCATTAAATACATACATATTACATGGATACATACCCACCATGTGTTCCCAAAACAGGGTCTTCTTCCACATATTTTTGTAACACGTTTTCTGTGGACCAATCTATCACACTGATCTTGTAATATTAGAAACAGGTTTCAATGTGTTTCCTATCTTAAGAATTTAAACGATTTCAACACATATGAAAAAAAAAAGAAAAAAACAATAAGCAGACTGATACTCCAAACTCTGTCTCAGGAAAACCCCTCTATTTCCCAGGTTTCTAGAGTAGAATGAAATAATAGAGGTAGCCAAGATCCATCTGATGTTAGCACTGATATACCTCATCCACATTTTCTTATGAATCCAGCTTGAATTTCTGGTGACAACCAATGTACTGCTGAAACTCTTATTGAATTATCTTCAGCAAAATTTTACTTGCATATGATATTAATGATATTGTTCTACGATTTCCACATTCTGTTAGGTCACCTTTCACTGAATGTGGCACAACAAATATGAATATTTTATAACCAGTTTGGCAGGCAGCAATCTTTCAAATTTCTTGACATAATTGAGTGAAGGCCTTCAGCGCTACATCGGTTTGTTGAAACATTTCAGTCTGCATTCCATCAATTCCTTCAGTACAGCTTGGACTTCTCCCTTCAATACCATCAGTTCCTTATAATACAGTGACTCTTGAAATGAATGATCAGCAATCAATTCTTTTTGGTACAATCACTCTGAGTATTCCTTCCATCTTCTTTTGATGACTCCTATGTCGTTCAATATTTTGCACATGGTATCCTGCAATATGGAACCCTAGTGTGGAGCTGTTGATTAACACACTGGTTTGCAATGTCAGTTTGAAGTGCAAGGTCTATATGGTTCAAGCTCACCAGCTCCTTCTCAGAAACCTTATACAGGGTTGCTATGGGTCAGAACCGACTCCACGGCACTTAACAACAACAACAAATCCTTCAATAATTTTTTGTCAGCTCTTTTAGCTTGAGAAATGCTGAGCGTGTTCTTCCCTTTTGGTTTTCTAACTCCAAGTCTTTGCATATTTCATTATGATACTTGACTTTGTCTTCTTGAGCTGCCCTTTAAAATTTTACGTTTAATTCCTTCGTTTCGGCATTTCCTCCTGTTGCTTTAGCTTCTCTATGTTCAAGAGCAAGTTTCAGAGTCTTCTGACATTCATTTTGGTTTTTTGGTTTTCTTTTCTGTATTAATGATCTTTTGCTTTCTACATATACGATGTTCTTGATGTCATTCCACCATTTTCTGGTCTTTGGTCATTAGTGTCTAGCTCATCAAATCTGTTCTTGAGATGGTCTCTAAATTCAGTGGAAGGTATTTAAAGTCATACTTTGCCTCTTGTGGAATAGTTTTCATTTTCTTTATCTTCAGCCTGAATTTGCAAATGAGCCATTGAGGATCAGTTTCACAATGGCTCTTAACCTTGTCGGGGCTGATGCTTATTCACCATCTCCTCCTCTTGTTGCTGTTAGTCAGTTCTGGCTCAAAGTGACCTTGTAAGGATTTCCGAGGAGTGGCTGGTGAGTTTGAACTGCCAACCTTGTAGTTGAAATCGACCTTGTGGTCCAGTGCATTTTCCTTGAGTGTCACCCCAGGACTCCATGTCTCCTCTCATGTTGTTGTTGGTGTTGTTAAATGACGGAGAGTCGGTTCCCACCCATAGTCAATACCAACCTGTGCAGGGTTTCCAAGGAGAAGCTGGTGAGCTTGAACCATCAACCTTGCAGTTAAAAACTGATTTAGCAGTCCAACGCATTAACCTACAGCACCACATCAGGTCTCCTCCCACTGTTGTTGTTGTTGTTAAGTGCAGTCAAGTTGGTTCTGACCCATAGCGACCCTGTATGGGGTTTCCAAGGAGCAGCTGGTGAACTTGAACTGCTGACCTTGAAGTTCAAACCAATTTTGCAGTGCAGAGCATTAACCCACAGCACCACACCAGGCCTCCTCCCATAGAGCCAGTCAATTCAATTACAGTGTATTCCATCTGGTGAGGTCCATGTGTAAAGTCACCATTTACACTGTTGAAAAAAATGATTTTGCAATGAAGAAGTCATTGGATTTGCAAAATTCTTTCATATGACCTCCACTTCATTTCTATCACCAAGTCTATATTTTCCAGCTATTGATCTTTCTTCTTTATTTCCAACCTTTGTATTGCAATGACCAGTAATTATCAATTCATTTTGATTTCCATGTTTAATCAGTTTAAGAATGAAGATCTGGTAGAATTCTTCAAGCTCATCATCACTGGCTTTAGTGATTGGTGCATAAATTTGAATGATGGTGGTATTAAGTGGTCTTCCTCATAGGAATATCCTATCACAGAGAGCACTGTGCTTCAAGGTAGATCTTGAAATGATCTTTTTGGTGATGAATACTGTGCCAAAAGAACCAATAGATCTGTTTTGGAAGAAGTGCAACCAGAGTGCTCCTTGGAGGCCAAGATGGCTAGGCTTCGTCTCTCATACTTTGGACACATTGTCCGGAGAGAACAGTCGCTGGAGAAGGATGTCATGCTGGGTAAGGTGGAGGGTCAGAGAAAAAGAGGAAGACCCCCCAACGAGATGGATCAGCCAGGTGGCATCATTGATGGCGTCAAGTGTGGCGGCGGTAGTGGGGTTGGCCCAGGATCGGACATTGTTTCGTTCTGCTGTGCATGGGGTCCCTATGAGTTGGTTCCGACTCGATGGCACCTGACAACAACAACAACTATGCCATTTCTCTTCAGTATGTGTTCCCGGCATAGTGCATCACATGATTATCAGATTCAAAATGGCCAATACCAGTCTATTCCAGCTCACTACTGCCTAGGATATCAACCTTTATGGGTTCCATTTCTATTTTATAACTTCCAATTCCCTAGATTCTCATATTTTGCACATTCCACCTTCCAACTAAGGAGCTCTGGTAGCATAGTGATTACGAATCGGGCTGTGAACCGCAAGGTCAGCAATTTGAAACTACCAGCTGCTCCGCAGGAGAAAGATGAGGCTTTCTGCTCCTGTAAAGATTTACAGTCTCGGAAACCCTGTACAGGGTCGTTATGGGTCGGAACCGACTCGATGGCATTTAACAACAACAACAACAACAACAAACTTTCCAACTGGAGTCTTTGCATGGCACTATACGATAAGCACTGGACTGCAAAGGTGGTTTGAAACACAAGGTTGGAGATTCAAACTCATCAGCTGCTTCTTGGCAACCCTATACAGGATTTCTACGAGTGGGAACTGACTTGAAAGCACGTAACAACAACAATAAAAGTGTCCTGATTCTTAATAAATGTTTGCAGCTATGTCTTATTTTTGAGTTGTGCCCCATCAGCAAATGAAGGTCCTGAAAGTTTTGCTCCAACCACATCATCAAGGTCAGCTCAACTTTTTTGAGGCAGCTCTTCCCAAGTTGTATTTTGAATGCCTTCCACCCTGAAGGGCTCACCTTCTGGCACTGTATCTGACCATTTTCTGCAGGATTTCATAAGGTTTTCAGTAACTAACCATTCAGAAATGGTCTGTCTCTCTTTCTGCCTTCTACCTTCTAGTCTGTCTTAGTCTAGAAGCCCAGTGAAACCTGTCCACCAAGGGTGACCCTGCTGGTATTTAAAACACCAGTGGCATAGCTTCCAACATCACAGCCACACACAAGCCACTACACAGTACAAGGCAGTATGACCTAGTACAACAAACTTGTAGACGAAGGGTAGAACAAGAGTATAAAGCCTAACATAATGCTGATCTTCTAGTTCTGAAGCCCCAACAAGAAATGTCATATTAGAACTATGCTGATAAAGTCTGTATTTTATACACACATGCACGCACGCACAACACACAACACACTACTCTACACCACAGCCTAAACTCTATAATCAGTTTACTAGAAAACCTGCTTAGGTTTATTTTCTTTTAGCTCTGAATGAAGATATTCCTCTTCCAATTCAATATAAAGCACAACAGAACCATAAACATAGAGATGAATGTAAGAATTCAACCGTTTGATTGCATTAATTCAAAGAACTGATTAAAGAGTCTTGATACACTCGTGGAAATCGGTTTTATTTATTAAGCTACATCATCCATGAAATCTGCACAGAATGGGGAAAAAAATTAAACCTGTCACTTTAAAGAAATACATTCCACAATAAAGGGAATGAGGAAAAGAAACACCTAGGATAATTTATAAACATCTGCATAATCTAGAGAAAGCAACTCACAAGTGGCTATTCCATTTCTCCCATCTGTGACTGGGGCTAGCTCCCCACTCACTTCTGGCTTTCAATTAAGAGAACACTATTGTTTCTTTCACACCCAGAGCAGGGTAAAGAGGGCATTTGTCGTTCTAACCACTTTTCAGTAATTAGGCTGATTGGCTCTGTCCTGTCATATGGCACACTATTATGGTCAGAGTCCCAGTCTCAAACACTTGTAGTTTGTCTCCAAGGGGACAGAAGCAATCTTTGTCCAAAGAATGCCTATAGGAAATGTATTAAGGCTCTTGCTCCTTAAAGTGTGGTTCACTACATGGCAGCTTGGTGAACATGCAGACTTTCAGCCTCATCCCAGACCTCCTAGCTGAGTCGTATGCATAGAAAGTTTGAGAAGCATTGGCTCAGGTTTCAAATGGAAATGAAAGCATTGTTCATTTCTGAGAATCTTCTGGGCATCAAGGTGATAAGTGACCAGAAGACTAAGAGACTAGATATTCTGGGAGACAGAGTTGATATATCTGAGGGGAGGGGGTGGTCACCAAGAGAAAAGCGGTCTTATTAAATGATCATCCAAGAATTTGGAGACCTCATGTAGTAGCAGAGGGTAAAGGTAATGTCATAAGGCCCCAAGGAGAAGGATGAGGTAGTTTAGCTCAGTTTCTCAACAGCAACACTCTTGACAGTTTGGACCCAACAATTCTTTGTTTTGGGGGGCGTGCTATGCAACTCACACATGCTAGAAGTACATCCACCCTAGTAGTGAAAATTTAAGATGCCTCCATCACCGGTGGTGCTGGTGGTTACGTGGTGTGGAGTCAATTTGGACTGATAATAAATCTTCATGGGAGCAGAAAGCCTCATCTTTCTCCTGCAGATACACTGGAGGTTTCAAACTGCTGTCCTTGAGATTAGCAGCCTGACTCTCATCCACTACACTAACGGGTCAAAATTATCCCTGGTTGCGATCCACTGGTTCAGACGCTAAGTAGCTCAGGTGAGTCAATATTTGGGAATGACGGCTAAAACGTTTTGTTGTTGTTTTACAGAGCAGTCTTCAATTAGAAAAATGGTATATAGAGAAACTCAGATTTTAAAAGGCAATGGTTTGTCACTATTCTTTCTGATCACTGCTCCCTGGAATATGATGTTCATTCTGGGCCCATACTTATATATCATGAAAGAATGCTGGCGGCAGAAACTACATTGGTAAACATTCCAGATGGAAACACATCAGGGCATTGTATCCATTATACTGCATGAGGAATAATTGAGGCACTGACTAGGTTAAATCTAGATACAAGAAGCACATGCCAAGCATCTTTCACTATTTGACAGAGAAGGCGAAATCTGATCAATTCTGTATTACTTTAGAAGTTAGAGCCAGAGAAAACTAGAAACTGAGCAAGAAGAGGAAGTACCATTTTATGGTCAGAGTTGCCAGTAGGGAAATGTGTTGTTATATAAGATACTCGGAGCCCATTACCAGGGACAAATACAAGTAGCTGAAAAATCACACATCACAGAGGGGGCAGAATAGATTCCTGCCTTGAGTTGCAGTAAGAAGAAATCATTCACCGATTCTATCATTCATAAGAAAGAATAGAATTTGTGTTTGCCTTACAGAGTTCGTAGAGAGGAGGTCAACCGGAGAGGCCAGTTGTTGTTAAGTGGATACTGACTCATAATGACCCTGTATAGGGCTTCCGAGGACTGGCTGGTGAGCTTGAACCACCAACCTTGCAGCTCTAAGAGATCTTTCAGTCCAGCGCATTAACCCAGTGTCACACCAGGACTCCAGTAGGTAAGGTAAAACAGGTAACTAACTCAGTTATTCTAATATTTAACAATGATTCGTAACCATCTCAGTGGTTCTGCCCTGTTCTAATTGATTTATTTGTGGTTGTTGTTAAGTGTTGTTGAGTCGGTTCTGACTCATAGCAACCCTGTGTAAGATTTCCAAGGAGCAACTGGTGAGTTTGAATCTCTGACCTTGAGGCTCAAACCAAGGTGGAATGCTTATCCTAGGGCACCTCACCACTACTTACAGTTACCTACTCTAACTTGCTGAATGGTTGGTATCAAGCAAAGTAAATAAAGAAGGAAACACATACAGAAAACACTGAAGAAGTTGAAGATTTGAACTCTAGTCTTGTTAGTAGCTCTGGGAATTGGAGAAGCCTCAGGTGGTTTAGATAATATCCAGTCCATTTAAGTATCTCTAAAGTGTAGGCTTAAGGAGCTCTTATAGCATAGTGGTTACGAATCGGGCTGCGAACCACAAGGTCAGCAATTTGAAACTACCAGCTGTTCCGGGGGAGAAAAATGAGGCTTTCTGCTCC
>NW_006408538.1:21647356-21652928 GCF_000296735.1 Chrysochloris asiatica | reverse complement strand
AGGAGAAAGATGAGGCTTTCTGCTCCCATAAAGATTTACAGCCTCGGAAATCCTGTACAGGGTCGCTATGACTGCATGGCACATAACAACAACAAAGCTAAGAGATAGGCTTAAATTATGGCACTGTGTGGTCCCTACCCTGTTAAAGATTCTTCCTATGTAGTACCCAGCCCAAGTACTAACCTACAGCAGGCAATCAGTGTTTGTTGAAGAAATGAAGCGAAGAGGGCCCATTGTGACTATGACACTTTCTCTCAGGGGTGGAGGTGGATGGCCAGGTCCCAGTTCATGTAGCACTAAATCTTTCACTTCCTGTTAATTCATTTTTCTAGTTGGTAAAACAGACAGAGCTGCACAATTACTTAGAAGCCAACAGTACCGCCCAGTGCAGCCTTCCTAATTCACTCCTTGCCTGGAGCCAACAGAACTTCTCTTAGCTAAACACTAATTATCATCACATGGACACAATTAACTATCATTTTCATGCAAATAATGGATCTAAACCAAATGCAAATGATGTTTTTTTTATGTGGCATGATGCTGACAGAGAGACCAAAGTAGATGTCTCCATGTGTCTTTAATAATAACCTGAAAGGAAGACATATTTTAGCCTAAAAGAGGCAGGTCAGTCATATGACCCCACTGAGCAAGTATTAAAACAGCTGTTCTATACATAGAATAACATTCCTTTAATTTACTGTGTTTGCTTTTTAGACCCTATTTTGTTTTTCCATTTTCAAGAACTAAATGCTCCAGATGAATCAGTCAACATGTTGGCCGCTTTTGCATTCAGCCTTCTGCTGTTTTATAACAGTGCCCTGATCTTATTTCAAGAAAAGAATGACAAACTTATAGCTGCAAATGCTAAATTTATGGGGTTCTTTGTGGCAGGCATTCCCAAGAACACAGCTGAGGAAATAGGTAAGACGTACGGGAAAGAAGAAACCTCCATAAATACATGTCCAGACCTCCATTTTCATCTGAGGTTCGACAGTCCAAGTACTGAAAGTCTCTGCTTGCTTAATTTTTTTTTTTTTTTAAAGATGTATGGGGCAGCCAAAGGTGCTGAGTGCTAATTAGATGGACAAATGAGTGGTCACCCGCAAAAGGTACATTATGCCTAGTCACACTCTTCTGAATACCCTGGTCCCTGCTTTAATAGCTCTGTGACTTTAAAAGGCCCAAGGTCAAGAAGAGTTACTTTTTTGCTGGAAGCTTCCCAGCAGACCCCATGCTGCCCACCAGAGTCCAGGGCTGTGTCTTTGCAAAAGTGGCCAGTTAGAAATGGAAGAAAGAAATGCTTTGTTTCAACAACAGTATGTGAACTTCTTTGTAGGAGGTACATTTTGCTTTTGCTGAAAGAACTGGTTACGCCCCCTCGTCACTGCTAGTTTAGGAACTGAGTAAACTCAACTTTTGATGAGGGAAATTCCACTCAATTAGGAGGTCTATTTAAATGCATCTTAAGAGTGACTTTGCTCAAGCAGCGTTCCAGGGAACACCGTTTCACAAAACGCTTGATGAATATAAGACTTGCACGAATAACTGATTTTGGAAATTGAGGCCACGTCCTATCCTTCTTTGGGAGGCTCATATTATACTTTGTTATATTCAAGGTCTGTTGTTTTTGTTAAGCACCTTTGAGCCCATATAAGGTTCCCTAGGAGCAGCTGGTGGGTTTGAACCACTGGCCTGTGGTTAACAATCCAGTGCTTATTTTACAGAGCCATGCAAGGACTCCCATAAGTATTATCAAATGTTTGATAGACTATGGCAATTCTTACAGACATATGAGCTAATATGAAAGTCAAGTTCATAATATTAATCCATTTCTGTTCCTCTGTCCATACCTCTTTGTAGATATTCAAACAACGTCAGAACTCAGACAGCCCTTACTGATCTAGGATAAGAACCTGAAGACCCATGTGGCAAGAAAAGAACAGAGCTTTGGAACAATAGATTAGCTCCTCCACTTTGAAAGGGTGTGGGATGACGTAGAGACACCGCTGATTTCAAAGGCTTTTCTCTCAAACTGCAATCCGATCCTGTCCTTGTCCTGTTCAAAACTGCTCAATGATTCTTCACTGTGAAGACTAAAATCAAAACTCTTGCATCAAACACAAAACCCTTCATACCCTTGTCCCTGTGTACCTTTTAGGCCTCTCAGGCCAACAGTAATTGCAGCTTCCTCAAAGTCCCAGCAGTACTGAATGTCTCAAGTTTCTCACAAGCCATACCCTCTCAAATCTGGGTGTCTCTGTGTGTCCATTCCCATTTGTCTATCACCAAAATATCAAGTGCTGCTTTTAGCAGAATTGAGAAACTTTTCTGCCAAAATGTATAACACCATTTGCAGGCCATACAAAATTATCAACATAAAAATTAGCCTGTTATGGAGCTCTGGTAGCATAGTGGTTACGAAAAGGGCTGCAAACCTTAAGGCCAGCAGTTCGAAACTACCAGTTGCTCCGCAGGAGAAAGATGAGGCGTTCTGCTCCTGTAAAGACTTATAGCCTCGGAAACCCTGTACAGGGTCGCTATGGGTTGGAACCAACTCAACGGCACTTAACAACAACAACAACAACAACATTTGGTTAAACATTTAATTAACTCACCCCTAATGGCTGGGGTCCTGCTGTGGCACTGTAGGTTAATGCGCTAGACTGCACAGTTAGTTTGAACCACAAGGTTGGCAGTTCCAGCTCATCAGCTGCTCCATGTAAACCCTGTACTGTGTAGCTACAGATTGGAATCAACTCAATGGCACTTAGTAATAACAACAATATGATGGCTGGAACTGTGTTTGCTTTGGCAGGGTCAGACCAAATGATTTTGTGGGCCTTAGACACTCTAATATATGCTCCCCACCCCGGCTCTAAAGCTAAACAACAGATGAATCGATTCTGCTTCCTCTTTTGTCAGGCACCAGTTTCCTGGAGCGCTAGTGAAGCAGTGGGTTAAATGTTGCGCTGCTAATGTCAAGATCAGCAGTTTGAACCCATCATGCACTCCTCAGGAGAATGATGAGGCTGTCTGCCCCTTTAAAGACTTACAGTCCCAGAAACCCTAGGAACCAGTTCTGTTCTGTCCAATAGGGTTGCTATGAGTCAGAATCAATTTATGACAGTAGGCATAGTTTGCGGTTTGGGTTACTTCTCTCCTGAATTTCCAAGTTAGAATTGATCTTCACCTTCTTCAGGAACCTTGAATTCTTATGTACACATTGTACCGTGCGGCTCTATAACTGTGTGTTTAGATTTCTTTATCGATCTCTTGGCAGAACGCTTACCTTCCATGAAGATAACGTGGGTTCAATTCTCAGCCAATGCACATGTATGATCATCACCCCTCAGTGGAGACTAATCTGTTAATGTAATGCTGAATAGCCTTCTAGACCTGCCGCTTCCAGATCAAAATGGGCTAGAAAATTAGACCTAGAGGTGTAATTCCAAAACTCAGCCAAGTAAAAACCAATCTACACCCAATCACGGGACAGCATAGGACCTGGGACCATTTTGTGTCATTGTGCATGGAGTCATTTTGTTCATGATTCGATGTCATATAACGAAAACTACAGTTCTCCCTATGTTTCTGGTGCATGAATACATAGCCCTCCTTTCTCTATGTCAATTTCATGGTCATGTGCTTAGTTCTGTAGCCCTGAAGGCTATACCATGACTAGAACTACATGCAAAATACAGATGCATTCACTTCAGCTCGCCCTCTTCCCAAAGTAAGGAGCTCTGATAGTGTAGTATGAGTTGGGCTGTTAACCTCAAGGTCAGCAGTTTGTAACTACCAGCAGTTCTGAGGGAGAAAGATGAAGCTTTCTGCTCCTGTAAAGATTTACCGCCGCCTCAGAAGCCCTATGCATGAGTCAGAACCGACTCCACGGCACACCACCACCACCACCTTCCCAAAGAAGATATACAATCATAGCAGCATTTGGTGTATTTTGAATTAAAATACAGCAATATATATTTTTAGTGCCAAAAAAACTAAATATAGGATCGCCAGTTGAATTTCTGGGAAAATCCTCCTTGTCCATATGAAACCAACCAGTTTTCATTCTAGCAAGTTCCTCTCCTCTAAGTACAGCATCTTTTCAGACACGAACTTTGAAAACCACCTTGAAAGAGACTGACTGAGCAGGGGACAAAATTATTATTTAAAGTGACAAATGAAAAATCCCCAGTCAAAGACTTGCTTAATTTTGTGACGAGCAGAACCAATAATTCAACACACACACACCCATTCTATCTTGGCTCACTGATTTCTGTATCTCCTGCCATACTGCTAAGAGTACTGGCTTTGTGGGAACAGCTAGAGAAATTCTGACATATGCAAAACTTCAAGAAACATGCTCATATCTACAAGTAAATATTTATGTAACCTAACCCTACTTCGATGAGGAATATTTCCAAAACATTTTACAAGATATATGAAGATGCCTTAAGTGTTTTTCAAAGAAGGGAGTACTTAAAACATTTTATTTTAATTGACTTTAGGGTACGCCATCAAAAGTCACAGAGACCAGCAAGTGATGGGACAAACACAGGCATAAATACACTTCTGTACAATACCATGTCTAGATTGGCACAAGTTAGCATGTTACCTGAGGAATAGTGGTAACATAGTGGTTATGAGTAGGGCTGCTAATCTCAAGGACAGCAGTTTGAAACTACCAGTGTATTCGCAGGAGAAAGATGAGCAAAGATTTATAGATTCAGAAACACTATACAGGGCCATTATGAGCTGGAACCGACTCCATGGCCTACCACCACCACCACCAGCATGCTACCTAAATCACAGGTTCATAGACTGAAGATTCCAAAATTTTAAAGAAATCACTGGGAGAGATTTTTGTTTTAATTTCCTTCCACGATAGGGTGTCTATTAATTCAATTTGTTGTTGTAGTTGTTCAGTGCCATGAATTGGTTTCAATTCATAGTGACTCAGGGTTTCTGAGGAACAACTGGTGGATTTGAACCACCAGCCTTGTGGTTAGCTGTCCAGTGCTTATTTTACAGCACCACATCAGAACTCCTAACTCAATTTGTTGTTGTTGTATATCATTGCATGAGTTCAGACTCAAAGCAACCTGTATAGTTGCTATGAGTTTGAACTGCTGACCTTATGGTTAGTAGTCCAATGCTTATCTTACAGCCCTGCACCAGGACTCCTAACTCAGTTTAGAGCAGTTTACATGGGTACTGTGCCATTGCTTCAGTTCCATCTACTCGATAAAGTTTTAAATATCACCAAGACATAGCAATGTTAAAGATCTCTCCTATTTTCATCTATTCCATTTCCTAAGATACTCAAGAGGTCATGCATTCAGTAGCTGGGACACCACAAGATTATTGGTATTAAAATGGCGATGTCATTTCTGAAGATGAGCAAAATTACCCAAATCTAAGAAATTGGATCTACATCTTCAAACTACAGGCCTTACCTAAGGCTTCCTTGGTTAGATGGAGCAGTTGTAGTATTTTGTTTTGGGATGTTGGTTTTATCATTTGTAATGCAGAATCTGGACAACTGTGGGCAATAGGGTCAATTTAGAACTAG
>NW_006408538.1:21643769-21647236 GCF_000296735.1 Chrysochloris asiatica | reverse complement strand
CTTCATA
Source organism: Chrysochloris asiatica (assembly GCF_000296735.1). Taxonomy (NCBI): domain Eukaryota; kingdom Metazoa; phylum Chordata; class Mammalia; order Afrosoricida; family Chrysochloridae; genus Chrysochloris; species Chrysochloris asiatica. The sequence goes on along the minus strand of NW_006408538.1, from coordinate 21,647,229 downwards.
TTTAACAAGCATCCTTGATGATTTTAAAAGGACAGATTGAAATCCAATGACCAGTGAACCAAATGACAGCTAGTGACTTCCCAGTCTAAGCGCTCTGAGTCTTAGCAATGAACTTGGCAAAGACAACATCATATTCATTTATTTTGGGGAGTTTTCTGCTTATACAAAGAACTAAATGACCCTAAGTCATAAGTACTTTCACTAAAGGACACAAGACATAAGAAACATTCTTTAAGGATTTGAGTTGGTAATTCTGAATCTTCACCAATTTGCTGGAAAGTTCTGTTTGGCACTGCTAGTGTGTTCTTGCTCATTTTGAAACTGTTGTCACTTGAAAAAGGTCCCTAGGTAGCACACAAATTGTTTGCACTCAACCGCTGCAGTTTGTCACACTGTGGTGGCTTGTGTGTTGCTGTGATTCTGGAAGCTATGCCACCAGTATTTTAAATAACATCAGGGTCACCCACATTGCACAGGTTTCAACTGAGCTTCCCAGACTAAGACAAACTAGGAAGAAGGGGAGATGGACTATTTCCAAATATTTAGTCATTGAAAACACTATAAATAGCAGTGGAACACTGTCAACACCAAAATATTGAATACTGAAACATGATTAAGAGCACCAGAATACTGTCAGATACAGTGCCGGGATATGAGCCCCTCCAGTTGGAAGACACTCAAATGCAACTGGGCAGAGTTGCCTCGTCAAAGTAGAATTGACCTTGATGGAGTAAAACCTTTGGGACAGTTATTTGCTGATAGGTCACAACTCAAAATGAAGAGAAACAGCTGTAAACATCCATTAATAATCAGAACATGAAATGCATGATATATGAATCTAAGAAAATTGGAAGTTGTCAAAAATGAAATGGAATGCATAAACATTGATGTCCTGAGCATTACTGAGCCGGGCCTGGTAGTGGCCATTTTGGATCTGAAAACCATATGGTTTACTATACTGGGAGTAACAAGTACAGACAGAATGTTCCTTAGAAGCCAGGATGGCCAGACTTCATCTCTCATGCTTCCGATATACTATCAAGAGGGACCAGACCCTGGAGAAGTACATCATGCTTGGTAAAGTGGAAGGTCAACAAAAAGAGGAAGGTCCCCAATGAAATGGACTGGCACAGTGACAGCAGCAGTGGGCTCAGGTATAGCAATGACCGTGAAGCTGGTGCAGGACCAGGCAGTGTTTCGTTGTGTTGTGCATATGGTAGCTAACAACAACAAAAACAGCTATCGTAAAGAGTGGCGGTTTGAACCCATCCAGTGGGGGAGAAAGGCCTAGAGATGGTGTCTGTGAAAATTCAGCTCAATAAAACCCCTAAGGAGCATTTCTCCTTTGTAACACGCGGGGTGGTCTCCATGAGTTGAAATCAATGGACAGGAAGTTTTCACTGTGCTGTTCACAGTCCAAGTGGAAAGTAATACTTTTAGTCTTCATTTTCAGTCACTTGGAAGCAAGCTTGATAAATCACTTAAAAACAATTTCATGCCCTCTTAAAATTAATCAAAAGACTCATTTTGGCAATTCCTTAACAAGCCACTGGATTCTCTTCAGGGGATTTAAGAGCCCAAACTTGTGGCAGTCACTAAACAACTATCCTTTCACTTCCCCACTTCTAGGGCATTGCAGAGTGTTTTCCCTGACCCAGCAATCTGACATTTAGAAGCAAACTCCTGCTTGCCCACCACCCCCAAACTCACCTGCCACATTCCCCAAGTTGTTTAGCCATTAGCTCAAAGGAGGACTCTCCGAATTCAGCTGTTTAATCTCAGGTGGTCACTGAAAACAGCCTCTTATCAGTGGCAGTGGTGTTCAGGGATAAGTTAGAAGGAGTGGAGTGAGAAAGGGTTCAAATAACCTACAGCTGGAGTTGAATAAATGTCGGATCATTTCAAAGCTTCAGGTTTCGAAAGTAAACAGCTCAGGGCTGTAAAGGAAAATGCGAAGGGGACATCCAACACCATCCAGTATATAAGTCTTCTGCCTGACTTATTTACATAGAAAGAGACAGAAGTGCATTCAAAGGAATCGCTTTGTCTTTACTATTGATCACTGTCCTCCATCTTACCTCCATTACAGCTCTGACAGAATAATTAATTTCAGTCAATCAATCATTTAACAAAAACTTGCAGGTGACCTCAACAAACCATATAAGCCACAGGGAACGAGTCATGACAGCTGACTTCAAACCCCCTAGGAAAGGGGAATTACGCCTGTGATGTGTGGCTTGGGGGCAACGTAAGCCATAAATCTCTCTTTGCTGATCTCTTCATATAGATGAAAGAGCAATGCCGCTCTGGGTTACATACAACAATTATGTGTTTGCCAAACTCAAGGAATCCGCTTTCAGACAGCCCTAATCATTACCAATTAACCACGTCTGCTGGCATCCTGTAAGAGCCACCCCAGTGCCACTGAATACCTGGCCCTGCCTTCAGGCAGCCAATCCCTTACATTAGAGTGCATGTGTTTGAGAAGGTCTATTATTAATGTTTGTTGACAATTCCAAATAGAGGTCACCTGTTGTCATGGTGCAAAATACCCTCTTCCCCCCTCTGAATGCCAGGCAGGGAGGGGAGCTTTGTTAGAAACGCATCCATGCATTTCTGTAGAGCCACCAACATTCAGATCTAAAGAAAAGAGAGTTAGGGTCTCCCGCTCTTCAATTGCGCATGCTCACCTGCCGCCACACATGCACTTGAGGCTGAAGGAAGTCTCTTCCTTGGAGACTGTGTGTGTGTGTACAAGCCCCAGGCCTCTAAAGGGGGACATCATGTCACTGGTAGCCAAATCATAGCACGAAGATTTACCCAAATCTTCAGAAATGTAGATCTGCATAAAGCTTACTGGTCTACAGGGTTTAAGTTTATGAGATTCAAAGTGGCTAGTGGTTTTGTGCTTGTTTTCTATTGAAATGATTCTCATTAGTCTATAATCTCCCAGAAGTGACAACTGGCCTTGAGCGATACTGTTGCAAATTTGCACGTGACATTTTTCTGTATTTCCAGTGTGTTTTCCCTGCGTTTTAAGATAAGGCTACTTCAGTGGGATCTGAGTGAGATAGTAAAAAATCAAAAAACTAAAACTGAACAGGTTTCGTTTTCTTTTAATTTGTGCCAATGAAAGAAATACATTATCCAACAAAATGTCAAACTTGAATTGTGAGCATTGGAACCAAGAATCTACATTTACCTTGAACATGAGAGATTCTCAGTGAGATTATATTCTCCTTTGGAACCAAACTGTTATTCCAAGAAAAAAGTCCCCCAGAGTCTCTGTTTGAATTGATGGGAAGTCGGGGAATGGGGACTTTGCAATTTAAGAGTCTATTAGTGTCGTTTGTAGGTACACATGGTTAGCTTTACTACTGACCAAAAGCCTGAAGGTTTCAGTCTACCTAGAGGCACTGAAGGAGGCAGTCCAAGGTGCACTGAAGGAATTGGCAAAGAA
>NW_006408538.1:21640407-21642089 GCF_000296735.1 Chrysochloris asiatica | reverse complement strand
ACCCAGGAGACAAGCTAGAATGCTAATCAGGTCACTGAACGGGACCAATCCCCCTGGTTTCCCTCTTGTTCTCAAACAGGTCAGCACCCTAGACCCTCCCCAACTCTGACCCTATATAAGCCTGTGTTGCCCTCCATTAGGTGCTCAGAATTTGGAAAATCAGCTCCTCTGAGCCAGCAGGCTTAATAAAGTCTAAAGCTTTGCTTCACCTTTCCAAGTGGCCTTGGTTTCTTTGACCACGGATCAAGAGCTGCCGCAACTCCCTTGGCTCCAGAGCTGCTGCGATACCCTCAGACCCAGAGCTACTGTGACACCCCTGGGTCCAGAGCTGCCGTCATACTCACTTGCCTAAAGCTGTTGTAACACTCTCAAATCTAAAACGGCTGTAACATAACAACAAGAGGTACCTTGGTATCCTAGCGTGCTGCTGCAGGATAAGCACTTGACTAGAAGTTCAGTGTGGACCACAAGGCCAGTGGTTGAAACATACCAGCTGCTCCTAGGAAATCTTACATAGGATCGCTATGAGTTGGAACTGACTTGAAAGCATTTACCAACAACAGACGTCCCTCAGACGAAAGGCCTGGTGAACTACTTCCAAAAAATCAGCCAAAGAAAAGCCTCTGGAGCCGAGTTCTACTGAACAAACATGGGAGAGCCAGGAGTCCAAGTCTACTCAGTGACAAGTGGTCAGGGCATTGGTGATGAGTAGCCAGAAAATGATTTCACCTTTTGGAATCATAAAATTCAATTAACTGTATTTTAATGGGGAAAAATTCCTTTACCTTAGCCCTGGGCCAGTGGTAAGGTTGGAAGTACTTTAAGAGTCATCTGGACACACCCTTGTTCCCGCCCTCTGTTATCTGAGAACACTTTGGGCTCAGGACCTAGGCTCCTAAATTATATGTTGAGGTGCCCCATTCTCTGGGTCACCATAGCAGATAAAGAGGGATGCTAGGAGATGTTTTTAAACTTCAAGGATAACCTGCAAACCAGTAGCTCAAGGGAGCTCTCGGTTTCCACATTACATTGTGCTGCATTTCTTATTATTATGTCTTATCTTTGTGAAAAGGAGCTCTGGTAGCGTAGTGGTTACGAATCGGGCTGCTAACCTGAAGGTCAGCAGTTAGAAACTACCAGCTATTCTGCAGGAGAAAGATGAGGCGTTCTGCTCCTGTAAAGATTTACAGCCTTGGAAACCCTGTACAGGGTTGCTATGTTTCGGAATCGACTCCACGGTACTTAATAACAACAACAACAATCTTTGTGAAACTGCATTTTCAGTGGTTGCTGTGATAAAAAGCAAACACTGCAGAAGAATCAGTATGGAAGGAGTGAGGACAGCATCAAATAGATCAACCCTGCTGCTGAATTGGTTAAGGGCTCATGTAGTGGTTCGAATCCACCAGTCTCTCTACAGAAGAAAAGACTTGGTGTTTTGCTCCTGTGAAGATTGTTGTTAAGTGCCATCAAGTCGGTTCCAACCTATAGCAACGCTGTACAGGCTTTCTGAGGCTGTAAATCTTTATGGGAGCAGAAAGCCTCATCTTTCTTCCACGGGACAGCTGGTAGTTTCGAACTGCTGACCCTGAGGTTAGTTATCCAATTCGTAACCACTGTAAAGATTACAGCCTGGGAAACTCTATGCGGCAGTTTGACTCTTGCCTTTAGAATTGTTTTGA
>NW_006408538.1:21638023-21639887 GCF_000296735.1 Chrysochloris asiatica | reverse complement strand
AACAACAACAACAACTGTAGAACAAGCACTTGACCATAAAGTCAGTTTGAGTCAGAAGGTCAGCAGTTCAAATTTACCATCTGCTCCTCGGAAATCCTACACAGAGTTGATGAGTCGGACCAGACCCGCAGATACTTAACAACAATTTAATAAATAAATGTGTGTGTGTGTTAAAATGACTGAGATTTGAACCAAGAAACTGGGAAATCTCTAGACTGGGCTCTGTCCTTGGTTTCTTTATTCTCTGTAAGGAGCTTTTGCCACAAGAATCTATCTGGTCTTTGAAGCCTCAGGAAGCTCTCCATGATCTAGATAAAACATCATCCTCACTCCACTCATCCTCCCTAGAGGACCTTGAAGACAACCTGAAAATGAACACACACATCTACACCCATGGCCAAAGCCACCTCCACCTTCTCATTTGCCTGCAGACTTTGGAAGTATTATTCCGTCAGGTGAATGTGGATTGCCAAACTCAGACGCTTTCTACCATCTGGATGCAGAGGGAACCGTGCAGGCCCAGTTAAGCCTCAAGGAAACAGAGAGCCATCACCTTGCATACTGCCTGCGATATTGCCACCACCACCGCAGGAAGGGCCTAATAAAGATTCATTCTTAGGTTGGGTGGTGTTTCTCTCACCAACACTTCTGGATCGTGGCCAGTCCTCAAACATGTTCCTTTGAGAAGAGGACAGAAACAAATTACCAGGTTTTTCAAGAAACGAAATGCACTGTAAATACATTTTCTTCAGGCATCGAGTGCTATCATAACCCAAGCCAGAAGAGGAAGCAATCTAATTTCAATATGTGATCAGAGAACCAAATAAAGAAATCAATGCATCAATCTCTGTAGTAATGTGTAAGGGTTTCCAGTTGACCTGTAAATCTCTGCCCAGGAAATGAAAGCAGGAGACACGCACATGACTTGATGGAAAAACCAGTGTGCTCAATAGTAAGGCAGATAGTTGCAATAACACCTGGGAGTTACCCAGGGTCCCTGTCAGGGTCTGCTTGCCACCAAAACCTGCTGCTACCTCAATCGCCATTAAGGACTCCTAATGCCACAATGAATCACTCTAGGTGCCTGGACACTAGGAAAATGACACCCTCATTTTCTTGCAAATGTAGACTACAATCCCCAGGATGGAAATAAGGAAAATTGAATGTCTCTCTCCTGACTGCTAGAGATGAAGGAAGTCTCAAGTCTTCAGTGACAATCCTTTAGAAGAAAAAATGGCCCCCTGGTGTTTACCAGATGGCACAGATCTACCTCCAATAAAATTCTTGGGTAGTTCATACCTCTCTTCCCTTTCTTACCTCTATCCCATCCCAGCTACCAGGCTGAAACAACATTTATTGAGTCTAAGAACATGGAACAACGCAAACTGACAGAATTACGTTATTTGAACTTCTTAACAATTCTAAGAGATAGAGAAATAATGCCCATTTGACTGACGAGGAAACGGAAGCTCAAAATGGTTATGGAATAGCTTGAAGTTACACAGCTGGTTGATTTACATATTTAGAATTTGGAATCATTCTGATTCCAGTACCTTTTCCCTTCATTACCTTAATCAACTAGATGAAATAATCACTAGCTTCCCAAGTATCCTTGTGTGACTTAAAAAGAAGTTTTCTTTATTTAAAACTCATTTGATATGTGGGGAAATGGACAAATTATGCTCGCTCTTTCTTTTTTTCTTTCTTTCTGTCTGTCTGTCTGTCTTAAGACAAGACACTGTCAAGACATCTACCCGTACATTGCTGTTATAAACAAAACCATCTATGGGGTTTATGATCTGAAGGATCCTTTTTGATGTCACAACATTTTGCAGGGGTTAACCTGTCCTACTTTTCCTGGTGT
>NW_006408538.1:21624467-21636723 GCF_000296735.1 Chrysochloris asiatica | reverse complement strand
TCTAGAGTCCTCAGCTGCTCCTTCTCTCCATGTCCCCATCTCTGCCTCCATTTCTGATGTCACTGCCTCTCTGGATAAGGTCCACATTCCACTTGTGCTCTTCTTCCTTGATGGTCCTAGGGTCCTCTGTTTCTGAATTGTAAGATTAACTATTCCCCCATTTTTGTTACAAAACTACCTTTACAGTTGTGACAGTCACAATTAGTCATGATAACAATTACTCACTATTGAATCATAAGAATCTTATCCACATCTCTTTTCACCAGACCCGTCTAGACAAGATGAAAACTATTCAGTGGGGACTCTACCTTCCCCCCTGCCCCCAACACACTTAAATTAAACTCCCTCTTGAAAACTTGTAAGCCAGTCACTTCAAGCCTTTATTGTCCCCTGATTTTAGGTAACCAATGTCTAAGTTGCCCGTCCCTATCACCCCTGCATACAGAGGGGGTGGGATAGAGACTCCTTCCCTCTCAGTTGGTATTTTAAGCTATTACATCCATAACTATAGGTAAAGTTCATCAAATTGTAGCAATTTACACTTGTTTCCTTTATCAGATTTGTTTATCTTCTTTTAGTGGAGTTGTGAGCTTCAAGCCATCGAAACTAGGTCAAATGTGTACTATCTGAAAGTTTGGGCAATCTTGTGTGTCTTCCTTCACTTTATCTCAGCTGGATGCTTCACTTTCAGCTCTAGCCCTCTGTGGCTATGTCCTTGTCCATGGGCTCAGGTGTCCCCAGGTCTCACCACACATTGGACCAACCAGTCTTTCCTCTTCTCTCTTTCATCTCCAGGTCAACAGTGTCTCCACAGAGTTTTTAATAGTTGATTTTTCAGAACATCACCAGCTCTTTCAGAAGGAGCTCTTCTGGCCTTGCTTGGACTCCAACTACAAACCTTTTGGTTACTTGCTTGTACCATCCTGGGAGTCAATGAACCAAAAAACCAAACCAGTAGCCCTGGCGTAAATGCTGACTCATGGTGACCTCATGTGTGCAGAGTAAAATTGTGTGCCACAGAGTTCTTGGGGCTGTGATCACTAGACCTTTCTTTCAAGGCCTCTTTGGATGGGTTTGAACTGTTAACTTTTTGGCTAGTATTCAAGCACTTAACTGTTTGTGTCCCCATGGGCTCTAATGAGGAGTCCCTGACTACAGTTCAGTCTGACTGGTCAAATAAAATGACTGAGGCCCGGCACTGGGTGGTCCTAAACCACAAAGCTGAAGGACACATCAGCAGAGGCAAGCAAATGTTACATGAACAGCCTCGGCTTAGCATGCTCACGAGGGTCAATGTACACTCTAGGCCTTCTTCCGTCATGCCCAAGTCATGGGGTGGTAGGTAAGGTTTCACTTGAACTGCCAGGCTAGTGTTGCCCTTGGGATAGAGGCTAATATGCCAGCTTCTTGAGGCTGTGAGGCTAAACAGAGAACTTTTACCTTCCAAGACCCCCATGTGGTGCATGGGAAAGTGACACATTCAGGAAATAAAAACTAAACAAACCTATCTAGAATCCCACTATTAACTTTCCATACCTCAGGTTCAATGATAGTACCGTCCTATCAGGCTCCACTTGGAATGTGTAAACAGACAAAAAAGAGAGTGAGAGAAAAAAAATCCCACCGGCTAATGGCTGCACTACGAAGTTCCATTTAATTATATGTTGCATTACCTGCTGTAGTCTTTTTGCAGATCCACTTTAGATTCATAAAAACTACACAAAACTTGAGATTAAATAAGAGGCTTTGCTAAATTGACGGTAAGGCCCACTTTAATATGAAGTCATATTAAACAGAAGCCTTTGATATTAACAGAACCCACAGACTTCCCAAATTTCTGGCAGTTGGACAAGAGCAAGCCATACTTTATTGTTGAATTCCATTTTTTTTTTTTTTTTAATTTAAAGACATGTTCTTTGAGCAAATTGTGTACTTAGGAAATTAATTGGAAACATAGCTTTAGTTCTTACCAGACACATTTCAAAACATCTAAAGGATGCCTGGATAAATACGTGCCTGCATCCTGTCTGGGTCCCGAACAGAAGGACAAAAGGAGACAGAAACTTCCACATGTCCATGACATAATTATGCTGAGACTCGCCAGGGATTCCCTACGGCTGGTAGATTGTAGGGAAGAATGAGGGAAGATGTTTCCGCACAATATTTGTGCCTGGCTTTATGGAATATAAAATATTCTCAAACCACCATTTGTTCTGGCCCTCAGAATATCTCTAAGAGAAACACCAAGTGAAAGGCAAACTTTCTTAATATCTCTTAGCTAGCAAATGTGAAAGATCATCCAATCATTCAGTTCTTCCAGCTCCAAGTTACTGTGAGTCCTAGGAAAGTTTGAGTCCCAGTTAAACAAAGAAGACCAGCCATGAGACCAGGACACTTGTCAACTTTCATAGGAAACCTAAGATTAAGCTGGAATTTGAAAACACAGAACAAGTCTCAAAGGTCCTCTCATATTCACTAACTCATCCTTGGCCATGGTCCATTTTGTGCATGCTCAAAAAGTCACATTAAAATGACAAGGTTTACTCTTCTGAATATACACAATTCTACCAACTGATTATGTTAAAGAAGGTCATGTAATCCATTAATTCACCATGATTGCTTAGCATTTACATGAAGTTCCTCTTCAGTCTCCTAAGGGATCATTTAACGCATTGCCATTTTACTACAGCCAAGCCCAGAAAGGAGTCCCAGTGTAGCACTATGGGTTAATGTGCCAGACTGCAAAGCTGTTTGAACTGCAAAGTTTGTAGTTCAAATTCACCAGCTGCTCCTCAGACACCCTATATAGGGTCTCTATGGGTCAGAACCAACTCAATAGCACTTCACAATAACAACAATGAGCCAAGAAAAGTTTGGGTTCAGCATTTGCAAACCATTTCCTATAACAAGTTACCAGTGTTGAGAGTAGGCCCAAGAATTAACAGGATTCCAAAAGTACGTATCATTCCATTTCAGTCAATGAAATGAGCCGCAGCATTGTCATTGGCTCTTTTTTGTTTGGGTTAATGTGCATATCGTTGGAGGCTAAAATGGAAACCCAGAGTGGGGATGTTAGGAAAGGGAATCAGTTCATAATGGAAGAATGCCATGGAAGTTCTTGAAAGACTTGCAATCAGGGGAAGATTTCGGGCCAGAACAGTGCCAGCTTTAGACTCATAGTCGTTCTTCTACCACGCTCCCGTTTGTCTTACACAACACTTCAAGAAACCTTGCTTTTTTCTGGTCCATTTCCCCAGACCTGCAAAATACTTCCATGAAAAGGACATACCCTGAAATCTCACTAGGTGTTAATAGAACCAGTGCTGTGTCTGACACTCCATACCTTACTTTCTTTGTTGAGTGGGACTGATCATACCCTATCTCGGTTCCTCTTGAATGCACATTTACTGCCACCATGTTGTTGTTCTAGGTGCCGTCAAGTCAGTTCCAACTCACCATGACCGTATGGACAATAGAATTGAATACTTCCTAATCCTGCACCATCCTCACAATTGTTGTTGTGTTTGAGCCCAGTTTGCTACTGCTGTTCAATCCATCTTGTTGAGCATCTTCCTCTTTTTCCTTGACCCTCCACTTTATCCAGCATGACAGCCTTCTCAAGGGATGGCTCCTCCTGACAAGATTCCCAAAGTACAAGCAACAAAGTCTTACCATCCTCATGCCGAAGGAGCATTCTTTCTGCACTTCTTCCAAGATTGACTTGTTGGTTCTTGTAGAAACCTATGGTACAGTAAATATTCTTCATCAACACATTAATTCAAATGCATCGATTTTTCTATAATCTTCCTTCTTCATGGTCCAATTTTTACATGTGTATGAGGTAATTGAAAATACCATGGCTTGGGACAGGCACACCTTACTTTTTGATTTCTTGACTACTGCTTGCATTAGCATTGATTGAGGATCGAAGCAAAATGAAGATTTTGACAACTTCAATCTTTTCTCCATTTATCATGATGTTTTGGGTCCAGTTACAAGGATTTTTGTTTTCTTTACATTCAGGAGCAATCAATACTGAAGGCAGTAGTCTCTGATTTTCATAATGAATTATTTTAATTCCTCTTCACTTTCAGCACGCAAGATTATATCATCTGCATACCACAGGATGTTAATAAGTCTTCCTCTAATCCTGATGCCATGTTCTTCTTCATAGAATCCATCTTCTAGGATTAAGTACTCAGCATACAGATTCAATACATATGGTGAAATAATAAAACCCTGACACACACCTTTCCTGGTTTTAAACCATTCGGTGTTCCCTCTTGGTCTATGTATGATTTCTTCATGAATACAAGTATTCTGGAATCCCCATTCTTTGTAATGTTATATACAGTTTATTATGATCCACACAATTGGATGCCTTTGAATAGTCAATAAAACACAAGTAAACATCTTTCTGGTATTCTGTTTTCAGTCAAGCTCCATTTGACATCAGCAAAGATACCTGGCGCTTCTTGTCCTTTTTGGAATCAGGTTTGAATCTCTGGCAGTTCCCTGCCACAATCATTTTTGAATTATCTTCAGTAAAATTTTACTTATGTGTGATAGTAATGATATTATTCTATTATTTCTTCATTCCATTGGGCTACTTCTTTTTGGAATGAGCACAAATATGAATCTCTTCCAATTGGATGACCCAGGTCGCTGCCTAGCATAGATGAGTGAGTGCCTTCAGTACAGCATTAATTTCTTGAAACCCTTCACTTTGAATTCCATCAATTCCTGGAGCCTTGGCAGCTTGGACTGCTTCCTTCAGTACCATTGGTACTTGATCATATGCTACCTCTTGAAATAGTTGAGCATCAATCATTTCTTTTTTGTACATTGACTCTGTGCATTCCATTCCATTCCATTCTTTTGATGTGTCCTGTAATCATTCAATATTTTGTCCATAGAATCCCTTCAGTATGGCAACCTGAGAATTTAACTTTTCTTCTTCAGTTCTTTTAGCTTGAAAAATGTTGAGTGTGTTCTTCCTTTTTGGTTTTCTAACTCCAGGTTTTGCTTGTAGGTGTATGGATATTATCCTATCACAGACATCATTGTACTTCAAGATATATCTTCAAATGTTATTTTTAGTGATGATTGCTACAACATTCCTTTTAAATTTGTTTTCCCCTGCATAGTAAACCATGCAATTCACAAAGGTCAAAACCAATCCATTTCAGCTCATTAATTCCTAGGATATTCATTTTTATACATGTCATTTAATTTATGATGGTCTCCAATTTTCCTGTTAATGCTTCCCACATTCCAAGTTCTGGTTACTAATGGATATTTGCAGCTGTTGCTTTCCATGTTGAGTTATGCCACATGAGCAAATGAAGGTCCCCAAAACTTTGTTCCATTCAAATCATTAAGGGCACCTCTAGTTTAAGAAGGCAGCTCTTCCTCAGTCATATTTTGAGTGCCTTCCAATCTGAGGGGCTCAAATTCCAGCAGTATAGCTGACAATGCTCAGCTGTTACTCATAAGGTTTTCAGTGGCTAACGCTTCAGAAGTGAGCCACCTCTCCTCCTTCCTAGTCTGGAAGCTTTGCTGAAACTTGTCCACCCTGGGTGATTCAACAGGTATTTAGAATACTAGTAGGCTAGCTTCCAGTGTCACATCAACACACAAGACACCACAGTACAACTACTGACAGGAGCGGATGTACTACCACCATGCTGTTGCTGAGTGCTGTCAAGTTGGTTCCAATCCATGGCAACCCTGTATAGGCTTTCCAAGGAGCCGCTGGTGTGTCTGAACCATCAACCTTGCAGTTCAAAGCAACCTTGCAGTCCTGTGCACTACCCCACAGTGCCTTGCCAGGACTCCATCACCACCACAGACATTTACCACCATTGTTGCTGATGTTAGGTGCCATTGAGTTGGTACTGACTCATAGTGACCTTATGCACAACAGAGTGAAACACTGCCCCATCCTGGGTCAACCTAACTACTGTTGCCATGCTTGAGTCCATGGATGCTGCCACTTGGCCAATCCATCTCGTTGGAGGTCTTCCTCTTTTTCTCTGACCTACCACCTTACCAACCATGACATCCTTCTCCAGTGACTGGTCCCTCCTGACAATCTGTCCAATAGACATTTAAATATCTTGCCCATCCTCCCTCTCCCCAGTGATGGGGAACCTGTAAGCATGGTTGATTCCACCTTTCTGAATTGCACTGTGCTATCCAGATGGAAACTAAGGGTACTTTGTACATTGAAATTTAGAGAGTTATTTTTATCTCAGTTGTTGTTGTTGTCATTGTTGTTATGTGTAGTGGAGCCAGTTCATATCCACCATGTATAGGGTTTCTCGGGAGCAGGAGGGTCAAAATATATTTAGTTAACCTTACCAGTAAAGTAATTTGAATGTCTAGGCCTTTCCACTTCTGATAATCAGTACTGTACATATCTCATTAGCCACACTGTAATTCATTCTAAATATTAGTATCATTATTATTTACAAAAGGGCTATTAAAAAAATCAAGACAATGCCAGCATATTATGGCTTTTGTTGTTTGGGAACAAATTGCTTATAACAACAACAATTTCTGTTCTTTAAAGAATTCGTGCTATTTAAGCTGATGTCAGTGTATGGTCTGATGCTGTGGGATAAAGCACTGGACTGAAAGGGCAGTTTGAATCACAAGGTTGGTGTTTCAAGTTCACCAGCTGCTCCTCGGAAACCTTATACAGTTGCTATGAGTTGGTACTGACTTGACAGAATTTCATGACAACAACAACTGTATGGTACACAACCAAGGTGGTGGCAACTTTGCTTTGTAGAGATGGAGAGATGGCTATCCTTCAATGTTAAGAAAAAGGAAAGGGGACCCTATACACACATGGGAGGACTCATGCTGTCCTCCAGTACTTTTCAGTGCCTCAGAATCTAGATCATGGTTTCTGACATCTGACTGGGGAAGGTCTGAGCCTTCCAGACTGATGGGTATGTTTTGATCCCCCAGTCTCCTGCCCAGTTTTCACTCCTGGAAATGTGTGTAGCAAACTTTCTGGGCACTTAGCTTTGCTTTCTTTCCACAAGTCTTTACTACTTCAACCAATACAAAACTCAAATAGCTTCTATAGCGAGATTTCTCCTTTTTCATGCTGGCAGTTTTCAAGTACTCTGTCTACAGTGTGTCAACTTAATACTATAAAACCTGGCGGAGATAAAAGGATCTAAAATCGGGGGTTTTCATAGGACAAGATGGACTGCAAGACAAGTACTATGGCTTCTAGTTTCTTCATGTTGGATACCAGTGATGATGGTCCAGTTACAATTAGCAGCTGTCATTAACTGGTGCCTATTATGTGCCAAGGAGTCCCCTGGTGGCACAAACAGAAAGGCTGGGATCTGAATTCACCCAGAGGCACTTCTGAAAGGGCACAGCCATTGACAACCCTATGGAGCGCTGAACCACTCTTAAACACATAGGGCTACAATGAGATAGAATTGACTTGGTGGCAAATAGCTTGGCTTTGTTTTGGTTTACTCTACTCAGCACGTGACATACTTCTTTGTCTACTTCTCAAGACAACAATCTGAGGTAGGTATTGCTAGAACTACTTTACAGATAAGAACAGAGGCTCAGAGAGGTTAAGTACTTTTCAGCTGCTGCCTAGCAGGCAGAGTAGAAAGTGCTGGAATGAAATTTAAGGCTTCGTTTCTGCCATCTTAAGATATAACACCATCTAATCAAAGTGAAAAGGTATTGCTAGTCCGAAGTATGAGCTCAGTTATGTGACTCCCATTTCTGGACCCTACTGCCATTATCAGAGTTAGTCATAAAGCCCTCCAAGAAATAAAAAGAAATGGGTAGGTGAGTTTTCAATGAAGACTGCTTTAGCTGGCTCTATGACAAGGCCAGTGGACAGACTATGGAATAGACCAATAATTGCTCATCTATAAGATAAACTGAAGAAAATTAAAACAAGTCCAAGGGAGCCAGAATGTGTCCTTGAATATACCCCACCTGAATTTAGAGATCATCTCAAGAAGAGATTTGATACATTAGACTCTAATGATTGAAGACCAGAAAAACTTTGGGATGACATCATGAACAACATACAGGAAGAAAGCAAAGGGTCATTAAAACACAGGCAAGAAACAAAAGACCAAAATGGGTATCAGAAAAGACTCTGAAACTAGTTCTCTAGCATAGGGATGCTGAAGAAACCAAAATAAATGATGAAGTAAAAGGGCTGAACAGGAAAATTTAGCTTGAGAAGACACGGAATTAAAAGCAAAAAGGAAGAACATGCTCAGCATTTCTCAAACTGAAAGAATTAAAGAAAAAATTCAAGACTTAGCTTGCAATATTGAAGGATTCTCTGGGCAAAATTTTGAAAGATATAGAAAGCATCAAAAGAAGATGAAAGGTACACACAGAATCACTGTACCAAAAAGAAATGGTCAGTATTCAGCCTTTTCAAGAGGAAGCATATGATCAAGAACTGAGGAAGAAGTTCGAGCTACATTTAAGGTATAGCTGAAACACAGAGTTCTGGGAATTCACAGAATACAAACGGAAATCTTGCAACAAACTGACATATCACTGGAGGTACGCATTCATTTATTCCAAGAAATTTGGAACACAGCTACTTGGCCAACTGATTGGAAGAGATTTGTGCCCATTCCAAAGATAAGTGATCCAATAGAATGTAGAAATCATTGAGCAGTATCATTACTATCACATACAAGTAAAATTTGTATGTGATATTAATGATACAAAAACAGCTGCAACAGTACACAGACAGGAAACTGTTAAAAACTCATGCCAGATTCAGAAAAGGATGTGGATGGATCTTGGATAGAAGCAGGGAATGCCAGAAGATGTTTAGTTGTGCTTCATCGTATATGCAAAGGCTTTTCATAACGTGGATCAGGACAAGCTATGGATAACTTTGAGAAGAATGAGTATTCCAGAACATTTGACTGTGCTCATGCGGAACCTGTACCTACATCAAGAGGCAGTTGTTCAAAGAGAACAAGGGAACACTGAATGATTTAAAATCAGGAAAGATGTGCACCAGGCACATATTCTTCCACCATACTTTTTGAATCTGTATGCTGAGCAAATAATCTAAGAAGCTGGATTACATCAAGAAGAACATCGCATCAGCATTGGAGGAAGGCTCATTAACAATCTACAATATGCATATGATATAACCTTACTTGTTGAAAGCAAGGAGGGCTTTAAATATTTATGGATGAAGATCAAAGACCAGTGTGGATTGCACTTCAATGTAAATAAAACAAAAATCCTCCCAATTGTACCAAAAAATAACATCATGATAAATGGAGCATGGATTTAAGTTGTCAAGGACTTCATTTTGCTTGGATGACAATCAACAGTCATGGGAGCAGCAGTCAAGAAAGCAATGTATTGCATAAGGCCAATCTGCTGCACAAGTCCTTTGTCAAGTGCTCAAGGGCAAAGATACCAGTTGGAGACTAAGGTGTAACCAACCGAAGCCATGGTAGTTTCTGTTGCTTCAGATGTAGGTAACCGTTGGACAGTGAATAAGGAAAACCATAGAAGAATTAATGAACTTGAGTGATGGTGTTAGAGAAGAATATTGAAAGTACCATGGAAAGCCAGAAGAACAACTAAGTCAGTTTTGGAAGAACTACAAGCCGATTGTCCTTAGAAGCAAGGATGGCCAAACTTCACGTTTCATATTTTAGATATATTATCAGGAGGGACCAGTCTCTAGAGAAGGACATTATGCTTGGTAAAGTGCACAGTAAGTGAAAACTAGGGAGATTGGCACAGTGGCAGCCACAATGGGCTGAAGTGTAGCAACATTTGTGAGGATGGTATAGGACTGGGCAGTGTTTCTTTCTGGGTCACTAAGAATTGAAACTGAAAAGATAGAACTTAACAAAAACATAACTCCTACTCCCTTGTTCACTGAACATGGTATGCACTCAGTAAATAATTCTGATTTATTGACTTCTTTTTTGCAGTGTGGTGCTATAGGATAAGCACTGGATTGTAACCACAGAGGTTCAAACCCACCAGCCACCCCTCTTACACCCTAAACAGGGTCTTTCTGAGACAGTACTGAATTGATAGCATCTACCAACATTTGCAGCAAAGCTTAGAAGGCGCTTCTATCTCTTGCCCATAGCCTAATCTCAGGTCTTGGATCCTGGTACTCATGGGTACACATGGATTCTCTTCTGTTCCCCACGATAAACACACTTCTCAGGTTGGCATTTTATAGCTTCTCCTAAGTTTAGTTTTCCCATTCTGATTTCTAAGTCAACAAATCACCACCAAGGGAAAAATGTGTCAGTGTTTTTCCATTCTCAACCACAACTCAGATGGGATGTTCAGTGGTTAAGTTAGCACACGTTTTTTGTTGCTTTCAGGAGGAGAAATGGAAATGCTGAATATGAGTTGTTGTTGTTGCTAAATACTATCAAGTCAGTTCCAACACATAGTAACCTTGTTTAGGGTTTCCAAAGAGTGGCTGGTGGGTTTGAACTGCCAACTTTGAGTCTAGTGCATATCCTACAGCATCACACCAAGAGTAAAACACCTTTAAAGTCAACTGAGATACTGGAGAATAGTGTAGGCAAAAGAAAGAAAAAGAAAAGTATAAGCAATACAAGTTCCCTTGGAATATGGACTAAATTACCTCATGAAAATCAGCCCAGAGTTTGGACTGGTACATCACCAACAGATGAAAGTTGGCCCTTGAGAAATGTTTAGAGAAAGGGAGGTGAGCGTCCTGAGGACTGTGGTCACCGGACTAGGAAACAGCTTCTTCTTATGGGCTGGGTGGCAATCAGACCTCATCCTAGAAGGGGCCATAATAGGAAAAACAAGGGATCAAAGAGGACAGTTCAAGGGTACTAGCAATGATATTCTTATAGGAGTTAGAAAGGGGAGCTGATAAGACTTGACTCAAGCACTGACCCAGCTTGACAGGGTTATCCCTGAGGCCTCTCGGTGACGTCTTCAAGATGTGTGTCAGAGTCCTTACAAGACATTGCCCATTGCTTCTATTTCCTTCACCCAGTCATATAGACATCCTGTGTGCCTTTGAAAGAATGAATGTTATCACATCTCCTCTCCAAAACCAGAAGAGCCCTTTCTTCTGATCTGAGGAAATTGGACAGCTAATCTCAAGACTGTCATTTATGACAGAACTTCCTTGAGAGGTGCAGGAAGTTTGCAGAGCTCCAGTCTCCAGGGAGGACTACATCTGACCTTTCAGAGACTATCAGGAGGAAACTGACCTGTTCACCAGGAGTTAATATTTGCCAGTTATATAGATCCAGAAATCTGGCAAGAATGTGTTTATGGAGAAATGTATTAAGCTGGGAGAGGAGAGCCTGAGACCACTTAAAATTGCTTTGAATTGCTTGATCTATATAAGCCCGCACAAGACAAGCTTGCTGTTTCTCTATTTCAAATCTTTACTTCCTTGTGTCCCCTTCTTCTTTATACCCAATAGTTACCAAGAGATAATCAATTTATCAGCAATTACTCAGTCTTATTAATTTGTTGCCATTATGTACAATTAGTATCATTAATACTCCTGCTGTTGATGTTGGTAAATAATGTAGAAGAATTCTTCCCTTCCATGTAGGAAACATTGGTTCAGTGGCCAGTCAATGCATACCACCGTCTATCAGTGGATATGTTGCTATGATGTGGAGCTTCCAGACTACAATGGACTAGGAAAAAGCATCAGTCGATCTACTTCTGGAAAACTGTCACTGTCACTAAAACCCTATGGGTCACAGTGTTCTGCAATCAATCGAGGCGAAGGTGCAGAAACCAGGCATCGGGTTCTCACAAATCAGGGGCCACTGAAGAATCCTACCAACATGGTCAGTCTGAAATTGATCAAACCTGGGTTCAAGATGTGTTGATAATTACTGGCGATTGGAATGGAAAGGTTGTAAAAAGAGAGGAAGGATCAGTCTTTGGAATGACGGAACATTTCTTGGCGATAGAAATGATGCTGGAGGTCTACGACATTATTTTGCAAGACCAATGACTTCATCTTGGCTATAATACCTTGTTAAAACAACATGAAAGATTACTATACACACAGACCTAACCAGATGGGATATACATAAATCAAATGACTAAATCTGTGCAGAGAGACAGTGGAAAAGATTTGTATCATCAGCCAAAACAAGACTAGGGGCAGACTGGGGAACACAGAATCAATCGCTCATATGAAAGTTCAGGCTGAAGCTGAAGACAATTAAAACAAGTC
>NW_006408538.1:21598483-21623447 GCF_000296735.1 Chrysochloris asiatica | reverse complement strand
CATGACAAACTACAGAAAACACTGTGGAAAATGAGTGTCGTGGACCACTTGGATGTGCTCATGAGGAACCTATACAAAGACCAAGAGACAATTGTTAGAACAGAACAAGAGAACACTGAATGTTTTAAAATTAGGAAAGGTGTGTGCCAGGGTTGTATTTTTTCACCATACTTATTCAGTCTGTATGCTCAGCACATAATCTGAGAAACTGGTTTATATGAAGAAGAACATGGCATCAGGATTGGAGGAAGACTTATTAACAACCTGTGATATTCTTTCTGAAAGCAAAGAGGACTTAAAATACTTATTGATGAAGATCAAAGATCATAGCCTTTGGTACAGGTTGTACTTCAATGTAAGGAAAATAAAAAATCATTACCACTGGACCATTAAATAACATCATGATACAATGAGAAAAGATTTAAGTTTTCAAAGACTTCATTTTGCTCAGATCAACCATCAACACTCATGGAAGCAGCAGTCATGAAATCATACAATGTATTGCATTAGGCAGACCTGCTGCACAAAACCTCTTTAAAGTGTTGAAGAGCAGAGGTGTCATTTTGAGGACTAAGTGCGCCTGACCCAAGCCATGGTATTTTCGATAACCTCATATGCATGTGAAACTTGGACAGTGAATAAGGAAGACCGTAGAAGAATTGATACATTTGAGTTACGGTGTTGGAGGAGAATATTAAAAATGTCACTTGTTCTTGTTGTTGCTAAGTGTTGTAGAGTTACTTCCAATCCATAGTGTCGGGAGCCAGCACTGGTGCCATCTAATGGTGAAGGTTTAGATGGCCAATCATGCTCTTATGATTGGCCTGAAGACAAGTTTCACCTGGCTAAGGTGATGTCAGTGATCGAGACTTATTGTTAATTGTAACTAGGACAATCCTGGGAAAAGGGAACTTAAATTGAGCTAAAATCGTGTGATTCTGTGTTGCTATAACAATGCTTATACTTATGTAATCAGATCCTGGTTAGTATCCTGGTGGGTAATCATATCCTTGTTACTACAGAAAACATTGTAACTAGGCAGAATAACTATGACCTAATGCTAAAAGTCCTAGATAAACTACGTTGCTACAATAAACTATGTCACTGGCCATCTGCCTGTTGATCCTTATCTGATTAATTAATCCTCGCCTCTCCTTCGAATAACCCACGCAGTGGTCTGAGCCGGTCTCAGACCCGATATCTGGCGCCCACGTGGAAGCTCGAATACGAGAGACAACACGAAGGACCCTCCTGAGGAAATAGGAAGAAAAAGGACACGCGTGGACACATACAGAGTAGGAGGGCAATCTGATCAGGCAAGCATGGGGAACAAACCGGGAAAGGCAAGGTATATAAATATGCTGAGAGAAACGCTGCGCAGCCAAGGTGTAAAAGTAGATTATAATCAACTTTGTAAATTTATTGATTTTGTACATACTCTTTGTCCTTGTTTCCCTGAGGATGGAGTAGTTGATGTTAAGTTATGGAATCAGATAGGTCGCCAATTGCAGGAATATTATGCTAAGAATGGCCCCTCCCAGGTGCCTGCAGATGTGTTTAGTTTGTGGCGGCTTGTCAGAGTTTCTAAAGAGCAGTTGGTGAGCTTGAACCAGTGACCTTGTGGTTCAAACTAATTTTGCAGTCCAGCAGAGTAGCCCACAGAGCCACACCTGGACTCCATGGATTGATAAAAACAAAAGCAAAAAAACAAATCTGTGTTGAAAGAAGTACAGCGAGAATGCTCCTTGGAAGCCATGATGGCCAGACTTGTCTCTCATACGTCAGGCATTGTATCTTTTCTGTAGAGACGAGTCTTTTCTGAAAGATAACAAGTTTGGTTAAGAGGAGGGTCAGAAAAAAAGAGGAAGACTCCCAGTGAGGTGGCTTGGCACAGTGGCAACAACAATGGCTTATGCGTAGCAAGGATCATGAGGTTGGCGCAGGACCAAGCAGTGTTTCGTTCTTTTGTGTATATGAGTTGGTAGCAACTCAATGGCACCTAACAACTACAGCAATGCGAGATATATAAAAGAAACCCTGGTGCTGGAGAGGATTAGGTGTCGGACTTCTAACCACAAGTTCAGCAGTTCAAATCCACCAGCCACTCTGTGGGAGAAAGATGAAGCTTTCTGTTCCTGTAAAGATTTGCAGCCTTGGAAACCCTTTACAGGGTGGCTATGAGTTGGAACCAACTCAACGTCACAGAACTACCACCAACCGGAGCTACTAAAAAGCAAGAAATACCAGGGTGGTTTGATGGATTGAGAAAGGCTTTCTAGAAGAAGTAGATTCATGCACCAGAGATTCCAAGTAAGACAAAGAGTTAAGCACCTACACCTTAAAAGTTGGCTTTGTGTGTAAGGCGGAGAGAGTATGCCAGCGTGATAGAAGTTCTTGGTTCTACTTCTCTGGGGAACCTGACTGACACACTGCCCTCTCTTCTTCCCACCATTTCCTTCTTCATTGAGCCCTATTGTCTTCATTTACAGTAAGGTTTTAAAAACCTTTTTTTTTTTCTTTTTAAAAATCATTCCCAAACTCCATTGCTGATGTTATGTGTCATGGAGTCAGTACTGAGGCTGTAAATCTTTGCAGGAACAGAGAGCCTCATCATTCTCCCATGGAGCAGTTGGTGGACTCAAACCACCAACCTTGTTTACCACAGTTCAGTTCTTCTCTGACTGAGCCACCACCCTCCCACAATTCCATTATGCAACAGTAAACAGTACTCCTGGAGTTACACAGAGAAGGAAGAAGAAAGAATGAGGACATACAGGCTGGTTTCAATGAAGTTCTCAATCAATTGCTCCTAAAAGTCTAATGCAAGAACTAAACATTTTTGTTGCCTCCTGGAGCTGTGTTGAGGCGTCTGGTCTGTGACAAAAGCCCGACTGGGTTCTTCTGTGACAGGTCCCTGGAGTACACCAGCCATGGGTTCATTATGCCCAGGAACGTATTCCTCAAGTGCTTTCTGCCTAAAGAAAACACCACATCAAGCTGGAATGAAGGATTTCCTCGGAGAGATGTCACTAGGCATTTCTCGAAGATGAGATGAGCCTCAAGAAGCAAGCTGCCACTTGAATAAGCTGCTTTTCCAGATACAATTGTGATGACAGCTGCAATGCCGAGTTGCCACAGAGGGAGATATTGTTTTGTTCTTCTGGTGGGCCAAACCCTTTGAAGTGAGCAAGCTTATCCCATGAGTTTTACTAAGCAGAGTTGGCCTTAGGCAAAAATTGTCAAATAAGGGAAGTTTCCTTGCAGTATTCCTGATCCCCCCCCACTAGTTCCCATTTACAGAGCCCCTCTGCCAGTACTCTCCAACAGCCTCCAGAATCCCCCTTGGCTAATGAAAGCTTTCTAGCCCTTCTCCTTTAGAATGTGTCTTCCTTGAGCTCATTTCCCCGACAAGACACTGCTCTATTCTAACCACACAGTTCATGCTCAAGTGCTACTAGGTGAAAACTCCAAGATCCTCATGTCCAATTATACCTAGGGGCTGTGCTTGCAAAGACACAATGAGAGTGGGAACGGAAAGACCACACCAACCATCAGAGTAAGATTCTGTACAGTGCAGTCTTTCTGACAGCCTCGCGTCCCAGCCCACTGAGAGCTGGCCACGCCATATTCTCTATGGTAAGTCTGGTCTGCCACGTCACCTTCTCCAAGCCTCACTGTTCACTTGGACCCACTGGGAACTCTTTAGTGAATGCCTGTTGATATTAGTATTTCCAATACAGGGTCCCTGGTTGTTGTTGTTGTGTTCCAACGAGTTGGTTCTGACCCATAGCGACCCTGTATAGGGTTTCCGAAGAGCAATTGCTGAACCTGACCCAACCACCTTGCAGTTCAAACCTACTTTGCAGTCCGGCGCATTAATACATAGTGCCACAACTGGACTCATACAGGGTTCTAATGAGCTGAAAACATAGAGCTCGCATGGCCCAAAGCTACATTCTTCAAGCAATTTGCAATGCAATTCATCTAAGGAATAGACTGATATTTCATTCTGAAATCTTAATTACAGTTTGTAGGAGAACACATGTGTATATACATCTGAGTACTATCAGACTGGCAACGTAGTAAACTTTAGAGACAGACAACCACGCAGCATTAACACTGAAGCGAGCGAACCAGTGATGTAGTACATGAAGAATGTACTGTTTGGAGAAATACCCAGTTTGTGGTATTTTGTTACAACAGCATTAAGAAACTAATACAGCCTCAACTTACTACAACTGACAATTTATACTTCATTTTCTGCTATAACAGGAACTTTGGAAGATATCTGAAAAAGAAACTTGATTTGCTTCCTTTGAATTACTGCTCTCACCAAACTAATGCAATTGTATTTCCTTTCAATAATCTACCATCAAGACACTTTTGGGTACTGAATCTTACTCTGATGGTTGCTGTAGCCTGTCAGTTCCCACCCTCATTATGTCTTTGTAAACACAGTCCCAACCTATAATTGGACACGAAGATCTTGGAGTTTTCATCTAGAAGCACTTGAGCATGAACTGTATCATCAGAATAGAATAGACAATTCACTTGTTTACCCATAATTCACTGAAAAGAGTTGACTTTGTCTATATTTCAAAGCAAGCGGATGGATAAACAAAAACAAAACCCCAAAACCTCTGCTAAATAAACCTGGGCAAGTCTCTTTCCAGTATTAGAAATACAAACACGCGATGGATACTTTCAAGTTGATAGCAGGTGCTTGGAAATGTGCCTGGCAGGTAGAGAGATCCTCTTCCAATTAAAACAGGTACCTCCAACACGGACACACCACAGGCGTGTGAAGACACCAGCGATGTCCAGCCTCTTTCAGAGGTATTATCAGACTGCTGCTTCCGGGTTACTGGGCCCTGTACTTTGGAAGATCCTATCGGAAACTCAGCCACAATGTGTGCAAATTGGACTTGCAGAGTTCTGAAATGGTGCCAGTGATTGTGTGATACTGGAAGTAATATCTATTATATAAAGCACGGGGAAGGAGTTGCCTTAAGATTTCTTTGATACAATTACGCTATTGATAAGCACTCTTGGGTTACAGTCAACCCCAGAGATTTATTATTTAAGAGACGTGGAGCCTGTGATTTTATCTGTAGACACTCCTCTGCACAGCTGCTAGTGTATGTGAGTGTGCTCATGTACGGTCAGGCCTTCAGCTCGACCCACACAACTTTTAGAGTCAAAACTGCCCATCTATTGTAATCAGTTTTCATTACAGCCCTTTGATCTCATCCATTCCTGGTACACAACACTTCATCACCTTTACTTCCTGTCATAATTGCATGTGAAAGATTTCCCTTTGGATAGACCCTGGATGCCAAGTTGGTATAGAAAAGAGTGTTGAAAAGGGTCATGTGATGGCCTGCTTCAGCAGGAAGCCCATTCACCTGTGGAAGACAAACAATTTTTCAGAGATATGACATATCTATCATCTGTCCACAGGATATGAGCTGTTCTGTCTGTTTAGTAGCAAGAGGCAAAATAGAAGTGCTGAAAGAAATCTGTAGCTCACAGCACACTGTCTGGTGGCCCTCCCCAGGTCCGGCTCTCTCCAGGCCGGGTGGAAATCTGCGCAGTGCTCGTCACTGTGGCAGGCAGAGAGGCTGGCGGTGGCCCTGTTTCTGCTCCCTGTCACACTGCCATTCAGGTGCCATCACATGCTGACAGGGCCACATGCTTCTCAATTATAGCTCAGGCTCTCATTCATGCACCTTCTGTACTGCTCAGGAAGATGTGCCGCCAACCTGGCAAGTTTAACAAAAATATTCCAGTCCTCGAGATAGATTGTTGTCAGGGCCTGTCCTAATCCTGGACCCCCAAGCTTCACTCCCTCAGGTGTAGTTATTCACCTCTCCCTGCTCAGTCAGCGCCAGGCAGGTCTGCTTTCAAAAGCTGGAGTCTGAATAAACACAAGGACGTGATGATGAGTTCCTGTTACCTGGTGTCCCTTACCTGGGTACCTGAAACTTTTGAGCTAAGTACATTTCTTGCTAGGATCTTGCAGCCTTAGGAGGCCTCTCAATAAAAGTGGCAGTAGCAGAAGAAACAAGAGCTTAAATAATAATATTGTCATTGGTTGGCATTCAGTTCTTATGGAAGATGCCACATACGACACAATGAGACGTTGCTCAGTCCTGTTGCCATCTTCACCAACACTGTTCTGCTCCATCCATTCTTGCTGTCACTGTGCATGGTGACTTCCAACCTTGGGAGCTCATCTTCCAGCACTATACTGGGCCACATTCTGTTCTGATTTACAAGGTTTCACTGACTAATAAATATTTGGAAGTAGATCATTAATCCTTTCTCCCTATTTGCCTTTGTCTGGAAGCCCCACCGAAACCCATACTCTATATATACCAGCAGCATAGCTCCCAACATCATAGCAAACTATGACACACTCACAGATAGGTGGTGGGTAATTACCATATTATTGTTGTTAAATGCCATCAAGTTGGTTGCAACTCATAGCAACCCTATATAGGATTTCTAAGGAATGGCTGAGAGTTTGATCCACTCATCTGTGGATAACAGTCCAGTGCTTACCCTACAGAGCCACGCCAATATCTAATTACCATATGTTGCTGTTATTGTTAAGTGCCATCAAGTCAGTTCCAACTCACAATGATCCTCTGTAGGGTTTCTGAGGAGTGGATGATGGGTTTGAACCGCCGACCTTGTAGTTAGCAGGTTCAGTGCTTATCATGCAGAGCCACACCAAGACTCCCATATGTTCACCCAATATTTCACAGTCGATGTAATATTTACAATTTGTTTACATGTTTAGAAGAACCCAATGGACCTAAGGCCTACACTTGCTCATTATGGTGAGAAGGAAAATCCAGTGCTCTTCATGCATATGGACAAGATTAGGAAGAATATTTTCCTTTTATTCAAGGGTCTTTGCCTGTGTTCAGAATGTTAAAATAACTTGGCATTCCTAGGGTTGACTCCACTTGGTCATGATGTAGTATCCTTTCTGTGTATTGTTTAATCTGTCTTGCTAAAATGTTTCAATGTTGTAGCTTTGATTACAAAAATTGTCTGGAATTTTCTTGTAGTAGATTGCTCTGGTTTTGGTATCAGAATGAGGGCATGAATAAGAAAGTGCTCCGTCCTCTTCAAATTTCTGGAAAGTTTGGGAGGAATTTGTATTCATTCTTCTTTAACTGTTTGATAGAATTCATTTTCTTTGTGTGAAGGTTCTGAACTATGAATCCAACTGAAAAATTAGATACATTTATTAAGTTTATCTATTTTTTCCTTAAGAGAGCTTTGTAGTGTATTGTCTTTGAAGGAATTTGTCCATTTCATTCAAGTTGTCAAATTTATTGGAATAAAATTGTTTAAAATATTTCCTTACTACCCTTTCAACATCCATGATGGTTGCCTTTTCATTCCTGATATTGATTATCTGTGCCTTCTGTCTTGTTTCTCTCTGATCAGTCTGATAGAAGTTTATCCACTTTATTAATCTCCTTAATGAATAAATGTTTGCTTTCATTGATGTTTCTCTTGCTTTCCTCTTTTCTATTTCACTGATTTCTGCCCCTGCCTTTATTTTTTTCCCCTATAACTTTAGAATTCCAACTACACATATATTTGTCAGTTTGAAGTTGTCCC
This sequence comes from Chrysochloris asiatica, assembly GCF_000296735.1. Lineage (NCBI taxonomy): Eukaryota > Metazoa > Chordata > Mammalia > Afrosoricida > Chrysochloridae > Chrysochloris > Chrysochloris asiatica. The sequence continues at coordinate 21,615,806 of NW_006408538.1, read as the reverse complement.
ATGGCTCCCTGTTTCTTGTCATCTTCTTCAGAGATTTTTCGTTCTGTGTTCCCATTTGAAGAGTTTCTATTGTTCTAGCTTCAGGTTTACTAATATTTTCTTCTGCTGGCCTCTAATCTGTTGTATCTGTGGTTAATCCCACACAATGTATTTTTTATCTCAGAGATTGCATTTTTTCACCTCTAGAAGTCTGATATTTTTTCTGAGTCCCTATCTCTTGTATATCTGTAACATAGTGGCACCAGACCTCTTCATCAGACTTCATGATGAGGAGAGAGTTGATTCTATGAGGGGCAGGTCAGACATACTGCCACCCTCCAACGCTTGTTACCTGTTCTCACACTAGCACTCTCTACTTCTCTGCTGGGTTCAATCCTGTTTTGCAACTGGTATACAGAACTCACAGACCATATTCTTGATGGTGAGCTTTACTACGTAAGCAACAGGTTACAATTCCCAAACAGGATCAAGAAGTAACAAGAACAGCTCAGGCTTAGTTCTCTAATCAGGGCTGCTTCTCGGCTGCTGCTGCTGCTGCTGCTGGGCCCTTCCTCTCAACCTGCGACCTCACTCGCACACTCAGCCCTGTGTCCTGCAAAGCTCTTTAGTGCCACTAAGTGTCCCAAGGCACCCGCTCCATCAGGAGGCCTTCTGCATCAAGGCACATAGCTCTTCAGCTACAGGGATTGTCCATCTCATTGTATCTCATAGGATATCCAGCAGACTGGATCACCACATCCACTGTTACAGCTTTCTCATGTGATAGTTCTCCAGGGTTATAGGTTGCCCATGTGATAACTCTCCAGTGTTATGGCTTTCTGTTTCTAGGAGGTTCTCAGCACTCACTAAAGAAGATACTTCACGTCTGGTGATTCTTTTCTTCTTGATGGTAGTATGGTCCACCTCCAACCTCTGTGACTAGCTCTTTTTAAAGCTAGCAAAATGGCAAAATTGATCAATTCCCTGCAAAAATTTCAGGTGCCTAATTTGCATGAGGAGTCCTGGTGTAGCGCTGTAGATTAATGCTACAGACTGCAAAGCCATTTGAACGGCATGGTCGGTGGTTCAAGCTCACCAGCTGCTCCTCAGATACCCTATACAGGGTTGCTATGGGTCAGAACCAACTCAACAGCACTTAACAACAACAATTTGCATAATCCCACCCCTGAAAAATTTCCGTGTAATTTATGTGCATGAGAAAACTGTCCAATCCCTGAATAGTCCTGCCCAATCATTTCACGGGAGTTACAAGACCAGAGCTAGAAAAGGCACATAATAAAATTTCGCTGAACTGCAATATCTAATACAAGGAGGCTTCCAAAAGTTCATGGAAAAATGGAGCAAAATAATGGAATTTTCCCATGAACTTGCTTTCCTTGACTTTCTTACATAGGATATGGCTGTAGTAACTGTTTATATATCTTTGCCTACTAATTCTGTCATCTATGCCTAGTTTTACTGATTTTTCTCCCCTATATAGTTCCTGTATTTCACTGGATGACAAACATTGTAAATTTGATCTTTTGTCAGCTGGATATTTTTTCATACATCTTAATATTTGCTTGCCCCCTCTCCCCACCCCAGGCCAAAGTTCGGTTACTTGTAAATAGTTTGATCCTTTTGAGACTTGTAAATTTTGTTATGCTGATCCAGATTAGCCTGGTGTGGCACTATGGGTTAATGCGCCAGACTGCAGAGCCGTTTGAACTGCAAGGTTGATGGTTCGAGCTCACCAGCTGCTCCTCGGAAACCCTATACAGGGTTGCTATTGGTCGGAACCAACTCGATGGCACTTAACACCGACAGTAGAGTCAATACCCTTCTGAATTCCTGATGCTTTATGTAATGCAGTTTTTCCACTCTGGCCACTGAAAATCGCACTATTTCTGGCCATGTGAGAACTCCATGGTCTGTGCTCAGCCGAGGACCCCAAAGAAACCTGCTATAGTGAACTCTGGGGCGCTCCATCTGTATCTCTCTACTTGCCATCAACTCTCCCTTTTCTGGTACTCTTCTTGCAGAATTCTAGCCACTTCTATTTTCATTTTTGTTAGCTGCCATGGAGTTGAACAACTGTCTCTTGGTCTATGTACAGACTCTTCATGAGCACAATTAAGCGTTGTGGAATACTCATTCTTTGTAATGCTATCCATAGCTTGTGATAAGCCACACAAGGAAAACCCTTGGCACAATCAATAAAATGCAGGTAAACATATTTTTGTGTTATTCTGCGCTTTCAGCCAAGATCCATCTGGCATCAGCATCGATAACCCTCATTTCATGTCCTCGTCTGAATCTGGTTGAATCTGAACCTTTAGCCATTTCTTGTTTGTAAATTATCTTCAGTATAATTTTACTTGCCTGTGATATTAATGATATCATTTATTAATTCCTGCATTCCACTGGATCACTTCTCTTTCGAAAGGACACAAATACAGATCTCTTCCAATCAGTCAGCCAGGTAGCTGTGTTCTAACATTTCTTGAGTATCTCTAGTGCTATATCAGTTTATTGAAAATTTTCACTCTCTATTCTGTCAATTCCTGGAGCCTTACCTTCAATGCAGCTTGGACGTCTTCCTTCAATACTAATGGTTCTTAATCATATACTACCTCTTCAAGTGACTAAACAGTTACCATTTATTTTTGGTACATAAATTGTGTATATCTTGCACCTTTTTTTTGACACTTCCTGAGTCATTCGATAGTTTTCCCATAGAATCTTTCAATATTGCAAATGGAGGCTTGAATTTTTCTTCAGTTCTTTCCACTTGAGAAAAGCTGAGCATGATATTCCCTTTCGGCTTTCTAATTCCAGGTCTTTGCCCATTTCATTATAATATTTCACTTTGTCTTCTTGAGATAACCTTTTAAATTTTCTATTGAGCTCTTTTACTTCCTCATTTCTTCCAATCCCTTTTAACATTACTATGGTGAAGAACAAGCTTCAGACTCTCTTCTGACATCCATTTGTTTTTCTTTTTTCTTTCTTTCCTGTCTTTTTAATGACCTTTGCTTTCTTCTTTTATGATGTTCTTGATGTCATCCTAGAGTTCTTTTGGGATCCAGTTAATCGTGTCCAATGTGTCAAATCTGTTCTTGATGTGGTCTCAAGACAGCACCACTAGCTATTGTCATTTATTGTACATTTACCAAGTGCCAGGGAGTCTTTGCAGCATGGCATATTCATTAACTCATTAAATGCCACAAATACCTTTCCAAGTTAAAAGTAATACTATCTCCACTTTACAGATGAAAACTTGAGAATAGCCCAGAACTAGTTAATGGTGGAATGCGGAACCATTAACAGTCTAACTCTTAATCAATGAGCCAATTTCTACTGTGAACAAATTTGCCGTATCTCCCTCCTAGAGACAAGCCCCAAACACTTATATCTCCCTCCTAGAGACCAGCCCCAAACACCTAACACAAGAATCTGCAGGGACTCACTGTCTTGATATAAAGACAGATATGTGGCCAAATCTCAAGGATATACCTGTTTGGTCAAGGCATCCCTACATTGTGTGGAAAGCAGTCTAATTAGTGTTATATGTGCCATCGAGTCGGTACCGACTCATAGTGACCTTATGCACAGCAGAACTAAACACTGCCTGTTCCTGGGCCAACCTTACTACTGATGCCATGCTTGAGTCCATCGATGCTGCCACTTGGCCAATCCATCTCATTGGGGGTCTTCCTCTTTTTCTCTGACCTTTCACCCTACCAAACATGATATCCTTCTCCAGCAACTGGTCCCTCTGGACAATATGTCTGAAGTAGGAGAGACGAAGTCTGGCCATCCTGACCTCCAAGGAGCACTGTGGCTGCACTTCTTCCAAAACTGATCTGTTGGTTCTTTGGCAGCCCATGGCACTTTCAATTAGTTTTCTTCAAATGCATTGATCACATTTGCCCATACCTTCCTGGGCTCCTTGGTGAGGGGATTTTGATTACACCATTCCCAATCCATTTCTGAGCTCTATCTACATAGGGAAGAAATGATCTGCAATTTGTGGGGACAGAATTATTCAAGTGGATGGTTGAAAATCTGTAACACTGATTATTTTCCCTTTCAATCTCTGTCTTGACTTGTTAGTGCATAGGCTACAAGAAACAGGCTTACAGAAATGGCTCTAATCCAGGGGTACAGCTCTGGCAGTGGTTTTCAAACAGATATTACTTTCCCACTGGGAGTTAAACCACAACATTGGTAGTTCAAACCCACCAGACACTCTTGAGTCAGAAGTGACTTGATGGGACACAACACAAGCAACAAGGAGTTCAATGGGACATTGTGGGATTCTAATGTCGTTGATGTCCCAGTTACAATGGAGTGCATCTCAGGGCACAATGGTTAACTATTCAGCTGCTAATCAAAACGTTGGCAATTCAAACCCACTAGCAGTTCTGTGGAAGAAAGAGCTAATTTGCTCCCATAAAGAATTCAGTCTAGTTGACCATACAGGCAGACTCTGAGTCAAAAGTAACCAATGGCACACAACAACACAACAACAACTCTTCTTACAGTTGAAAAGGAAAAAAAAAACAAGACAAAAATCTGTGGCCATCGAGTTGATTCTGACTCAGGGCTACTCTATAGAATAGCGTAGAACTCCAGAGGGTCTCCAAGACAGCGGTTTTTATGGAAGAAGATTGTCACATCTTTCTCTTATGGTGCAGCCAATGAGTTCAAACCACAGACTTTTCTGGACAAGAATGAGCAGTCAAACCTCTCAGTGCCTTGGGCTAAAGGAAGCCTCACACAATGAAGAACTGTCCCATCACAAATGATAATAAAAACTGCTGTTGTCACTATTTGTTACAGTCCACTAGCTTTACTGGAGGTCCTGGTATGGTACTGAAGGATAGGCCCTGGATATAACTGCAAGGTTGGCAGTTCAAGCCCATCAACGACTCCTCGGAAGCATTATAGAAGGTCACTATGATTCAGAACCAATTCAAAAGCACTCAACAGCACTAGCTTTACTAGTCAAGCTGGGCTGTAATCTTTTCTCCCTAATTTCTAAAACTTTGAAAACCTTGAGATTAACAAGCTTTGAGCTTTCTTCCTTCCAAGACTCCTGATCCATAAAGGTCTGTGAGTTATAATTAGACCACAGGGAGGGCCGTAACCTTGATTCTGAGTTTTCCCAGATGTCGACTGAGAAAATTCTCCCAGATGCATGCCTTCACATCTACTTCCTCAGAAATGCTAGTACAGAACCCCTCACCTGTTTTACTCTCAGCAGTGGTATCAACTTCTGCCTCCAATAGTAGAGGCAGTAGGAAAGGCATTGTCATCTGGGAGAGAGAAAATATTTCAGCCAAAGACTGAGGCTGAAAGAGTATGTAAGAATGTTTTCCTTACAGCATAAACATCAGAATGGATTCAGACATAAATGCCAATATTTCCTTGAGCTGAATTAATCTAGTAACAACAACAACAAAAACAAAAAAACAGTGGAGAATAGTAAGCTGCAATAATATCCCGTTTTATGCCCCCAAATCATATCAACAAGAAATTTAATCCAATTACAATATCTGAAGCAAATTTTCCTGCCAATAATTTTAGGATTACTATGAGAGAGGCCACATCTGTCACACTATGGTGGTTTACATGTTGTTGTTATTCTGGAAGCTATGCCACCAATATTTTAAATACCAGGTGTGTCACCCTTGGTGGACAGATTTCAGCAGAGCCACACTAAGACAGAGTAGGAAGAAGGAAAGGAAGACCACTTCTGAATGGTTAACCACAGAAAACTTTATAAATAGCAGTGAACATTGTCAGATACAGTGTCAGAAGATGAAAACATGAATAGCAGTAGAACATTGTCAGATAGAATGCCTGCAAGGTGAGCCCCTCAGGTCAGAAGGCATGCAAAAATATGGCTGGGGAAAAGCTGTCCCCTCAGAGTAGAGCTGACCATAATGACAAGAATGGAGCAAAGCTTTTGGGATCTTCATTTGCTGATGGCACACAACTAAAAATGAAGAGAAGCAGCTATAAATATTCATTAATAATCAGAATGTGGGCTATATAAAGTGTGAATCTAGGAAAACTGGAAGTTGTCAAAAAGGAAATGGAGAGGGTGGGGCTTAATGATGGATTATGGAGAAGCGCAGTAGAGACCTCTGACAGTAATAACACAGAATACCAGACAAAGCAGTTTCAGGGGACAGTCCCAGAACTCTGAACTACATATAAAGGAATATTTAGAAGGAATGAAGGCTTACTGCCAGTGGGATTTGTAGCAGAAGCAAGAAAAGTGGTGTTTTCTGATCTGCAGCTGCCAGTAGGGGCCAGGGTGGCCATCTTGGGTGTGACAGAGCAGGATCAGGATCAGAGTAGCACTACCACTGCAGAATCCTAATGGATTGTCGGAGATAAATGTGTGAGCATTTTTTCCTATTCATTGGTCTCTCACTGTACTTACACTCTGGTGACTAGAGGGGGTGCCTGAGCAATTGGGCACCCTCCCCAAATCCAGAGAGCTCTACTATGCATGCACATGGATCTGCTCAGCAAAGACCACAGCATACAGAATCTAAAAAGGGGGAGGAGTCAACAGGATCTACTTAAAATGGAACTGTCTTCCAGAATGGCTCCAGCCAGCTGAGTGAGGGGTGTTAAAGCCATAATCATATTTTGCTCTGTGTTTTTTTTTTTTTTTTTTTTTAAATTATAGACTGTAGTATCTAATCTAGTGTTTTTGCTGTAGTGGTTTTATTTATTTATTTTTTTATACCCCTTTTACATTGGGGGCAGGGTGGCTCTTTCTCTCCCTAAATTACCCAAGAAGAGAAAATGATTGTGGTCATATAGCCAAGTTACAATCACACCCTATAAAATCCCACCATCCAGGCAACAGCCAATACCAGCTGTTAAATACCAGACAGACAGCCAGCACCTGTTACTGTTACTCTGAGTTGAGTAATGACAAAAGTAAATGGGAAGCCCATCTCCTGATCACATCTACCTGAAGGCAATCAGAAAATTTAATAATACATCAACATTCATGAATCTAATCATTGAAAGCACATCTAATTATTGAAGATGCCCAAGAGACAGTCAAAGATTTCGGCACATGTCCAGAAACAAGATAGAGTAACTGAAACAAATGCGCTGCAGGTAGACCTAGACTTCCCATTGGAAGGAGGGCAGGCTTTGGAACTGCCTAAGAAGGAATTCAGGAGAATGATATTGAGGTGCGTCCAAATGCTCCACTGAGGGCTTGAGAAAAATAAGGAAAAAGGAAGCACTACAGGGACAATCAAATAAAATAGATTTGCATTAGAAATGTTCAAAACCTGCTAAAAGAGGTCCAAATGATTAATAATAAAATATCAGAAATGGACAATAAACTGAAAGGGCAAAGTAGTAAAATTTAAGAGATGGAAGCCAGAACCAGTGATCTGGAAGACAAATCTCTCAATATTGCTAAGATAGAAAAAAAGAATGAAAAAAAAAAAAAGTCTAAGATTCATATGGGACAACATGAAGAGGAATAACTTGAGAATTACTGGAATTCCAGGAAGAATCAGAAAGGAGCACAAAGGAGATAGCTGGAGAGCTGCTGGATGAAAATTTCCCTAACATCCTGAAAAACGAAATGATAAGCATTCAAGAAGCTCAAGAAAGCCCAGAAAGAAAAGACCCCAAAAGAAAATCTCCAAGACATATCATAATCAAGCTCTCCAAAATCAAAGACAAGGAGAGAATCCTGAAAGCAGCTAGGGAAAAGAGAGGAGATTTAGTTACAAAACAAGCAAATATGATTAAGCTCTGATCTTTCAGCAGAAATTGTGCAGGCAAGAAGGAAATGAGGAGACATACAGAAAACCCTAAAAGAAAAAAACTGCCAATCAAGAATCATGTACCAAGCAAAGCTGTTAATCAAATATGACAATGTAATAAAAACATTACAGGAGAAACAAAAGCTAACAGCCATCCTCAAAGCCAACCCAGAGCTTCAAAGCATCCTAAAGGAAGTTATTTGGACTGAGAACCAACAAGAACAGACAACAACCAGAGATTGACATATATGACACCATCACCTGGAACTCAATTGACAGATAGAAGAGTCTAGAACAGAACAGAACTAAAAGAATGAATTCAGAGGATCTGGGAGGTCAGTCTATGATTAAAACAATTACAGTGTGACAGAAGGTAATAATATACAAACAGAGATCCAGGTGATGAATAAGTCAAATAGATTGTATTTAAAATAGATTGTTTTGAATGGAGGAAAAATTTAACAGAGTATAGGGTAAACTCAAAGAAAATTACTACTTCACAACGTACCCAGAAAATGAAAACCCAAGAAGAACATGAAAACATTAAAAATATAAAGCTTAAGAAAATATACCCATACTAAAAGAAAGAAAAAAATAAAAATCTTTGTTGGCTGCCAGGGCTGGGAGGGAGGGGATAGTAGAACACAGGTTAGGGGATAGACACATTATAGTTCGGGTCTTGGGGAGTACAACACACAAGAAAGGATGGAAGAACAAGATAGATAGGGGAACACTTAGGCAGGTTTTCATGGGCTAAATGGGACAGAGGTAAATAGTGATGTATGTTCAACCTTTGAACAACAGGGCTCTGTGATACAGAAATTGAGGCATAGTCTGAATGGATAAAAGAGGAGAAATAATGTTAAGATGCTTGACTTTCTCATGAATGTTGGTTTCCCTTGCTTACTATTGTAAAATAGACACTTGAGTGGGATAGAAAGGAATATTGGGAAACATGAATATAGAAAATGTATAAAGCAATCTTTAGCCTACCACAGATTGGAATATATAAAAGGAGTTCTAGAACTTGCCCAGTGATAGAGGCTTCTTGCAAAGCCCATGTAGTGTATAGGACCTTAGGTGAAATCCTGAGCCTCATACAGAACCTTCTGAGGTGGAATATTCCCACTTGAAAGAACATGCAGACCAGTCTGGAGAAGCTAGAGGACCAGAAGATACTTCTTGAAAGAAAGACCAGCAGGAAAAATTGAAAACAAAAATGGCAGTCTGACTGGTTACTACAAGAAAAAGGAAGTTGTTTACCAGGGAGCCATCAAGGCAAGTAATCAATTAAGTAATTAAGTAATCATTAAGGACAAACCTCCCTCCAAGATTGAAATGCAAAGGGAACACATGAGCAGGCATGTAAGTTTTCTAGTGACCACATTAGTCTACAGATGTGTGCAAGAGGGGCAAAGGTAGCAATGAAGATATGAGCTGACATTTTGTTGTTGTTGTTAAGTGTCATCGAGTCGATTGCCACCCATAGAGACCCTGTATAGGGTTTCCAAAGAGCAGCTGGTGATTAGAGATATGCAAATCAAAACAACAATGAGATATCATTTCACACCAGCAATAACAGCAAAGATTAAAAATAAAAAAGTAGAGGACAATAAATGCTGGTGAGTACGCAGAGAGACTGGGACCCTCATACATTGCTGGTGGGATTGCAAAATGGTCCAACCACTCTGGAAACTAGCATGGTGCTTCCTCAGAAAGTTGGAAATAGAAATAGTTTATGATCCAGCGATTTCTGTACTTGGTATTTACTCACAAGAAATACGAGCCATGACACGAGTAGCTATATGCACACCAATGTTCATAGCAGCACTATTTACAATAGCAAAAAGATGGAGACAGCCCAAGTGCCCATCAATGGAAGAATAGATAAACAAACTTTTACATAGGCCCCGAGAATTGACAGAATGTAAGTGGAAATCTTTCAATAGATTGATGCAACACTAGAGATGTCATTCATCTATGCCAAGAAATTAGGAAGACAGCTACCGAGCTAACTGATTGGAAGAGATTTGTGGCCATTCCAAAGATATGGAAACCACCAAATAATATCATTAATATCACAATATTGCTTAATATAATTAAAAAACAGCTGCAACAGTACATTGACAGGGAACTGTCAAATGATTTAATTAGATTCAGACCTGATGTGGAATGAGGTATATCATTGCTGACATCGGGTCTTGGGTGAAAGTGGAGAACACCAGAAAGATGCTTACTTGTATTTTAGTGACTATACAAAGGCTTTTAACAGTATGGATCATGACAAGCTAAGGCTAAAACTGTGAAGAATGAGTATTACAGAATACTTAAATGTGTTCATGAGGAACCTGTACATAGACCAAGACACAGATGTTAGAACAGAACAAGGGGATACAGAATGGTCTAAAACCAGGAAAGATGTTGTCAGAGTTGTATATTTTCGTCATACTTATTCAACCTGCATTCTGAGCAAATAATCTGAGTACCTGGATTATATGATGAAGAACATTGTATCAGAGTTGGAGGAAGACTCATTAACAAACTGTGATATGAAGATGACACAACCTTGCTTACTGAAAGTGAAGAGAACTTAAAATATTTACTGATAAATATCCAAGACTACAGCCTTCATTTTGGGTTGTATCTTAGCATTAAGAAAACAGAAATCCTCACAACTGTACCAACAAATGACATCATGATAAAAGATCAAAGCTGTCAATGAATAAGATGGACCATTGAAGAATCAATGCACGTAAACTATGGTGTTGGAGAAGAATATTGAAAGTACCATGGACTGCCAAAAGAACTAGCAAATCTGTCTTGGAAGAAGTGGAACCAGAATGCTCTTTGGAAGTGTTGTCTCTCCTATTTTGGACATATTATCAGAAGGGACTAGTGCCTGGAGAAAGATATCATGCTTGGTAAATTTGAGGGTCAGCTAAAAATAGGAAGATTGTGTAGTGTTTTGTATATGTATTGTCACAGTGTCAACAACCAGTAGCGAGGCTGGTGCTGTGTTTCAGTCTGTTGTGCATGAGGTCCCTATGAGTTGGAACTGACTAGAAGGAACACACAACAACAACATGAGGAAGGCTGAAAGGAGTTACTTAGAGGAAAAAGAAACTGGTCATTAATATCACATATAAGTAAAATATTGCTTAATATAATTAAAGAACAGCTGCAATAGTACATTGATAGTTCCCTGTCAATGATTCAACTAGACTCAGACCTGATGTGGAATGAGGTATATTAACCTCCCCATAGTGAAGTTTCCATGATATGTACCATTTTTCCCCTCCTTGAACTTCTTCCTTTCTTCCTGACCTTGCTATCCACACCTTGCTATCCACAATTCATCATAAACCTAGTGAAAGCCTTTTTAATTTCTTAGAAATTAGAAATGGGAGCAAGAAATAAAAATCATGAGAATCTTCTAGTATTTTGGAATCTTTTGAACACTAACATATTTCCTATTTTTGTGAATCTTAAATTCTCTTGTGGAAGTACACCTGGAAGGTTTTTTAGAAGCAAGGATTGTTAAGACTTCGTTTCATCTACTTTGCACGTGTTATTAAGAGGGACTAGTTTCTGGAGAAGTACATCATGCCTGGTAGGGGATCAGAGAGAAAAGGAAGAGCCTCAAAACGAAGGATTGACACAGTAGTAGCCACAAAGGCTCAAACATGGCAGCAATTGTGAGGATGGCCCACAACTGGGCAGCATTTCATTCCGTTGGACAGCTGGAACCAATTCAATGGCATCTAACATCAACAATTAATACCCATTGTTATCCCGATTTTTATATAATTCTGATTCCTCAAAACATTGATATCGGCACACACCAAAAACGAATTATACAGAAGCATGTCTTCAATATACTACTTGCATAGTAATGCATCATTTTCTTCAAGTTGGAAAAAAAAAAAAATACAAAAAACTCGTTTACTTTCTGTTTCCCTCTGATCAGTAAAACAGAGCCAATGGTAAATGTATATACGTTCATTGATTTCCCAGACACATATTCAGGATTGACCCTAACTGCCTGGGACTCACATTAAGTAGGATTAATAAAGTATTTCCCATCCTGCACAGTCGGAAACACTTGGTCCCACTCAGATTTTTCTACTCACTCAAGCTCCCTAAAGATAAATGAGCTTTATACCATAGAAAGGAAACAGGTCATTTATCTGACATCACATTATTTACTGACATTAAAATGATAATATCCATCAACAAGCAGCCAAACCCCAAGTGAGTCACACTGAGAACAAAGCTCCAACTGTTTCTCTTTGATATGGGTACAGGGAGACCCTGACTGGGCTGCCATTTATGTTCTGATAATGTCACTATTGTCACATGAAGCAAACATGTTAATGATGTTAATACGATTTCCCATAAATTTATTTGGATCTTCTCTGAACCTTTGATAAAACTAAAAACTGGCATTAAAATGGTAGAACTATGAACATGGTTTATTTGGGGGGGGGGGGTTGCAATTCATTTTTTAACTATACCTCTGCCTTTCATTCTCTGATTAAAAGATAATGCCATTAAGGCCAGGAGGCAGGCTTGCAGAATGTGACCTTTAGTTGGTTAAATGATTATACATTCCTGAATGATTTTGTGTATACCCCCCCCCACACACACACAAAACCCACCAAAACCCGAGGGAATAGAATTAAATACTGTTGAATGATGATGCACAGAGGAGATTGTAATTATTGCAATGAAATGATGAGTGTAAAACCGATATTCTCCCATGTAAACTATCACTCAATTCACAATAAAAACTTAAAAAAAAAATTAAAAGATGCCATTATTTTATTATCTATAATTCTCATAATAATCCAATAAAGCAAGAATTATGATATATGTTTTCTAGATAAGTAAGTTTTTAAGAGTCAGAGGGATTTGTTAAATAAATTCACAGGGCTAGTAAATGACAGATCGGGATTCAATCTAAATTGGCTTGTCCGACTCCACCACTTAGGCTGTCTTTCTTCTTCTCCCTTTTCATCCTGTTTCTCACAAACACCTTCATACCTACCTACCTTGCAAAACAAACAAACCGCTGCTCTAATAAAAAGTAGTTTCTTGAAAACACCTTCCTACAACAATCCAATCCTGTCCCAAAGTGGACACTGCAACTCTCAGCACACCAAATAAAACTGAAGGCCGCACAAACAATGCTTGCTGGATTGACGAACGTTTGGGTTCTTAGTTTGAACTCAAGGAAAACCACAGGCGTGAACTGTCAGCTGGGGTTATTCAGAGGTAAAGTCAAAGAAATGGGGAACAAAGACTGTACATTTAGTTCCTGAAAAATATTGCTTTATACACTAATATAAAAATTTAGCTCTGAAACGTAAGCTGGAGCTCAAGCGGTATTTAAAAACAACGCACGCTGGAATCTGATTTTCTTCCTGCTGATTCACTGAGAATCAGTAGTAACAATGGCTTTGCTGAAATTTTCTAAGGCGTCAATTCTAGTCTTATCGCATCCCCTCCAACCTCCTCTGTCCTGTGAAAAGACAGGACAAGAAGGTCAGCTGGACACTTACAGGCCCTTGGCCTAATCAGTGACCCATCCGTCCATCATCATTTCTTTGATTCATTTTAGTTTGACTATCTTGCACTGTTTTATATGGAATGCCAGAACAGTCTAGTAGGGGAAAAAAGTCAGATGTCAAGCTATTTGCCAAGAGCACTCCACACAATTGACTTCACAAGTTTCCTTGTCTGTTTGTTGGTGTCTCAGAACTGTCCAAACTTATGACAGTGTAGACATTTCTTATGTGAAGAAGGAAGGCTTGCTTCAACACATGATCAGAATCTTCATTTCCTACTGGCAAATGGATCTTGGCTTCTTTCCTAAATCGTGATCAGGATGAATTAGACATATAATTCAAAATCAAGAAAACTCCTCAGTACAAGCATAAGGCTTCTGCCAAAGTTGAAAATCATTACAAGTCATGATTTTGGCTGAGCACACAGCTGTTTTGAACTCTTTTAGTTTTGGAGTACTGCTCATTCACTTAAGGAAAATACATGAGTTAGAGACAAGATCTCGTTCCCTTTTTATGTTTCTCCAATTTATCTTCCTTGGAACAATAAATTTTTCAGGCAAAAGAGTTGAGTGTTGCCTTGTTTTCCCTCTGTTTTTCCATTATCTCAGTTCCCTCTCATTTCTTAGTCATTTATCTTACCTCAACAGTTCCGCAGGACATCATAAAATTGGAAGAAAGAAACTCCCATCCTTCTAGGGTTGCTCACTGAGGTTTTAGGACCCCAAGGTCTCCATTACATGATGTTGTTGTGTTGGCATGTTTAGGAAGGAAAGGAATTTCAAGTTACACCTCAATTAGAATTGAGCTTTCAAATGTAGACTACATTCCACAACTAGAATTATTCTTTGCATGCAAATTTCTCTAGTAGGAAAACAATTTAGAGTAATGCCTACTCTTCTACCCTTACTCCGAACAATGGCTCAATCAACCCTAGTCTTAGTGGGATACATAGCAAACAGCAAGGATTAGCAGTCCCTGAACATTTTTTAAAGGCCAATTTTCAAAAACATTGTATTTCATGTGTTTTTAAAAGCTCAAATTAAAAGACAGACTGCAGTATAACGAATCCCCATGTATCTGTAAGTTAATTCAAGCTAATCTTGTTTCCTCTATACCCACCACCATCCACTCCCTCTCTGTCTCAGAAGGTTATTTTCTTGAAGCTAATCCCAGACAGCATGTAAGGTCTTTTATATATACTTCTAGTTATCACTAATATATTTGGAATGCTATATTTGAAAAATATAATCATGTACAATTCATGACATGAAATGTGTAGACAGTATTTAAATTTTCTGGATTACCTTATACATTTAAAAAAATACCTGCTTTGTTCAAAATAGGACCCAAACAAGGTCCTCGTAATTCAGCGCATCTCTTGCTGAAAGTTTACGATTTTGAGAAATAAGAATGCCAGCTGGTTACTTTATTTTCCCACAATCTCTTAAAATATATTTTTGCATATTAGAAAGTAATGTATGAGTTGTGGTGGTGGTGGTTATGTGCTGTGGAGTCAGTTCCAACTCATAGTGACCCTGCATAGGGTTTCTGAGGCTGTAAATCTTTACAGGAGCAGAGTTTCTCATCTTTCTCATGCAAAATGACTGGAAGCTTTGAACCCTCGACCTTGAGGATAGCAGCCTGACTCATAATCACTATGTACCAGAACTCCTTAAAGTATGAGTTGTTGTTGTTAAGTTCTGTTGAATTGGTTCCAACCCATAGCGACCCTGTATAGGGTTTCTGAGGAGCAGCTGGTGAGTTTGAACTACCGACCTTGCAGTTCAAATGGCTTTGCAGTCTGGCGCATTAACCCACAGCACCACACCAGGACTTAAAGTATGAATACATAAACTAAATTATAAAGTCATAACATATATATTTACCCTTACAAAAGATTGTGGATTCGATATGTTAAAAATTCGTAGAAATGTCATACTACACATGGTTTTCTATTTATCACATGACTTTCTTTGACATATATTCAATTGATTCATTTTATTCTTTGCCTAGAATTCTACCTCATGGAGGAGACCACATTTTATCTGATTCTCTGTTGTTGTTGTTGTTAAGTGCCATCAGTCCGTTCCAATTCATAACAGTCATGTATAGGGTTTCTTAGAATTGGCTGGTGAGTCTGAATCAAAGACCTTGGGGTAAGCAGTCCAGTGCTTATTCTACAATGTCACACCAGGACTCCACTTAATCCTCCAATAATATAAATTTATATTGCCTCCAATTTTTTACTATTGCAAACTGTGATACAAACACTGTATACATACACACAAGTTTCTTTTTTGGTATGCTGCTGCAGGCTAAACACTGGACTGTGAGGTCAGTTTAAACAACAAAGTTGGTGGTTCAAACTCATGAGTAGCTCCTCAGAGCCCATACAGAGCAGCTATGAGTTGGAAACGACTTAACGACAGTTAACAAGGATAACAGATGTATAAGGACTGTCTGGGTTATCAGAAGGAATAACAACTTCCATTCTGTTTAATTGATTATCCCTGTGTATACATCCACCCCACCACATACCTGCCAGTTTGTCGTACTGTGGCAGCTTGTGAGTTGCTACGATTCTGGAAGCTATGCCACCAGTATTTTAAATACCAGCAGGCTCACCCATGGTGGACAGGTTTCAGATGAGCTTCCAGATGAAGACAGACTAAGAAGGCATGATGAACTGCTTTAGAATATTGAGTCACTGAAAACCTTATGAAGAGCAGGGAAAAACTCTCAGCTATAGTGCCGGAAAATGAGCCCCTCAGTTTGCAAGGCACTCAAAATGCAACTAGGTAAGAGCTACCTCTTCAAAGTAGAGTTGACCATGATGACATGAATGGAGTAAAGACCGGGAGACCTTCATTTGCAGATGGGGCACAACTCAAAATGAAGAGAAACAGCTGTAAACATCCATTAATAATTGAAACATGGAATGTACGAAGTATGAAAGTAGGAAAATTAGAAATTGTCAAAAATGAAACGGAACGCATAAACATCTATATCTTAGGCATTAGTGAGCTGAAATGGACTGGTATTGGCCATTTTGAACTGACAAACGTATGGTTTACTATGCTGGGAATGACAAATAGAAGAGAATGGCATTACGTTCATTCATTGTCAAAAAGAACATATGCAGATTAGTCATGAGGTACAACACTGTCTGTGATAGGATAATATCCATGAGCCTACAGGGAAGCCCAGTTAATACCACTATTATTCAAATTTACGCACCAACCACTATAGCCAGTGAGGATGAAATACAATTCTACCAACTTCTTCAATCTGAAATTGATCAAACATGCAATCAAGATGTATTGATCATTACTCGTGATTGGAATGCAAAGGTTGGGAACAAAGAGGAAGGATCAGTAGTTAGAAAATATGGCCTCGGTGAGAGAAATGATGGTGGAGAACGCATGATAGAATTCTGCAAAACCAATGATCTGTTCATTTCAAATACCTTCTTTAGACAGCATAACAGACAACAATACACATGGACCTCACCAGATGCAATACATAGAAATCAAATTGACTACATCTTCGGAAAGAGATGATGTAAAAGCTCCATATCATCAGTGAAAACAAGGCCAGGGGCAGACTGTGGAAGAGACCACCAATTACTCATATCCAAATTCAAAGTGAAGCTGAAGAACATGAAAACAAGTCCACAAGAGCCAAAATATGACCTTGAGTATATCCCACCTGAATTTAGAGATCTGAAGAACAGATTTGATACATTACACACTAAAGACCGAAGACAAAAGACTTGTGGGATAACATCAAGAACATCTTACAGGTAGAAAGCAAAAAGTCATTGAGAAAACAGGAAATAAGGAAAAGGTCAAAATGAATATCAGAAGAGACACTGAAACTTGCTTTCCAGCGTAGAGATGCTAAAGCAAATGGAAGAAATGAGGAGGCACTGTTGTACCTCGAATTGAACAGAACATTTCA
>NW_006408538.1:21532292-21597463 GCF_000296735.1 Chrysochloris asiatica | reverse complement strand
TTATTAACAACCTGAGATATGCAGATGATACAAGCTTGCTTGCTGAAAGTGAAAAGACTTAAAATATTTATTGATGAAGATCAAAGAGCACAGTTTATCATAGGGTTCTTTTAAAAACTACCATTCATCAATTTGAAACACTTTGCTTCCTTCCACTATTATCTTTTGGAAAAAGAGACCCAGGTTTTTATTTCTTGATGTGAAAACTGAACCACCATCTCAATGAGCCTAAATTTACTTTGATCCAATTTCAAAAAGGAGTCACCCAGCTCAGTATTTCAGGTTTGGTGAATAAGCCCCCTTCATTAACTTAGACACTACCACAGAGGATTTAACAGATCTTCATCATTACACCTCACTCATCTTCTTTCCAGACTAAAGACTCCCAGTCATTTCAGTTTGCTGTTGTTAGTGCTATCAAGTCAGTTCTGACTCAGAGTGACCATGGATTGGGTTTCCAAGGAGCAGCTGGTGGGTTTGAACTGCTGGTTTTAGCATCCAGCGCTCATCCTCCTGTGCTATACCAGGATTCCTTGTTTTAGTTTAGTCCACCTAGTGTTAACTGAGCACCAATTCTGTATCAAGTTCTCTACACTCAAAACTCAAGTGTGAATCCATCATATCCCCTGACCCTAGGATATGATGCCTAGGTCAGCAAGGAAGGCCATGCAGTGGGGTATGTAAAGTAACAAATACCATCTTAAACAAACCAAACCAAACTCACTGTCATCTAGTTAGTTCTAACTCACAGCAACCCTAGATAGGCTATCCAAGTCTGTAACAATTACAGGAACTTCATCTTCCTCCTGCAGAGCAGCTGGTAGCTTTGAACTATCAACCTTGCAGCTACAAGCCCAACAGTCACCCTGAAGCATCACCAGGATTCTTTAACCCCAGTGACAAGCTACCTCTTTGAAGGTCTACATCTTTTTGGCTGACACACAAGTGTAACAAATAGGATGTCTGTTTCTAGGATTCATCCCTCTGGACAGTATGTCCAAAGTACGAGAGACAAAGTTTCTCCAACTTCATTTCTAAGGAGAATTTCAGCTGTACTTCTTCCAAGACAGGTTTATTTGTTCTTCTGGCAGTCCACGGGACTTTTACTATTCTTTGCCAACACCAAAATTCAAATAGAGCGATTTTTCTAGGGTCTTCCTTACTCACTGTTCAATTTCCACAAGTTAACTGAAAATACCATGGCTTGGGTCAGGAGAGCCTTAGTCCTCAAAGTGACATCTTTGCTCTTTAACAGTTTAAAGAAGTCTTTTGCAGCAGATTTGGTCAATGTAATATGTCATTTGATTTTCTTGACTCCTGATTTCTTGACAATATTCAATCTATGAGTGTTGATATGGATCCAAGGGAAATGAAGACTTTCACAACTATAATCTTTTCTCAATTTAGTTATTGATTCAGTTGAAAGGATTTTTGTTTGCTTTCTTTACACTGAGGTGCAATCCATACTGAAGGCTGTAGTCTTTGATGTTCCTTAGTAAGTACTTCTAAGTCCTCTTCACTTCCAGCAAGCAAGGTCTTGCCATCTACATATCACAGGTTGTTAATGAGTCTTCCTCCAATCCTGACGTCACATTCTTCTTCATATAATCCAGCTTCTTGGATTACCTGCTCAGTATGCAGACTGAATAAGTATAGTGAAAAAATACAAGCCTGATGCATACCTTTCTTGATTGAATACCTATTTTGTTGTTGTTGTTAAGTGCTGTCGAGTCAGTTTCAACTCATAATGACCCTATGTAGGGTGTCTGAGGGGTGGCTGGTGGGTTTGAACCACTGATCTTTTAGTTAGCAGTCCAGTACTTATCCTACAAATGCCACACCAGAGTACAGAAAGTATAAATTGGAACAAACCTATCTAGGGTTGCTATGAGTTAGAACTACCTGAATGGTAGTCAATTTGGTTTGGTTTTGGTTAAGGTGGTATTTGTAATTTTATATAACCCACTTACATGTTTTCCTCTGAGTGTCTCCTCAGTCCAGTAACCATTTCACTTGCCTCCTTAAGCCTAATACAGTGTCACCTCAAGGTAACAGGACCCTAAAGTCCTTGACTGACATTCCGTGCCATGAAAATGCTATCATAAGGAGTCTAACCAGGTAGTCCTGATCCTCTTTTTAATGTCATAAATAAAGCATGCAGCTCAGGCCTCCAGACTTGGCACTGGTCTCAGAATGCTGGTCAAAGCCACATGTTTTTTATCAACTGTTCTTCTTGTCTGTGACCATCAGAAAGACATCCTACAGAGCTGATCTGGCTGCTCAAGGAAGAAGGGTTGAAAGTCAGAGGTTCCACAGCCCTTTCTCTTTCCCTGTCTGTATTTTATGAGACTCTTTGGAAAATACAATGGGGGAGGCAATGAAATCTCCATCAACATCTTCAGTTGGTTCAATACATAAAAGAAACCATCTGTTCTTACCACAGGAGAGAAATGAAATGCATAGCTGTGAGTTCCCATCACCTTTGTGCATGCTTATATTACCTGGGCCCAAAGAAATGCCCTCACAGATTTCTGACCCCTTAGAAAAGGACTGGTTACTCTGCTTCCAAGGAGGAGCAGCTCAGAAGAGAAGCTTGTTGTTGTTGTTAAGTGCCATCGAGTCGGGTCCGACCCATAGCGACCCTGTACAGGGTTTCCGAGGGTGTAAATCTTTACGGGAGTAGAAAGCCTCATCTTTCTCCCGCGGAGCGGCTAGTAGTTTCGAACCGCTGACCTTAAGGTTCGCAGCCCGATTCGTAACCACTACGCTACCAGAGCTCCTTCAGAAGAGAAGCTAAAGGCCCATTAATCCAAAGCCAACAGTACTGAAAGTTTCAGTTAGCTAAAGGCTGACAGCTTTGGCCATCAACATTACACAAAACCTCTTTCCTGACTCTGTTTGAGTTCCTTTCTTCCAACACACCTGGACAAAAGTTTTTTGTTTTTTTTTTTCTGGTCCTGTCTTGAAAGTCTTTCCAGATGAGCCACAACCAACCCTGAACACTCTTTTAGAAACTCAGATCCTAGAGTTGGCTTTTGATCATCCTAATTAGAGTTGCTCTAATTAGGCCATTTAACTAGATTATGCAGTATTCGAGAGCAGGGATACTTCCTAGTTCTAAGAAATTTCTAGACACCATAATCATGGCACTGTTCAGACCTGGTGACCAATAAAGACTTGATAATAATAGTCAGGATAGGCCAGCTTCTGCTCCAATAACAAGAAATCCCCAGATCTTAGTTTGCCAAACACAACAAATGTTTAATAATACCCGAAACAATGTCATCTGTGGGGCACGTGAGCAAAAATGATTTGTATAACTTCTAGTCAGTGTCCTTAAAGGGAATGAATACTCTTTCACCTTCTTTTCTCATTTTGTTGACTGGAATACAGTCATGAGGAGGTGAGACTTCTGGGTCACAAGGACAAGGGCAACACTATATAGGTATGATGGAGCAACAAGGACCTGAGTCTCAGATACAAGGAAGCCACTGAACACAAGTCTTGTCTTGGTTATGTCTGGACTGTGACATGAGGGAGAAGTGAAGTTCTGTCTTGTAGATGCTGAATGAGTTTCCTAATTAATCCAATGTATCAGAATTTGCCAGGTACCAGCATCTTAAAGTCAGACAAAATCCTTGACCAGACAGCATATCCCTAAGCTTTCAGAAAAGGCAATGGTGGTGTCCCAGACGAAGTTCTTAAGAACGTCTGTAGGCAGCCTAAGATGATATTTTCTCCTACAGCCTGTGAGACTTAGAGGCATGGAAAAGTCTCAATTGACCCTTAAGCCCCATTTCCCACAAGTCTCATTAAAGAGGACTTTGCTTCTCTCCAATATAAGTTACTTCCTTAAATTGCTTATTCTGGAAGACACAGAGGTTGATTATGATATAGTTTGATGTCCCGCCCCCAAATTTGCTCTACTAAATTTTGTGTATTTATTTATTCATTTCCAATTCTAACTGGCAACTTGTTCTTCTGATACATGGTCTGAGATATTAAATTTAAACACAGAACAGAATATCCAGGACCAATGATTAAGAAATGGAAGGAATTGTATCCAGGGGCCAATGCACAAAGGAGTAGGTACAATAGGTCTGACAGACAGAAAGGGTCCAGGATAGGAAGAGAAAATACGTAATCTCTCCCTTTCCTCCTGAGTTCAGAGGTCATTAATCAATCACATTGATATTAGAAGAGTTCCATCACTTTCAAATATTTGAGGTCAGCATGCATGTTAAGATCTATATGTCAGGCAAGCCTTAAAATAGTGCCACTAAAGAACAGGAATAATGACAGACCTAGCCACAGGCAACTCTGAGTCTCTGTGGTCACCACATGGGCCCAGTTCTGATTCCAGGAAGACTTCCCATTTCAGGGAAGTACCTATTATATGATTTAAACTCTTAGAGAATCAGAATTAGAAAGGAATTAACTTTACCTCCTAACAATTAAACTAAGGAAAAAATGAAAAACACTAACCACACACAATTCTTTTAAAAGCAAGAATAAGATGAGAACATTCACTCTCTGGTCTTCTCAACAAACACTGCTAGGATAACCAGATGCCACATGAAGCAAAATAATGAATTTGCACCCTACCACACATCATAGATAAAAAATCAGCTCAAAGTGGATCAAAGACCTAAAATTTAACTAGAAACATATCAGAGGGACATCTTGTGATCTTTGATTAGGCATCAGTCTCTTTGATATGACACCAAAAGTACAAGTCACCAAAGGACAACTATATATTTCTTTATAATTTTCAACATTTGTGCAAAGGGCACTATAGTGAAAATGAAAAAAATCACACACAAAGGGGAGAAAATATTTTACAAAGTGTGTATCTGGTAAAGGTCTAGTGTCTAGAATATTGAAATAAAGTTTACATTCCATTAACATGGAGTGTCCCAAAGAGAGAAACCCAAAGAGTGTTGCCAGGGGCCAGAGAGAGGGGACATAGAGCTAACAGGTTTCAGGGTGTTTGGGAGTAGTCAATAGAAATATATTAAAAGTAGGTAGTAGTGATAGTTACACAACCCTGTAAATATACTACAAGTTCCCAAATTGTACACTTTAAATAAGTAAATATACATACCACATTTATGGAATCATGGTGTGGTGCTGCGGGTTAGTACACTGGACAGTAGGGTTGGCTTGAACCTCACGGTCAGTGGTTCAAGCTCACCACTCACTCCTCGGACCCCTATACAGGGTTGCTATCAGTCAGAATCAAACTGATGGCACTTAACAACAACAACTTGATGGCACTTAACAACGCATTTAAAGATGGAAGGATCCCAGAGAAAACTTATATATGATTTTTAGTGAAATACAAGTTGACTCTGAGTTTTATATACAGCACCAAAGTGCCAGGAAAAGTCAAATCATTTCTAAAGAAGAATCAGGTGGAAGATTCTGCCCTAACATCTGTAAAGATTCATTATGCTGTTGTTGTTAAATGTTGTCATGTCGATTTCAACTCCTGGTGGCCCTGTACAGGAGTTCAGAGGTGCAGCTCATGGGTATGAATCTTTAGGTTAGTAGTTCAGTGCTTATCCTAGATCATCACACCAGGACTCCTAAAGACTTATTACAAAGCTATTGTAATTAAGAGTATATGATTTTGGTTCAGCAATTGAAAATAGATCGATGAAACAAATAACTAAATCAGAAACAGACTCATTTATGCACCGGAATTACAGATGCCACAAAGAAGCCACCACAGACCAGGATGGAAATACGAACTATTCAGTATACATCACAGAGACAATTCATTGTTCATATGGAAAAATAATGTGGAGATAAAGGGCAGGTTGGAGATGGGGACAGTGAAGACATTCTAGAAACAAAGACACAGGGTTTGGGTTGTTTTATTCAAGAAGTCAAGTAATCATTTATAAATTCTCTGAAACAGAGACAGAGGGTAGAACATGACACACAAGTCCAGGAAGATGGGAGGTCTGACTGTAATGAGGGCAGGGTTCATTCAAGAGAAAGTGAATACTGCAGTTCTACATCTGCGGTTAAGGAGCTCTGGTAGTATAGTGGTTACGAATCGGGCTACGAACCTTAAGGTCAGCAGTTCGAGACTACCAGCTACTCTGTGGGAGAAAGATGAGACTTTCTGCTCCTGTAAAGATTTACAGCCTCAGAAACCCTGTACAGGGTCGCTACAGGTCAGTACTGACTCTACCGCACTTAACAACAACAACAACAACAAACATCTGTGGTTAAGGAAAGGCTGCCTGACTATCTCCCTAGGAAAACAGTTTTTCCACTCATCCACTTATTTATTCACTAATAAACATAATCAATATTTATTGGACCCTGATATATGCCAGGAACTATTCTAGGTGCTGGTAGTCAAATAGACAAAAAGTGCATGAACAAAAAGTTTCCAAATAGTGACAAAATGTCATGGAGAAAATCAAATTTGGTAATTGGGTGAAAGGTGACTGAGGGAAGCCTACCTACTCTGGGAAGCAGTCAGGGAAGCCTACTCTGGGAGGTGACAATAACAAGTCCTTGACACTTTAACAAGTTAGAATCACTAAAAAGTGGCTTTCACAAAAGGTTTAACAGCAAAGGAAAAGGTTAGGTTAAGGCTGTGTGCCGTGGAGTTGGCTCTGACTCTTAGAGACCCTGCATGGTGTTTCCAAAGTTGTACATTTTTTACAGCAGCAGCAAGTCTCATCTTTTGTCCACAGCAAATGAAAACTAGAATGGCAACAACCAGTAATGGTACCAGATGCCATCAGTGAATTCTAACTTATGGGGACCCCATGTATATCACAGACTAGTTTTCAATGACAATTTTTTTTTTTTTTTCTGAAAAAGATCACTAGGTCTTTCTTCTAAAATACCACTGTAGACACTTGAACTTCTAAACTTTTGGTTAGATGCTTAGTATACTAACCTTTTGCATCAGGGTGTAAAAGTCATCAGAACTACTGAAACCAAAGATTTTCAAGCCATGGGAAATGCTATGAATTGAACTCTGACCCCCACTGTATCCCTTGCCAAATATATAAACACATATTGTTGTTAAGTGCTATCGAGTTGATTCCTACTCAAAATGAGGGTTTTTGAGAAAACTGCTGATCATCACTGAGTCGGTCCTGACTTATAGCATCCCTGTATATAGGGTTTCCGAGGCTTTAAATCTTCATGGGAGCAGAATATTTTATCTTTCTCCAATGGAGGGGCTGGTGGGTTTGGATCACCAACCTTGTGGTCCATAGTCCAATGTTCATCTATGGAGCCACCATGTGTATGTTTTAGAATCCTGACCCTATACCCGTGGAAGTGAAGAGCTATGTCTTCAAGTTGATTCAGAGTCCCAGTGACACTGTATCGGGTTTCTGAGGAGTGGCTGATGGGTTTGAACCACCAATTTTATGCTACGCAGTCCAGTTCTCATTTGACAACACTTTGCTTGTAGCCTAATCAATTCTGAGTTACAGAAAGAGCCAATGAGACCGAAGAACAAGCACAAATGGGGAGAGACAGATGACACAGGGAGATCCCAGAGGAACTGAGGAGCACCCGAGCTACAGAAGAGGAAACAAGGCTTTTCTCTACGAACCCACAGAGAGAATGTTTCCCTGGATGCTCTAAATTAAACTCTGGGCCTTGAAAAGATCAATGTTGTGTTTTTCAAAGCCACGCAACTGTCCCATTTCTGTTACAGGAATGGTAGAAAACTAAGGAAATGTATACTTAAAGGTTGAAAAAGCTCACTTAGACCCTGCCTCTGAAGCTGCCCTCTCTGCTCACACCTGAGACAGGTACCTGCAGCTGGCAGCAGGGCTGGATGTTAGTGGAGACCCCCACTAATTATCTGAGCGCTGGCATTGCTCCTCTGGCCTCCCGACTAAATAAAGCCACTCCAGTTACTTGGCCTGAAATTCTTGAAGGTTAAAACAAAACCGAGTCTGGGTGGATGCAGCATTTGGCGCCTATCTAAGAGTTGTGATGTCATTTCACAGTTAATAATTAGCTCTGCTTTGGTCCTCACAAAAGTTTCCAACGAAACAAAAGCATACGTTAAGTCTGTTCGCTATACTTGCCACTGGTGTAAATAGGCAAAGGGATGATTAATGAATGAGGGGGAGATTTCAACACAACAGTGAACAGAGACAAAGGCCCACGGCTTGGCTGCCCACGGACCAAGACAAGCTGTATCCAGCACCAGGCTGCCAAAAGAGACAAATAAACAACAAAAAATCCCCTTAATGGACAGGTTGTGAAGACTTCATTTAACCTTGTGTTATGACAGCCATAGTGTTTCATTAACATTCTGACATGTTCAAGGGCTAGGGTCAGAGGAGGCAAAAACACGTGTTGTCGAGAGAGTCCCCAGGGAAGGGAGTTGGAGGCACATTTTGGGAGGGGACAGAGGGAGAACAGAGAAATCCCAAACATGTTCAACAACACCCTTCAGCGCCCCTTTGTGAGGTGGGCCAGAGCTGACATTTTAAAGAGTTGTTTGGACGTCACACAAAGCAGATGAGGCCCAGCTGAAGGCATGCGACAAGGCAGTCCATGCCTCGGAACAGCTACATTATAGGCTGGGCTTGCATGAGAAAGAAGTCTGCTCAAAGGCCTCTACCATCAGAATGGAGCTACGGCTGGTCTGGGGAGAAAGAGAGCTCTTAAGGGTGATTTGCAAACTACAGAGGGATTGATGTTGGTGGTTAGTTCTATGGGGAAATTTTCCCCCAGAGATACAGCTGTAGCCCCATGTGTCTGGCAAGTTGGATTTTGAGGGTCTGGGTAGGGATGAATGATGAGAGGTAGTAACTAGCCAAGTCATAGGGAGGCAGGGGTAATTTTCTGGGCATAGCCCCACCTTTCTCTTTACAACTGGCTTTCTCCCTCCTAGGGCTTCCCTGCATCAACCAGGTGCCCCGACCCACAGGCTTTCCTTTCCCTGAGGTGTCTGGTGAGAGAGGATTGGAAAAATTAATCCCTGTGGAAGATTTAGATGTTCTTGCATTTAAAGGTTCTCCACACCCCCTCCAGGGACATTTGCATTTTAACAGAGGGCAGACCAAAAGGCCTCAAGAACTAAAGCAATGAAAGAGAAATTGTGGAATTCTAGGCAATTAAGACAGGCTTGAAGGAGGAGATTCATGGGCTCCCTGCTGCCACGTTCTACAACACGCACACTAAGTTGACTTTAGTTCATCTTTTCTGGTCTACATCACTCAGGTGTTGGGAAAATGGATATCAAATGCTTTAAAAAGAAACACCTCAATCAGTATGAGCTTTATAATGAATGGTGGAAACTTAAACTAGAAGAGACTGTTGGTGATCAGCAATCTCCATTAACAGATGAAGAAATGGAAGCATAGAAAAACAACCTGTCTTTATGCAAAGAAGTCAGCCAGTCACTGACAGAGCTAATGCCACATAGGCAGTTGTCCACTTGAAAAAGCCAACTGCTGTCTAGTGGATTCTGAGTCATCACACTTCCATGTATCAGAGTTATCAGTAGCTGACTTGGTTGTTTTTTAGTTTCTAGACTTTTCTTCTGAGGCATGTCTTGGTTAAACTTGAACCTCTAACCTTTAGGTGAGCAGTCGAGCTAAGTGAATGAATGATACGTGCACCCAGGCCTTTTCTAGTTCGTCGTCTCCTGGCCTCAGAATGCATCCTCATTACATCCTGACTGCTACATTGCAGATATTCTTGTTTTTTAACTTGGGTTTTCAATAGCTTAAAAGAGAGCTACTGTTTTTAATTAGCTGAAAGGAATTGGGGTGTGTCAGTTCTAGAAAGGTCACCAATGTAATCAAGGAAATTCAGTTGAGAATACTATAGTATGTCCATTTAATTGTAACTTGATAAGAAGTCTGTCAATAGAAAGTGTTGGACAAGATGGACATCCACCAAATCTCTTCATTCTTTGCTGGTGAGTGCAAACTAGAAAATGTGTTTGGAAAATAGGTTGTCATTCTCTAGTAAAGCTGAACCCATAAATTCTATTCCAAGAGAAACTCTCTAGGAGACATACATAGCACAATGGAACAGAACGTGACATCACAGGAAAGAATATCATGTCCATCTTTGGAGATTGTTGTTGTTGTTATGTGCCGTGGAGTTGGTTCTGACTCATAGTGACCCTGTACAGGGTTTCCAAGGCTGTAAATCTTTATGGGAGCAGAAAGCCTCATCTTTCTCCTACGGAATTGAAGGCAGTTTTGAACTGCTGACAGTGAAGTTAGCAGCCCGATTTGGAACCACTACGCTACCAGAGCTTCTTAGGTAACTAATATTATAAAGCATTGAAAATGTATGAAGTGAAGCTAAAAGCATCACAACATTGTTCAGTAATATTGAAAAATAAAAGCAAATCCCAGAAGAAAACATCCAGCATGCTGTCCTTTTAAATATAATTTTTAATGATCAAAAGTAAGCATTATAGTATTTTGGTGCCTACAGCAGTTCAAACCCTGCAGCCCCTCCTTGGAAACCTAAGACAGTGTAGCTATGAGTCGGAAGTGTCTTGACGGCACTTAACAACAACAGCCTAGGTATACAATAAAATTGCTCAGTTGCTAATTGAAAGGTCAGGGATGTGACCCCACCAGGTGCTTCATGGGGGAAAAGATGTGGTGACTCTGCTTCTGTAAAGATTGACAGTATCAGACATGCCATGAAACCGTTCTACTCTGTTTTCCAGGGGCGCTATGAGTTAGAATCAACTCAACTCAATGACCGTGGGTATATGCATATGAAGAAACCCTCCTCCTCTTCAAGGTAATAATTTGATTGTTCTAAAAGGATGCTTCGATATCATTTCCTTTTTAAAATATTTCAGCACATACCTATGAGTATATGAATATGTTGTTGTTAAGTGCTGCCAAGTTGGTTCTACTCACAGGCAGACACCTGAAGGGGAGGCGGGGCTTCATGGTAGATTAGGGAGAGGAACTGTGCAGATTTCCGCTAGTAATAACACAGAATAATAGACAAAGCAGGTTCAGGGGACAGTCCCAGAACTCTGAGCTACATAAAACGGAATATTCTGAAGGATCAAAGGCTAACTGGTAGTGGGATTTTTAGCAGAAACAAGAAAGGTGTTATTTTCTGATCTGTGGTTGCTGGCGGATCCAGAAGCAGCCATCTTGGGTGTAATGGAATGGGTGGAGGATCAGAGGAGCACTCTCACTACAGAGGTCTGGCCAATCATCAGAGATAAAGGTGTGAAATTAAAAAAAAAAAAAAAAATTCTGTTCATGTGTCTCTCTCTGTCTGTGTACCTCCACTCTGGCGACTAGAGGGGGTACCTGAGCAAGTAGATACCCTACCCCCCACCCCTGGAAGAAACCAGCAGCATCACAAAAAACAAACATAATGAGCAATTAATTCATACCTAGCAAGACCTTTTAAAAATGTTGAAGAGCAAAGATGTCAGCTTGAGGACTAAGGTGCACCTGACCCAAGCCATGGTATTTCCAATAACCTCATATGCATGCAAAAACTGAACAGTGAATAGGAAGACTATAGAAGAATTGATACTTTAGAGTTGTGGTGCTGGAGGAGAATATTGAAAGTGCCATGGGCTGACAGAAGAACAAACAGAGCTGTGTTGGCAGAAGTGTAGCCAGAGTGCTCCTTGGTGGGCAGGATGGCCAAACTTCTGTCTCTCATACTTCGGACATATGAGAGGGACCAGTCACTGGAGGGGCCAGTCACTGGAGAAGGATATCATGTTTGGTAAGGTGGAGGGTCAGAGAAAAAGAGGAAGACCCCCAGTGAGATGGATTGGCAAAATGGTAGCATCAATGCCAGGACCAGGCAGTATTTTGTTCTCTTGTGCATAGGGACACTATGAGTTGGTACTGACTCGATGGCACCTGACAACAACACATTGATAAGTACACTGACTGTCCGTGTCAATGTAAACACACCAGCTGAGATACAGAAAGTGGCAGAATGGATAAGAAAACAAGATTCTTCAATATGCTGTCTGCAAGAGACACAAGTTACACACAGAGACAAAAACAGATTAAAAGTAAAGGATGGAAAAAAACCAAACCATTATATAATTGCAATAAAAAACAAGCATGAGTGGAAATACAAATCTTGGATAAAATAAGCTTTAAGGTAAAACCAGCATAAGAGATAAAGAAGGACATTTTCTCATGATTAAAGGGTCAATTGAACAAGATGACATAACTACACTCCCAATGAAAGAGCCCCAAATATATATAAAGAAAACCCTAATAGAATTGAAGAAAGAAATAGACAAATCTATAATAATAGTAGGAGATATCTCTTTAATATACCACTTTCAAAAAATGATACAACAATCAGAAAAAACTTGACAAAGATACAAAGGAACTAAACAACACAATCAAGCAACTAGATGTCATAGATGTGTACAGACCATTTGACCCAACACATTCTTTTCCACTGC
Organism: Chrysochloris asiatica; assembly: GCF_000296735.1. Lineage (NCBI taxonomy): Eukaryota > Metazoa > Chordata > Mammalia > Afrosoricida > Chrysochloridae > Chrysochloris > Chrysochloris asiatica. The sequence continues at coordinate 21,585,027 of NW_006408538.1, read as the reverse complement.
CCATGGAACATTCTCCAGAACAGACCATCTGTTAGACCACAAAACAAGCCTCCGTAAATGTACAAAATCAAAATACTACAAAGCATCTTCTCAGACCACAATGCTATAAAATTGGAAATCAACAATAGGAAGGCCAAGGAAATAAAGTCAAATACATGGAAACTGAATAACACCCTGCTTGGAACCTACTGGATAGTAGAACAAATAAAAGGGAAATTTACGAAATTCCTAGAAACAAATGAGAATAAAAACACAGCATGCTGAAACCTTTAGGACAGAGCAAAAGCATGTTGAGAGGACAATTTATTGCAATAAATGCACACATCCAAAAAGAAGAAAGAATCAAAATCAACACATTAATACATCTCCAACAATTAGAAAAAGACTACCAAAGGAAACCTACAGTCACCAGAAGAAAGGAAATAATCAAGATCAGAGCAGAAGTAAACAAGATAGAAAACAGAAAAACTATAGAAAGAATTAACAGTAGAAGAAGCTGGTTTTGAAAGGTTTAATAAAATTGACAAACCACTGGCAACCCTAACAAAAGAAAACACAGGGAGAAGACACAAATAACACACATAAGAAACCACATGGGAGACATCACAACAGAACCAACAGAAATAAAAAGGATAACAACAGAATAGTATAATGAGTTGTACTCCAGGAAATTTGAAAATCTAGAGAAGATGGAAATATTTTTTTAAAAAACACGACTTACCTAAACATACACAGAATAAAGTAGAAAACGTGAAACAGACTTACAACAAAAGAAGAAACTGATCAGGTCATCAAAGAACTCCCAACCAAAAGAAGTCCAGGTCCAGATGGCTTCACTGGTGAGTTTTACCAAATATTCAATGCAGAGCTGTTACCAAGTCTACTCAAATTATTCCAGAATATAGAAAAGGAGATAAAACTTCCTATTATTTTCTATGAAGCAAACATAATCCTCATACCAAAACCAGGGAAGGGCAGAACTAAGAAAGAATATCTCTCATGAACATATATGCAAAAATTCTCAAAATCATAGACTCCTAGAGGGCAGAGTAGAACTGCCCCCATAAGGTTTTTGGGGCTGCAGTCTTTACCTGAGCAGATGGCTCATAGCACTATGGGAAAAGTTGAGAGTTAGAACCTACCCAATGAATCTGCTGGAGATATAGGCACAATCTTCTCAGGTAAAGATGAGTGGAGAGCAGGACACAGGCAATACATACAAGTACATTGGTGATCTAAACAGAAAACTCCAGCAGCATTTAGGACGAAGACGCAAAACAATACATTTAAATCAGTCCGAAAGAATTAGGGGAACCCACACACTGAAGCCAAGACTCTGGTGAAAACTGCAAATCAAGGGGCAGGTGAAATTCTGGTGGCTACCAAGCCTTCTGTGAAGCTATTCCTTGAGGCTGGATGGAAAAATCTGCGTAACCTGGATGTTAATCCAACTGCAAACAGATCTGTGACAAGATTATAATCTCTAATACAGGCTACTGTAAACAAAACTAATTCTGAACGGCTGGAATAATCCAGCTGGAATGAAACTGATCTTTAAACTATGAAAATAGTGTTTACTCAGCAAATTAATAGCATAAGACACATCAGGTGGGGGAATACTTGGCCTACACATCTACTTCATTCACTCCATGACAATTAGTATATTAATTAGATCATATTTAACTAGCCATTTAACTAGTCCTTAATTTAGGGGCACCACAATTCATTACTAGGTGGTTTTACCAGGCATTTTTCGAAGTAAATAAAATGGTGCTTTGAAAATAATCTTGATTTCATTGCTGGCAAAATGGTGGCTTGAATGGGAGCAGATCTTAAACCCTAATCTAGACTCCACGAGGAAAGTCCTTGTTATCTGGACTGTAACACATTATTATACTGACATCAATCATTCCAATTTCCAAATAACATTTGAACTGGGAAAGGTACCCATCCCCAGAGAGGCACTGTCCTTTTCAACACGTTTAAAGAACCCAAACCAATCCCACTGCTGTGGAAATGATTCCGCCTCACGGTAACACCATGTGTTACAGTGGGGAACTACCCTGTCAGATTTTCATGGCTGTAATCCTTATGGAAGGAGATCAGCAGGCCCACTGTCCACAATGTTGTTGTTGTTGTTGTTAGGTGCCGACTCACAGCAACCTTATGCACAGCAGAACAAAACACTGCCCGATCCTGGGCCAACCTCACTACTGTTGCCACGCTTGAATCCATCGATGCTGCCACTTGGCCAATCCATCTTGTTGGGGGTCTTCCTCTTTTTCACTGACCCTCCACCTTACCAAACATGATATCCACAGTGGTGCTGACTAAATTTGATCTGCTAACCTCTTAGCTGAGAGTCCTGGTATGGCGCTGTGTGTTAATGCGCTAGAGAGGAAAGTCGGTTTGAACTGCAAAGCGGCAGCTGAAGCTCTCCAGCTGCTCCTCAGAAACCCTATACTGGGTAAATATGGGTTGGAACCAACTCGATGGCACTTAACAACAACAACAACAACAACAGCCTTTCATCTAGAGCCAACCATTGTTATCATCCAGAGACCTCTCACACTCACCGTGCTGTTGTTAAGTGCTGTTGAGTCAATTCTGACTCATAGCAACCACTCACCTCTTTTGTTAAGTGCTATCGAGTTGGTTGGTTCTGACTCCTACCAACCCTGTATAGACTTTATAAGGAGCAGCTGGTGAGTCTGAACTGCCGACCTTGCATTTCAAACCAATGTTGTGGTCCAGCGCTTTATCCCAAGTGCCACACCAGGTCTCCTGACATCTCCCCTGGGTGGTGGTGGTTGGTTCTGACTCACAGCAACCCTGTATAGAATTTCCAAGGCTATAGATCTATATGGGAGCAGAAAGCCTCAACTTTCTTCCGCAGATAGTTTCCAACTGCTGACCTTGAGATTAGCAGCTTGACTCATAACCACAATGCTCCCAGAGCTCCTTGACCACTTACTACGGGGGAATTTTAAAGCCTCTGCATGTTCTTCAGGATCGTGCTGCAAACCTGTGTTTCTATCTAAGAGACTGACAGAAAGGTAACACCTACACTCTTCCTTTGACAGTAACAGGCAGATCTCATTGGGTTCCTGGGTGTGTCCCCTCCTCTGCGCTAAGAAAAACACTGTCACAATTTGAAACATGTTCAAAAGAATTAGAACAGTCGCGTTCACCATCAATGAAAAGTTTTAGAAATGTGGATGTGGATATTGAACCAATCAAAAGGTATTTTTTTTTTAAAGCAAGCTAGTAAGGATTGAGGGGCGGGGCTACACATGATTGCATGAGAAGTTAAGAAACTACAGCTTTAGATAAGTCAACAGTTAGATTTGAGCATATCACATTGAGTGTGATTGACAAGTTTCTATCAACAGACTTGGAAAGTATGGCTACCAAGTGGTAAAGTCAGTGCAAAGAACTGAGTATGAATGGAGTATGGGAATATGTGTGCCTGTATGTGTCTGTGTGTGTTTCATGCGTGCATGGAGGAAGGTGGTAAATGTAACAGGGTTCATCAAAAATTTATTCAATAGGTTAAGTGCTAGAAGAACAACATGCAAAAAATATATTTTACTAAAAATTATTACACTGAAGGATCAGTATGATGAATGAACGGGGTCTTGCAAGATAATTTGATTCATGTTTTAAGAACATCAGACTTTTTCTTTCTACCTTTTCAAATAGTTCTGTTACCTCCCACCTCAAAAAGAATAATTTTCTTTGCAGTTCTTCTAGTCAAACTACATTGTTGTTATTGTGGTTAGAGTGGATTTAATCGCTCTGAAGTCTAATGTTCTCTTTCTTTGAAACATTTCTGGGGAAAAAAAGGCACAGAGGTTTTTCCAATTTGGCAGCAAAAGGATACTGCATGTTTCTTTTTACTTGTTCTCTGGAGGTGCGGATGAACATACCAAACGAAAGGGCACTGAAAAGATAAGTTTCCATGACATTCACAATAACTCTTTTATATTGCCGAGTGGCTATTCTATATGTAGCATTCAGAGGCAAATAAAAAAAAAAAAAATGATGTAAAGCCAAAATTATTTCCTTGATAACACTTGTTTTAAACACCTCACCACTAAATAGCTTAAAGTCTCCAAAGTGAATACATAAACCATATAAAAGCCACAAGCATACTTACATAAATTCTTAAGATTAAAGTAATAACTTCTAGAAAAAGGTGGGAGAAAACTCACGACAATAAATCTATTTGTAATGGTATTTGGGCTCTACCAAGCGCTTTCACTGGTCTCCAGTGGCTAACATATAAAACAATACATTTGATGTATGATTTCAATTCCTTATGGAAAACTGTTCTATCTACAAGCAGCTTGTCACAGTGAATGCCAAAAAAACTTGCTCTGTGTCCCAATATAAGGCAGGACTTTAAGATATAACTTAAGGTCACAATTTGTTCTTTCTTGGTCAGGTTTCAGACTATAATTGAAGAATGTCTGACCTGGGGGTGGCAAAAGAAGGGGGGTAGGTTTATTTATAGTGAAATCAAACTAGGCAAGGTGTCAGTGCTTGCAGTGAAATGGCACTGTTTTGCAGGGAGAATGGTTCTATAAAATGGGCAGAATGCAAGGTGTCGCTCTCTGAAGCTGCCTGGAACCTGCCCCATCCCAGAGACCCAAATCCCAGGCCGAACCATATGGCAGCTGGCAGCTGCTGAAAACCACCCTTGGTCCTAAGAATCTATTTTCCTGTTACTGAGGGGTGCATTGAAGGGGAAAAAGTTGCTGCAAAATGAAAACAAATGCCATTCTAATTGGTCTGTAAATTGCAGCCCTTTATCATTAGAACACAGCTCAGCATTTCTGCCATCATTTTTTAATCCCAAATTAAAGTTGTCCAGGTTTAAACAGGGAATTATAAAGTGAAAAATGCCTACAGTTGCAAGAGGGCAATATACAATTCCCATGGGCTATTCTTCTTGAAATTACAATCTTCCCCCAAACATTTTCCTAATTCAGTTATCACTGCGCCCCAATTCTCCCTCCAGCTCCTAACTTTTGAATTGCTGTCCTCATGGGCTATGACCAATCACTCCCTGATCAAATCTCCTAAGGGGCACTCAACTCCCTCAAGATTCCACCATATCCACACCCACCTCCTTCAGTCCGGGAGAAAGATGAAGCTTTCTGCTCCCGTAAAGATTTACAGCCTCGGAAACCCTGTACAGGGTCGCTATGAGTCGGAACCAACTCCATGGCACATCACCACCATAACCACCCCCTTCAGTCAAAGTTTAATTCGTATTGCCATACACTGGATTTGTTTTTCACAATGTTAGTTTTGCTTTTGGTGTTGCTAGTGTGAGCTTTGGTCATGTTGTGCATGACATGGTGTTATTTGCCTATGGACTACATTTCTCCATTCCAAGGGGGAAGGGACTAGCCAGCGCACATCTTATTACTTCTCTTGACTCCTAGAAGGATCTTTTGTACTCTCAATCCTCCTCAAGAAGTAAATACCAACACCACTGGAAAATTTGACCAAGTAAATGACATTCCACCAGCAAATTCCATGTATCTTCAATTCCCCACTCTTCCTAAGCCTTTTCCTCTTAACTTGCATGGATAATAGGAAGACACTGCTTGCCCCAATCCTGGTGACTAAGTGGAGGCTGACATTAAGTAACGCCTACAAAGTAAGATCAGATATTCAATATTATGTACTGAATAGCCAAGGAACTATAATACTGTGTGGTATAAAGTTATCATCCTTGGCTGAGCTGCTTATATCTAAAGACAGGATTGGCTGGTATGAAACAGTTAAGAGATCCAGTGAATTATATTAACCCTAAAGGTTTAACTTAAGGAACAGTCAGCATAGGTTGGGAATGTCCAGGAATCTTTTATAGAAGGCCTGCAATTTGAAGAGGAACTCAAAAGGATCAGTACTTAGCCGAATAGTACAGGATGGACGTTCCAAATGGGCCAACAAGAGCATCAACTCAAGTATGCAGGTGGGAATGGGAAGGCCATCTAAGAAAGCAAAGTGAAAAGAGATTTTATTATGTAGGATGGCTACACACGAACTGAACTGCTACGTACAGCTCTTTGGTTTTGCCTCCTATAACTTCTTAAGATCCCACAAATCTCTTTTATTGATAAAGCACTGTCTTTGGGTGGGGGCCTGATACATGGACACCCCCGTCGACTAACCACATGGGGGAGATGCCTTAGGTTCTTGATATACCTGGTTCTTCTTAGGCATTTGGTCTACATTCAAGGTCTGCCATATGGTTTCAACAAACAAAAATAAACTATATTTTCCCAAATAGATACATGTAGATAAAAAATGTTTAAGGATAAAAATGTTCATTCCATCATATATTTTATACTAATGAACGCCTTTATCCTTAAATGTGTTCTACACCTCCACATTTTGAGGTTCAAATTAAAAACATATAGTCAATTTTGGCAGCTTTGTTGCATTGAAATAAATATGTAAAATATTCACCTGTTTGTAAATCAAGGGTTGTTGTTGTTGTTATGTGCCGTGGAGTCGGTTCTGACTCATAGCGAGCCTATACAGGGTTTCCAAGGCTGTAAATCTTTACAGGAGCAGAAAGCCTCATCTCTCCACCAGAGTAGCTGGTAGTTTCAAACTGCTGACCCTGAGGTTCACAGGCTGATTCGTAACCACTACGCTACCAGAGCTCCTTAAATAAAGGGTAGGTTTCAGTAAAAAGAAACACAAAAGTTCCCTCCTTACTAACCTAAGATGCAATAATTTGTGTGTGTTACTCATGACGTTTACTCATGGTGCTCAATGGTCCTCCTATATCAACAATGATAGTGGAAATTCAAATTATATTGACTTCTCTCTCAGCAAATTTGCAATATATGATTTTCATGGCTAAACTCAAGAGTTGCATACAATTAATTTATGAAAGGCCTCTAAGTTTCTAATGCCTCCGCTTAATTTATTGATTTCATGAGCGTGATTGAAATTAAGTCTCTTTCCTAATACAAATATCAATTTCATTCTAAAAATATTGTTAAAGCAAGTTTAGAGTTGAATTCCCAGTCATCCACTCAGCAAATATTTATTGAGCAGCTACTAAGTGTACATACACTCTGAGGTGAGGCATGCTATGGCACCCTCATCAAGGTAAACATCTTAGCTTTATGTGGAGCAGATGAAGTGCAGAGGGTAGAATTGCTTTCATTAAAGTTCCATGATAATGCTTTCCTAATCTCTCAAGATTAATGCCAAGCAAGTGACTTCCAAGGTGGAAGCCTTGAAGGGTTATCAGAAGTATAAAATAATGAAATCAAGTTCCTGTCATTGTGGTGCATAAGGTTGTCACCTAAATGCCTCCATTTGGTGTAGTCACTTCACAGTTTATCCATGCACGTAAAGCTCAGTCTACCTGCCCTAGATTCTTAGATTTTCTGATAACCAATTTAGTTTTTAATCTTCAAATGATAGGAAAGCTAAGGGGGCTTTACTATGGATAATAGACCATCACTGGGAAATCCATGGCTATTATGGGGTTTCTGGAGTCCCCAGGTGATACAAATAGTTAACACGCTTGATTACTAACCAAAGGTTGACAGTTCAAATTCACCCAAAAGTGCTGCAGAAGAAAGATCTGCCAGTCTACTTCTAAAAAGTCAGCCATTGAAGAGCCATGGTTCTATTTTGATACATATGGGGTCACCATGAGTCAAAACTGAACTGATGGCAACTGGTAACTGGTTTTATGACTTTTTCAGTTTTAAGACCTTTCTCCACTGGACCAAGGTCCTTCCGTATGACACAATTTGATGTCCAATGAAGGTTTCATGTAAAATTCAATGTCGTGATGATTGTCCATCTGTCACTGCTGTCTCAAGCAACAACTCTTGAGCATAGCTGCAGATGACCTTTTATCCAATGATATCAGCAAAATCAATAGAAGAGTTCAAAATATTGGGAGTTTATCCATAAATATCTAAGTGTTGTGCTGTGGGATAAAGCACTGGACCACAAGGTTGATTTAAACAAGTTTGGTGGTTCAAACTCACCAGCAGGTCCTTGGACACCCTATACAGGATCTCTATTAGTTGTTAATTGACACTTAACAACAGCAACAACCCATACACACACATAGTTTGACAGAAGATATTTGTACATGAGTATTTTACCTTTGCTGCAAATATATCCGTGAATGTGATGAAGAATACAGTGGTAAAGTTATGAAAACTTCTTGAAAGAATGAGTCGCGGGCCTGAGGGATCAGGACCATAGTCTCAGGGGACACCAAGATCAACTGGCATAACATAGTCCCCAAAGACAAAGTTCCACATCCTACTTTAGCGAGTAGCAACTGGGATCATAAAAGTTCACGAACAGCCATCTAAGAAAGAATCTCTTTGTTCAGAGAGAAGATGTATGATGAAAACTAAAGACACAAGAAAGCAGTCCAAAGGACTAAGGGACCAAGAAAACATGTTTCCACACCCTGAGACCAGAAGAACTAGATAGTAGCCACTTACCACTATCAATTTCTCTGAACGGGATCACATTAGATGTTCCTGGATAGAGTGGGGGAAAAATGTGGAACAAAATTCAAAATCATTACAAAGAAGAGGCCTGTTGGTTGGGCAGAGACTGGTGAAAACTCTAATAGCCCCCATGTTGGAAACCGAACTCATGGCCGTGGCTCAATTTTCCAGCTAAACAATAGATAGTTCTACAAGCAGAACATTAACATTCACGAAGCACGCACGTTTTACCATAATTAACCAGTGGGGACCAAAAGGACAGCGTTTACCCAGGGACAGAGTTCAGAAAGGTTAGGACAACAGGAGGAATGGGAAGAGGAAACTTTGAGAGGAAGCAGGATATTAAACAGAGGGGATTGTAATTAATGTGATGAAACAAAATGTCTATGAACTGTTGGATGTAACACGGATGATCTGCTCTGTAAACCTTCACTCAATTCGCAACAAAAAGTTTAAAAATAAATATGCTTTTAAACTTTCCAGGCCTTAAATTGTTCTCTTGGGTATGGTATAACCTTTTGTGGTCTGCTTCCCTCTTTCTCTTTTTTGCCTCATCATTCTATTCCCTGCTTTTAGGATTCATTCAGTAGATATGTTCATTTTTTTTTATTCTTATTTATCCTTTAACAATTGTTAAGTAATGAATCAATTATCATTAGTGAAAAGTTTTATTATATTATCAAGGTGAAGTTTTCTACCTTAATTCCTCTCTATCTACCACCCAATAATTACAGAATCTGTTAGGCCCATCACTCAAATTCTATAACTAGGTCACTTGACTTTATATTTATCAGTACCCTCTCTTTCAAAGAAAGAAAATCAATAAACGGAATGCCTTTAATAGAGAGCGAATTAATAGAGATCAGCCTAAGAGAATTGCTATTTTCAGCAGTTATTGCCCAGAAATGACTATTAGGCCATCACCTGGGATTGACGCTATCATAGTATCACCAGCAGAGAGAGGAGACAGACAAAGCCAATGTTTCCTGTTCAGACGATATTTCTTACTAAGACTTTGGGCACCCTGGGTGATGCAAATGGTTAAACATGACTATTAACCAAAATTTAGTAGTTAGAACACACACCCCCTCCCCTCCACCAGAGGTATCTTAGAAAATGTCCTGGAGATCTGTTTCTGGACACTAAGAACTCTGAAACCCCTACAGAACATATTTCTACTCTACATAAGTGGTGTCAGCACTAAGCCTGAATAGACTCCACAGAAACTGGGTTGATTTCACAAGTGTGCAACTAACATGGAACTAGCATCATCATCAGCTGCTGTTGGGAGAACATTTGCTCCTTAGGAACATAGCTTAAACAAGAACAGGAATTCACTGTCCAGTCTCACCATCATCAGATGTGCTGATTTCCCCGAAGCTGGACCTCAAGCCAGTTGATCCCCAGGCACCTCCTCCTTACTTTGTCTCAAAAGCTGGATCTAACAGGCCAATCATTTATCTCTGTCAGGGATGGTTACAAATGCTGGTATAAGAGTGGCTGATTAAAACAGAAGGTCAGCTGCAGCCACGAGAGCAATGCTTCTAAACCCTCACTCAAATAGCAACAGTTCACCAAACCCCAGGCCCTGTTGGATGGGATGGCCAAAGAGTTTGGGCAAACGCCAGGCCCTTGGCATGGGCAGAGCTGCTGACCAGACAGTTGAGCATGACCATCTTTGGGTCTTATCTCCCCAGCTTACCCCCAACAGCTTTGCCTGACTTCCTGCTCTCACCTCCTATTCTCATTCCCCCACCCCCGCCCCCTTTCAACCCTCAACTTCAGTGTGGGCTGTCCTATCTTTTGTTCTGGCAGAGATAAGATGTATAAATTATGAGTGGTTGACAAAGTGTACTCCAGTGCCGCAGGCAGCTCATCAATCATTTTCCACATGTCGACAGATAATTGATGCAAACCCTGCAGGCAAATCTCCATCAGGTGAGAGAAGGGAAGAATTAGATCTACTGTCAGGAGCCAAGCAGCTGGTCTGTATTTAACATTCTTTTTAATTTAGCACTTGTTTGTTTTAAGTGAAGTTTGCTGGCCCCTCCTTGCCCTTCATACTTGTGGGAGTGGCCTGGGGTGTGTAACACCATCTCTAACCTGGTCCCTCAACCATTGGTTTTCCTGGTGGGGCTCTGTGGCAGGAAGGCAGATGAGACCACCCAGGCCTGTCAGAGAAGTGCAAGGAACTTTCTTTCTACCTAAGTGAGCTTAACATCAAAGGCCAACCTGTCAAGTGATTATCTGTCAGCAGGATTGGTGGGGCAGGGTACTTACTACCTGCACACAAGGAAGTAACCATTTACTGCTTTCTTTCTTTGAAAAACATTTTCCTTAAATAAAAGTACTCCAACTCAGTATTCCCTTTTCAAAATGAGACTGAAGAACACCTTTAGCACAGGGATGGAGAGGTTTTGGTTTCTTTACTGCCCTGGATTCAACCAAGTAATTCCAAAGTGAAGTTAACCTTCAAACTTGCCTATAAACTGGTCAAATCTGAAACTTTCAATGAATGGTCCAAAATTTTGAACAGTCTATAAACCTTACCCTACCAGTTGACTATAACTCATTATTTATCACCAACCTCCAATGTTCACACTATCTGCTCATCCACACACACACAAACACACATACACAAACACAACTTCTCCACCCAGCAGAAATCTTTGCTCTTGGTGATTCGGGAATTCTGGTCACTGGAAAATTACCACATGTGCCACAACTACCAATTTTCAAAGAATAATAATATAATACATAACACCCTTAAACTCCAAAAGTGACAATGAACATCATCTTGCAGTGCCTTGGGGTCAGTCGTATAAATATGATGTCATAAAAAATGTTCTGCTTGATAGCATGCCAGATAAACCGGCTTTTATTGGATTTCATTTTCTACAAGGAAATGAGCTGACATATAAGAAGACTCGTCCTAATAGCCAGTCATCAGTCCCTGGGGTTGTCATTGCGTCTTCTCAGCTGAAAAGCGGGCGTCTTTGTAAGTGGAAGTCTGCTCCACCCTGCTGTCTGATTTCTTGGGCTCAGAGCTTACTCTCCATATTTTGGTGAGGTTCAGAATGATGACGAACCCAGCACATGTGGCTCCAGAATCAGGAACAGTGCTTGATGTATCTCCCTACCTTAATTCTTTTTATATTTACAAACCTAACCTTAAACCCCTCTCAACCATCCTCACTAGTGGAGGACTTATGAAGTGAGAAGGCATTATTGTGGGCACACTTAGTGTCATATTCAGGATTTGGATATAACTACATTACAGAAGACCTCTAACGAGATGGATTGGCCAGGTGGCATCATTGATGGACTCAAGTGTGGCAGTGGTAGTAAGGTAGGCCCAGGATCGGACATTGTTTCGTTCTGCTGTGCATGGGGTTGCTATGAGTCGGTTCCAACTCTATGGCACCTGACAACGACAACAACAACATTACAGATATAGTAGGAAATCTTAAAATAGTCAATATAGCACAAGTAACCTTCTTTGTGGTAATCTGTTGTTTCAACCAAGATCCATGTGATATCAACAATATCCCTAGTTCCATATCCTCTTCTAAATCCAGTTTGAATTTCTGGCAGTTCTCTGTTGGTGTATGATTGCAGGCATTTTTTTAAATGATCTTGAGCAAAAATTTCCTTGCATTTGATAATGATGATATTGTTAAATGACATCTGCTTTCTGTTGGGTCATCTGTGTTTTGAGTAGGATCTCTTCCAATGTGTTGGCCAGATAGCTGTCTTCCACATTTCTTGGCATAGATAAGTGAGTGCCTCCAGTGCTACATCAGTTTGTTTCAGGATTTCAGTTTGTATTCTGTCAATTTCTGGAGCCCAGATTTTCACCATTGCCTTCATGCAGCTTGGATTCTTTTAGTATCAAAAGTTCTTGATTTTAGGTTGCCTCTAGAAATGGCTGAACACCAATCATTTCTTTTCGGTATTTTCTTTTCTCTTTTATAAAAGTTTTTGACTGTGTAGATCATGACAAGGTAGGGACAACATTGTGAAACTGGGTATTCCAGAATACTTAATTGTGCTCATGAGGAACCGGTTCATACACCAAGAGGCAGTGTTTTTTTGTTTGTTTGTTTGTTTTTTTTCTAACAGAACAAGGGAATATTCAATAGTTTAAAATCAGGAAAGCTATGTACCAGAGTTTTATGATTTCACCAGACTTATAAGGGGCTCTGGTAGCGTAGTGGTTACGAATCGGGCTGCGAACCTTAAGGTCAGCGGTTCGAAGCTACCAGCTGCTCCGCGGGAGAAAGATGAGGCTTTCTACTCCCGTAAGGATTTACACCCTCGGAAACCCTGTACAGGGTCGCTATGGGTCGGAACCGACTTGACGGCACTTAACAACAACAACAACATTCAATCTGTATGCTGGACAAATAATCCAAGAAGCTGGGTTATATGAACAAGTATGTTGTTGGGAGCGGCTGAGTTGAGGGTTTCTGACTTGGGGGTAGTTTAACTGAAAGATTGCAACTAAATAGTTGTGGTCTAGAAATTCACGCTGCTTCCAGGTCAAGCTGCCCCGTGAGGAACTTGCAGGGCCACCTTGGGGGACAGGGAACTTGCAAGGTTTTTTTCTTGTATGACCTTCAGTTCAGTCTGCACAAACATCTAGTTACTCTATCTCTGTTTCCCTAGCAACCACAAGTTACATTCTTCTGATACTGTCCCACTTACAGCATGCACAAACAACACCAGATGTTCTTGTGCTCTTTTCCTTGCCCCCAGCACCTCCTTGGATATGTGTATAAAATAAACTTGCTGCACTTGGTGTGTGACACAGTATCTCCATCAGAGTGCTGCATCCCATCTGGTCTCAACTTTTACTTAATTCTTCTGTGTCTTGTGTCTTCCTTTTTCTTCTAATCTCCCTTCGCCGCTACTCAGGTTTAATCTCTCTGTGCAGGTCACAGAGAATAGCTGATGTTGGACGCGGCAGTATGTGGCATCAGGATTGAAGGAAGATTCATTAACAACCTATGATATGTATGTAGATGTTACAACCTTGCTTGCTGAAAGCAAAGAGGACTTAAAATACTTACTGAGGAAGACCAAAGAAGACAACCTTCAGTATGCATTCCACCTCATTGTAAAGAAAACAAAAATCCTCACAATTGGACCAATAAACAACATCATGTTGAATGGAGAAAAGATTGATGCTGTCTAAGACTTCACTTTGGTACATACTTTTCCTGATTTTAAACTATTGAGTATTTCCTTGTTCTGTTGGGGTAAAAAAAAACTGCCTCTTGGTGTATGTACCAGCTCCCCATGAGCACAATTAAGTATTCTGGATTACTCATTTGATTTACAATCAATGGAAGCAGCAGTCAATGAATCAAACAATGTAGTGCAGTAGGCAAATCTGCTGCATAAGACCTCTTCAAAGTGTTCAAAAGCAGAAACCAGATTGAGGACTAAGGTGCACCTGACCAAAGCCATGATATTTCCAACAGCCTCATTTGCACGTGAAAGTCAAATAATAAGGAAGACCATAGGCAAACTGACGCATTTGGGTTATGGTGTCTGGGGAGAATATTGAAAGTACCATGGACTGCCAAAAGAACAAAAAAAAATCTGTGTTGGAAGAAATACAACCAGAGTGCTCAGTATGGTGAGACTTTGTCTTTCATACTTCGGACATGTTATCAGGAGAGACCCGTCCCTGGAGAAGGACATTATGTTTGGTAAAGTGAAGGGTCTGAAGAAAAGAGGAAGCCCCCCAATGAGATGGATTGGCACAGTGGCAATAAGCTCAAAGGTGGTAATTGTGGGGATGGCGTAGGAAAGGACAGTGTTTTAGTCTGTTGTTCATAGTGTCACTGTGAGTCACAACCAACCCAATGGCACCTAACATCAACAGATATTGGAAAACTAAGGAACGTAACAATCACCAGTTATATTATATTCACTTAATCTTTCTACAAATGCTGGCAATGTATCTATCATGTGCCAGGCACAGAGGGTGAGGCTGATTGTTTCTGGATACCTATTTATCAGGAGTCTTGGTGTGGCTATGTGTTAATGCGCTGGACTGTTGTTTGAACCACAAGGTCGAGGGTTCAAGCTCATCAGCCACTCCTCGAAACCCTATACAGGGTCACCATGAGTCAGAATTGACTCAGCAGCATTTAACAACATTTATCATATCTATCCTTGGTAGCTGAGATTAGACAAATTCACAAAAACAGGATGATACAAAGTATCAAGTATCTTTCAATAACTCATAAAGAATGTGTATGGTCCATAAACACACTTTTCAAATGTGCAAAATAATTAGAACGTTGTTGTTAAGTGCCTTCGAGTTGGTTCTGACTCATAGTGATCCTGTAGGATTTCCAAGGGGCAGCTGGTAAGTTTGAACTGCCAACCTTGCAGTTCAAACTGACCACTGCATTATAATGAAAGGTTTTTGTTTGTGTACTTTTTTTTGTTTAGTTTTTACCTATCACAATAGCAAAGCTGGGGAAAAAGCTAACACCAGGTTTATAAAGTATACGTGGAAAGCCCTTTAGGCATTGATACACTGAACTATCCCCAAAGTAACTGTTTAGTATTACCTTGTAATCCCTTGAAACTATGCATCAAAGAACTTAAATATTTTGAAGAATTTTTTCTTGAAGTGATTATTATAGATAAGTATATGATGTAAACACAAATATGTTCATTGAAAATGTCATTACAAACGACATGTAAAATGACCACAGAGGGGAGGAAGGGCTGTGGTACTTTGGGGTCATTTGGCTGAGAGGGATTAATGAATTATTTGTGGGTTGGCTTTGAGCTGAGTCCTTAAAAATGAATAGGACTTGGCCTGCTGGTCAGGAGAGCACTCGGGAACGTGGGTGGGGAAGGACGTAGAGAGCACAGAAAATTTATGTGAAAAAAACAAAGTTTGATTCCGATTCCTGGCATTCCCAGGTATACAGAGTGGAAGTGTGCTCTGTAGGCTATACACAAGGTATCCCTCTGGAAGCAAATCACCAGGTCTTTCTTCTGAGGTTTCTCTGAATGTGTTTGTACCACCAATTTCTTCATCTACTCAACAGTTTGTGTCACCCAGGAAGCCCATGGCAAAGCAGGAGTGGTCCCAAGGGGCTGAAACACAGACATGGTGAAGGGGATAGTGGGAAAGGAGACTGCCTAGCTCATTAAGCAGTGCCAAGTTGTACAAGCTTTGTTGGTAGGCAAGAAGATTGTTTCCTTTGTACTGTGTAAGACAGGCTAGGCTAGGAGGCAGGGGATCATAACAGCCATGCAAACTGTTTACTGAGAAACAAGATACTTACTATTAACACACAGGGGAAACCTAGTCTGGCTCAGTGTCCCTGAACAGCAGCTTCTAACCAGAGAATTAAAACACAAAGTCTGCTTATCAAAACACAGCCTCAAAAATGATCAGTTTCCTTTTACAAGTTATCAGAGTCAGCTATCAATCTCTAATTAAAATTTCAAGATACAAGGAATGCGAAACCATTTCAAATCACAGAGGAGCTGGGAAGACGAGAGGTGAGGCTCTGTACTAACAGCCTGCCCAAATGGGGCCAGTTACTTATAACTCACGGGGCTAAAACATTTAGTAAGTAGGTTATGAATATTTATAGTGAAAGGTGAAAGAAAAGTATTCCGGATGAAAAGTATTCTTGATGAGTTCAATGGAAAACCCAGCATCTTTTGATACCTGCTGATTTACAAAGCTCTGAGAAGTGTTCTAAAAAGATTTAAAAAATAAAAGCTTTGAGGGCTGTCAATGATTAGTGGTGTAATAATAATAATAGCTATTGTTTATCAGGGAGTCCTGGTGTCAATTGATAAGCACTGGACTGCCAACTACACAGTTGGTGTGTCAAACCCACCAGCTGCTGGTTGGAAACCCTATACAGGATTGCTATGAGTTGGAACGACCTCAGTGACACTTAACAATACTGTCAAGTGGTTCCAACTCACGGTGGCACTGTAGAGGCTTTCTAACAAGCAGCTGGGAAGTTTGAACCGTGGACCTCACAGTTCAAACCAACCTTGTGGTCCAGCGCATTCTCCCGCAGGGCCACACCAGGACTCCACATTCGTACCCCATTTTACATAACTAAAACCAGAGAAGTTAAGTGTTCCTTTCTCCAGGAAGCAAAGTTAGGTAGTGGCAAAGCTAAGAATTGAAAGTTCTTGTGGTGGTGGTGGTGGTTGTAGTGGCTGTTGTGATGGTTGTTATTGTGGTGGTGGTTGTAGTGGTGGTTGTAGTTGTTGTGGTTGTTGTGGTTATTGTGGTGGTGGTGGTTGTAGTGGTGGTTGTGGTTGTTGTGGTGGTGGTGGTTGTAGTGGTGGTTGTGGTTGTTGTTGTGGTGGTGGAGGTGGCAGTGGTGATAGTTGTGGTGGTGCTGTACCATTGAATCAATGTCATGAGTTGGTGCTAACTCATCAGCAACTAATAGCAAGAGTCTGGCTCGAGAGCCCTTACTATGAACTGACTTTATACTCCTCCTCATTAGAACACTTAGATCTTCTATAGGCATGGCAACGAACTCTTGTGGGTGTTCACATGTGACTTCTTGGGAGGGTGAGAAACAACATCAAATGGTGAGAAGCAGTATTGTAGGACACTTTATTGGCAGGCGATTCACCATAGGGAGGAAACACAATCACCAAACCTGGCTTAGAAACAGAACCAGAGGATCGGAAAACTCAGTGCTCCTGCATAGTTCTCAGTAAGAGGCTCTGTTGGTGCAGTGGCTTACGGGCACTAAGTTCAAACCCACCCGTGTGCTCCAGGAGAGAAAGATGAAGCTGTCTTGTAAAGATGGACAGTTGTGTAAACCTATGGAGCTGTTCTATTCTGTCTTCCAGGGTCACCATGAGTTGGAATTGATGTGACTTGCAGTGAGTCTGGACTTTGGTTATAGTTCTCAGAACCCACCCTAACCTAGCCTGCTTAGTGGTGTCCACATTCTCCATGGAACTAGGGACTGTGTGCATATAAACAGAACAGAACTGAGTCCCACGGGCCCAAGCAGCAACTTCATGAGACCCTTTAACATAAGGGTCTGTTGTGGAAGATGAGTCCCGTTTCCTACCCATTTTGCAGCGGGAGCTACAAATAATATCCTGTTGCTAGCAATGGTGATTTTGGCAATGTTCTGGGTAAAAGTAGGAGAGTAAAGTCTAGTTGTTGTTGTTGTTATGTGGAGTCGGTTCTGACTCATAGCGACCCTGTACAGGGTTTCCCGTAAATCTTTACGGGAGCAGAAAGTCTCATCTTTCTCGGGCAGAACAGCTGGTGGTTTCAAACTCCTGACCTTAAGGTTCGCAGCCCGATTCGTAACCACTACACTATGGTGGCCCTGAAAAGAAAAGAGTCTTGGCAGACTACCTGGAGCGGCCTCCAGTATGGTGGAACATTGGTGGCCAAGCTGGAGTTGAGCCAAGGGAAGGGAGGTCTGCCCAGAGACCAGTGGCAGTGATGGTAACGACGCTGGCCCAGATCATGGTTCTTCTGTAAACTGGATGGCACTAGAACCGCTGATGTTGGTTAAGGCTGCATTGATTCCTGAAAATAAAGTGATCTTCCCTGGGGACATATGGATGTAGTAAAAGGAAGATGGTACCAAAAGAGTCAAGAGATGCTGAGAGATGCCCACATTGTAAAAATTATATTAAAATTTCCTCTCTCTCTCTTACTTGCAACAAAATGTTTGTTTCATTTAGGATAAATGACACCTTTTGCAGATTCTAAAACACACTAAATGTTCCTTGGAAGACACACAGGAGATTGTCTAGTAAACTAATGCTCATTGAATAGAATCAGGCTTGCTCAATTGTTATGAGAAGTTAATGAGGGCCTCCATGATTGGCTGTTGGTCCCATCCTTGTATGCTACTAATAGACACTGTTGGCCAAGACCACTCTAGGTTCGCACCACTAGCAGGAACTGCTCCAAGACAACTCTAGAGTCCTCTGGCATCTTCACAGATGTTGTTTTGTCCTTATATCCAGGAGTATGAATATTTATTATTTATATCAGTATGCCCTCTGGTAGCATAGTGGTTACAAATTGGGCTGCAAACCACAAGGTCAGCAGTTCGAAACTACCAACTGTTCCACGGAAGAAAGATGAGGCTTTCTGCTCCCGTAAAGATTTACAGCTTCGGAAACCCTGCACAGGGTCGCTATGAGTCTGGACCAACTCCACTCCACAGCACACAACAACAACAACATATCAGTAGGAGTCCTGGTGTGGCGCTGTGGGCTAATGCGTCAGACTGCAAAATCATTTGAACTGCAATGTCAATGGTTCAATCTCACCAGCTGCTCCTATGGAAACCCTATACAGGGTCACTATGGGTTGGAATCAACTCAATGGCGCTTAACAACAACAAAAAAAAATATCAGTAAAGCCAAGTGAATAAGCTCTCACTGCACTACCACTGCCCACACGTTCTATGAGTCAAAAGCAAAGATTGCTTTTCTGTCTACAACTCAGAGCTCTATGTGTTGACAAGAGAGCTGTATAGGTTGACGTCAGGGGCCAGATTCCTGAGCCAGCTCACAGCCACCTCCAGTTTTCTTGACCTGAAAAGTGCTGACCTCCTGCCCTCCACTGTCCCCACCCACAACAACACTTCAGTATTCCCCATGTGCTCCCTCCATGCTGGTTCGACACTGGTGGTGTGCACTTAAAACTGAAATGCAACTAGCAGACATGAGGCCTGGGATTCTGGAAATCCTCATTTTCCTCCATAGACACCTTCATAAAAATGTCCGCTTTTCCTGTTACCATTTTTGTCAAAAGGAGAAGGAAAAATAAAACATACAAATTTGACAAGCTGGTAGGGAATTAATGAACTTTTTCTGCTCATTCTGTCTGTCGTCCTCCCAACACACCCCCAGACTTCAATTAGATGGGAGAGTAATAGAGCAGGGGTCCTGGTGTGGCTGCTGTGGGCAAAGCCATTTAACTGCAAGGTCCGAAGTTTAAGCTCACCAGCTGCTCCTCGGAAACCCTATACAGGGTCGCTATGGGTCGGAACTGACTTGATGGCACTTAACAACAACAATAGAGAAGAAGCACTTTTAATATGACCAGAGCCATTACCTGGTTAACTACTTTCAACCAAGTTGGGTAAATGCTACACTCATAACTTTAAAATAGTTTATTTTAATTTAAATCATGTGAAACAAATTAATTTACTGATCTGACTTGGGCCTTGTCTGTTGATTGGAATTCAGCATGGACTGTTTCATTTGTTCTTATAATGTTGTTGTTGTTAAGTACCGTGGAGTCGGTTCCGACTCCTAGTGACTCTGCACAGGGTTTCCGAGGCTGCAAATCTTTACGGGAGCAGAAAGCCTCTTCTTTCGCCCATGGAACAGCTGGCAGTTTTGAACTGCCAACCTTGAGGTTAGCAGCCTGATTCCTAACACAGCTTCTTAAAACTTCCTGTTTTGTTTTCTTTAGAAAGGAAATTGAACTTAACGACTCTTGCAAGACATTCTGAATGTAGTCTCCTATAATTTTATGTTTCTCTTGAAGTTTGTACAGCTGTCTGATCCACATTTGATTTATGGTATTGATGTTGTTGTTAAGTGCTGTCGAGTTGGTTCCAACCCATAACGACCCTATGTAGGGTGTCAAAGGGGTGGTTGGTGAGCTTGAACTACCGACTTTGTGGTTAAAACTGACATTGCAGTCCAGCACATCAACCCACAATGCCACACCAGGACTCCTAATTCATGGTTATCTGTTTTAAAAAGATGAAACATCATGAAGTTTTTCTAAAACATTCAGGGAAAAAACAATGTCTCTGCACACTCACATTTTATTGGCTTTGTAACATTTAATTAAACTCCATTATTACAATATAAATGGAATGAACATAAATAGGTTAGGAAATAGGCTCAACTGACTCATGGTAAAAAGTGTATGTCGTGTGAGAAGTGCCTGGTGGACCAAGGAAGGAGCCGTCAACTGTGCATGCTCAGAGTGACGCAGCATTAGTTAGTATGCTCCCCAGAAAGACAGCGCATGTCAGCAAGCATTTCAAGTTGGTAAAAAGAAGGATGGTTAAGAGCGCTTCTACTGTATTGTGTTTGCATGTGTGGGTGTGTATCTGTATGCATGTAAATATATGTTTATATACATATAGAATTTGTGAGATAATGTTTAGTTTTTGAGAGGAAGAAATGTATTAATCAAGATGATCTGATGACAGCAGTATGCAAAAACAAACAAAACACTCCATTTTATTCTTACATGCACAAGCCACAATATATGTATATACATATATATATATATGCTGTTGTTTTGTTGTTGTGTGCTGTGGAGTCAGTTCCGACAGGGTTTCCGAGGCTATAAATCTTTATGGGAGCAGAAAGCCTCATCTTTCCCCTGCGGAACAGCTACTCCCTGGAAACCCCATACAGGGTTGCTATGGGTCGGAATCGACTCGACGGCACTTGACAACAACAACAACATATATGTATATATATATATATGTATGTATATATTTAAATTGTGAACTGAGTTATAGTTTACATGGGAGAACATCAGCTTTACACCATTGTTTCATTGTAATGATTACAATCACCTCTGTGCATCATCATTCAATAGTATTTGCTTCCATTCCCTCTGTTTTTTTTGGGGGGGGGGGGGGGGGAGGGGTGGGAGATGTACACAATAACACTCAGGAGTATATAATCATTTAAACAACCAAAGAACACATTCTGTAAGCCTGCCTCCTGGCTGCCAGCTCTTCCCATGAATCTAGAGTCCTCAGCTACTCCCTCTCTCCATGTCCCCATCTCTGCCTCCATCTCTGATGTCACTGCTTCTCTGGATAAGGTCCATGTTCCACTTGTGCTCTTCTTCCTTGATGGTCCTAGGGTCCTCTGTTTCTTGACTGTAAGATTAACCCCTCCCCGGTTTTGTTACAAAACTGTAAAGGTGGAAATCTTTACAGTTGTGACAATCACAATTAGTCATGACAACAATTACTCACTATTGGATCATAAGATTCCTAACCCCATCTCCTTTCACCAGACCCATCTAGACAAGATGAAAACATTTCAGTGGAGACTCTATCTTCCCCACGCACTCTTAAACTAAACTCCCTCTTAAAACCTTGTAAGTCAGTCACTTCGTGCCTTTATCGCCCCCTCATTTTAGGTAGCCAACGTCTAAGATGCCCGTCCCTATCTACTCTGTGTACAGAGGGGATAGGACTGATAACAAGCTACAATACTTCAGAAGCGTTATCTCGTTCATCCAGGTGTCTCTTTGACAAACACCAGTGCTCATAATGACAACACAAAGAATATCCATTTGGAATATGAACAAGACTTTACAAGTAAGTAGCTGGGCATTTGAGTAAGCAGCCTAAGAAATCAGGATCTGCACCCCAATTTCAATTTCAGGGAAATATTCAGCAAGGTTTTTGGTCTGAGGGAGTATCTGACCCTCAGCACATTCTGCTGAGTATGCTTTTTTGCTTTGGCAATGGCATCAGGAAGAGTAATGAGCGCCTTTTGCCCGAGATCATTCTTTCCTTTTCCCATGCAGACAGCCTGGCATAACCACACCTCTCTTGAGGTTTATAACATGCAACTCACAACTGACCACAGCTGAATGGAGTCAATGAGGACTCATGCCCAAACAACACCTCCACTAAGTTTATCAGCAGTATATTGAGAGGCCTTGGTATCATGGATTGAACTGTCCTCCCCTCAATATGTGTCAGCTTGGCTGGGCCATGATTCTCAGTGGCTTGGCTGTTATGTAATGATATCATGATAGAATGTAAAGACTTAGATAATGAAGTCCATGGGAGCATAATATATTCTGGTGTGCTCAGCCAATCAGTTGTAAGGGGATTAGAGTGGGCTGCAAGACCCTTACTCAGGCCACAACCCTGGTCCAATGTAAAGGCAGTTTCCCTGGGGCATGACCTGCATTACCTTTTTCTTATAAAAGATAAAAGCAGACCTCAGTACCACCAGAAAAGAAAGCCCCAAGCAGAGTGTGTCCTTTAGACCCAGAGTCCTTGCACTGAGAACCTCTTAGGCCCAGGGAAAAACTGATGCGAACACATTGGGCTGTCCAGGGTACAATGGGCCCATAGATGTTAGACAGAGATAAGGAGCTGCATCCCAGAGCTCACAAAGAGAGGACTGGTGCCTAGAACGGCAACCTGAATTTGAATTTCTAGTTTCTTAAATGGAGTCCTAGTATGGTGCTATAGGTTAATATGCTGGAACACAAGGTGGTTTGAACTGCAAGGTCAGCAGTTCAAGCTCACCAGTAGCTCATGGGAAACCCTATACAAGGTTGCTATGAGTCAGAACTGACTCGCCGGCACTTGGACTGCGAGAGAATACGTTTTTGTTGGTTAAAGCCACCCATTTGTGTTATTTCTGTTATAGCATGCTAGATGACAAGAACATGTGGATATGGGCAAGAAAAAGAGCCAAACAGACCACAAACTGGAAAGACAATAGTATAGGGCAGAAGTAAGAACAAAGAAGACGAGAAAGAGAAACAATAAAGAGAAGGAAGGAGTAAGATAACAGACAGCAGTGAATCAATTTCCAGGTAGAGGGAAACATGAACTATCCTTATCATGAGCACACTGATCTCCTTGCTTTTCAGTATGTCCCAGAAATACTGCCATCACCGTCATTAGCACTTTTACAATCCCAGCAGCTAAAAGTTGTACTAAACAAAGAACAGTTTTCATTAATAAGCAAAGTTTAGTGCATATAAAACAGCTATGGATTATCTGTGACTGTAAGTAAAAACAGAAGTGCCACAAGGATTGTTTGAAAATGGTATTCATTCTAAATGTAGAAGGAAGACAGAAGGATGAGACTGCTGGTTGAGCGGCACGCGGAAATACCAGTCCTTTCAGGAACATCCTTAATATTCCTATTGCTGCTGGTTTTTGTTAAGTGCCGTCGAGTCGGTTCCAACTCATAGTGATGCTGTATAGGGTTTCCCAGGAGCGGCTGGTGAGTTTGAACCGCTGATCTTGAGGTTCAAACTGACCTTGCAGTTCAGCGTATTAACTCACAGCACCACATTAGGGTCAAGCAAGTCACAGAGCTTGCTTCTCCAGTGAAGTTCCACCTCAGGGGCCATCCATGAATTTGTCAGTCAGCATATGCCGCTGTCAAACTGCATGTGTGGAGTAAGAATGCCAAAGCCCCAAAGACAGTTATTAAATCTCCTTTGTTGTACATCCCTGAATTTCAGAACTACTTCAGAGCATGGGAAGTGGAAATGCCTCTCAAAGCAGGGACTTCATTACTACTTGCTCTTTCCCTAATCCCTCTAGACCAGATGCAACAGGGAAAACTCAGGAAGAGACATATGTAGCCATGACTTTGTATTGGTTCACGCAAATTTGGGAAAACAAGGAATTATCTACAGAAATGTGACAGATGTAGCACTCTGGACTCATGTCAGTCAGTGGACAGGAGATGTCCTCTTCATGGAGTGAGGTTACCACCATTTATGGTACTGCTCCATCCTGAGATGTCACTGCTTGAAGCTTCTATCCCTCCTGTTGGATGCAATCATGATGTGGGACATGATGAAGAGAAATCTACACCATCGCTTCCAACCACTGCATCCTCCTCCCTGTGTGGAGGCCTGTGCTTGCTGGGATCCCTGTACCCATTTCTATCTTCACTTTACCTGGGTTTCCGGTCTTGACAGATGGGGGTCATTTTACTCTGGGCATTTATTCAGCCATCTATACAAGCTTAACATATATATATATATATTTGTTAAAGGCTCTTTCGCCGTCTTAGGTGTGATAAGATAAGGAAAAAAAAAAAACTTAATGTCTAATTGTTGTTGTTAGGTGCCATCAAGTCAGTACTGACTCATAGCAATCCTATTGTCTAATTAGTACATATAATTAACAAGCATATATTCTTTAAACATACCAATCTATCCTCATAAATACTATTTCATTACCTCTCAGTTGAAGTGGGAGGTAGGCTCATTACACAATATTATGGGTAGTAAAAAGAGGGATCTTCTGAAGAAATAACAATTTTCAAACCCTTCCCACATACAATACATACAAACACTACAGAAGTCATTCAGTTGTCTAAGTTTTCCTCCGCACACCACCCATCCCCAGAAAAGTGTTAACGGGAAGAAGTAAGGGCGAAGTGAGTTGTTGCTGTTTCTAGTGCATCTATCTGAAATAAATAAAAGCAATTAAACACTTACAGAGATGGGAAAGAAGACAGAAATAAAGACTTAATTTGCCTCTGCAAAGGTCAAAGATCATTTTAATCAGGAAAATAATCCAGATTCAGAATCCCTTTTAACTTCAGCTTCTTCAAAGTCCCTGAGCTAAAGATATTTTCTAGAAATACAACACTAATGACATAGCACAAAGTTTTCCACAGACAGTACGGTCCCAATCCCTGATTTGTTATGACAAGGATGGGACCTAAGCAGCCCCCAGTTCCTGTCCCTGACCTGCCCACAGAGCGATTCTCCTCAGATGGCTGATGAAATTATCTAAGGATGGGTTTGCAGAGCATGTAAACTCACTTCCCAGATGGTAACACTGAGATCCCCAAGCTGAGTACTTCTCAGAGAAGTGGGGAACAGTCAATTTCTGAAAAGAATTTTAACTATTTAGCTTTGTTGATGTTAAGAATATTGACCCAACCTCCTTGTATTGGGTGCCTAAGTGGCCTGGATTCATTCAGTACTTTCACAGGGATCTAAGTCCCAAGCAAGAGCAGAATTCTTTTTATCAAGAACAACTAGCTTGTCCGAGGTATTTTTGTAAGAACTTACCAAAATCTTGCATTAGTTGTCTTCATGACACATTACTCAGTGTTTGCTCAATAGTAGGGACATTGAAAGAGCAGCGGGTACAGAGAAGAGAGAAGGAGCCTGAGGAAAGCTGTGTGTTTCATGTGCGCTGGCGGAATCAATTTCAACTGAGATGCACTTGGTGAAGGCTGTTAGCAAAACATTTGCAGAGGGTGTCTGAGCGAGGGAAGGGGGAGCTCATTATCTTACCTCAGCAAATGACTCTGGGTCATCCTAGGGCACAGATATGAAGGAAGGAAAGGGGCCAATGCACTGTGAATTCTCTGGAGCACTATGGGATTTGAGGGGGAAAATGGGAGTACTTGATGCTGAGGATGAAAGATACAAGAGCAGACAGAGGCACACGGATTGTTAAACACTCAGTCACTAGCCTAATGGTTGGCAGGTCAAACCCACCCAGAGTTACCTAAGAAGACAGGTCTCACATCCTACGGGGCAGTTCTACTCTGCACACACGGGGTCACTATGAGTTAGAATCGACTCGATGGCAACTAGCAGCAACAAGTAGCTGTGGAATTGTGGCTCTGGCAGAAACAACGGAAGAAGCAGCAAAGGAACCTTCTCAACAACTCTCTAACTAGGAATCGTTCAAATCTCTGTTCTACAGATGAAGCTGAATGGAGACACAAGAAGGTAAATAATTTGCCTAATGTCAACCGCTAAGTAGCAGGGAAAGGATTTGAACATAGATCATCATCTGGTTACAGAGTCCACACTCTCTCTCCCTGAAATGGAGAGCAGAAGTAGGCTGTCAGGAAGGTAGGGGTCTAACTATGAAAGACATAACCCAACAGAGCCATGAGAAGAGCAGGAAGAGGGGGAGAGGTACAGGGAACAGACCACCAAAGAAGGGGGGAAGTTAGGAGCTGGAGGAATCACAGGCCCAGCATGAACTTAGGCACAAGCTTAAAAACAAGCAACAAGCAAACAGCAACAATGACAACAAAAACACCCCCAAACACCAAGCTATTTAATTGCTTGGGAATCAACAGATGGATAATGGTAACAACTTTAGTTAGAATTCACTGAACACTTGTCCTAGATCCTGCATCAGAGCCTTCCCACATATTATCTGACTTGGAGCTCATAACCCTAGAAAGTAAGGTTAACCCCATTTTACAAATTAGGAAACTGAGCCATAGAGAGAGTCGGAGGTAAAGTGACGGGCCTGGCATCTAGATCTACTTGTTATCTTACTGTCTGCTGGACTAGGAGCTCCAGGGGAACTTGGATAAGCATCTAGCAGGGAGTGTGTGCCAAATTTAAGTCTGTTCACTGGCTGAAAGATTGCACCAAGACAATCAGAAGGAGAAAGACACTTGAAGGTATTGGTGGTTCAAAAGGATTGATGGTGTCAAGTGAGCTTGCGCTAAGGCCAAGAGGAGAACAATCTGCCCTAGCATCTCATTCTAAGCAGTAGGGGGATCAGGTGTCTCTGGGCTGCCTACAACACTGCTCCTGGGATCATATCCTCTTGGAGAAACCAGAGACTAAGAAGATGCACGTAATGTTCCCTCTGCCGCAAATACTTATTCGTCAGCATAAACGGTTGCATGTTTTAGTGTATTACACACCTGATAGAAGGGCTCAAACATTACCTTTTCAGAAAGACCCAACGCATGAAACCCTGCTTTATTTTCCTTCCCCAAACCTGATATGTATTTATTTATTTACTAATGATCTGTCTCTCACACCATTATCTGTCAGTTTCCTTTACTGTGGTAGCTAATATGTTCCCATGACATTGGAAATTTTGTCATCTGTTTTTCAAATTCCAGCAGGGTTACCCTCTGTGGATAGATTTCAAAGGAGATTCCAGAGTAAGACAGATGAGGCAAGGAGGTTTGGGGATCGACTTCCCAAAAATTTGTCAATGAAAATCTTCTGGATCAAAAGAGAGCACTGCCAGATGTACTTCCCTGGGACACGTGGTCAGGAGAATATCATGCAGGCTGAAGCAGAGGGCCAGCAAGGGAGAGGGATGCTGTTGGTGAGATAGATTGGCACAGTGGCTACAAGGGTGAACTGGAACATGCCGGTGGTTGTGAGGCGAATGCTGGACCAGGAAGCACTTTGTTCTCTTGTACATGGATCACTGTAAGTCAGTGTCAACTTGATGACAATACTGACAACTCCTACTTCACCCATCCCAGAATGTGAGCTGCTTAGCCTGGTTGTTCATTGCTCTATCTCCAGTGCCTACAACAATACTTAGCACATAGTTGGGGTGGTGGTGGTGCGCTGTTGAGTCAGTTCCAGCTTATTGAGACCCTCTAGATGGTCTCCAAGGCTGGAAATCTTTACAGGAGCAAAAAGCCTCATCTTTCTCCCATGGAACAGCTGGTAGATTCTAACTAATGGTCTTGTGGTTAGCAGTACAACCCTTAACGAAGATTTGATGAAAAAGCTCAGTCTCATCAGTCAGAAAAAAGGCCAAGAGCTGACTGCAGAACAAACCACCAATTGCTCTTAAGCAAGTTCATGTAGAATCTAAAGAAAAGTAACTTCATGAAAGTAAGACCTTGAGTTACGAGACTATCACAAGAATAGATGTGACTCATTGAACACTAATGACCACTAATGACTAAAGACTAGATGAGTGGGGCGACAACAAGGACATCATACGTAAAGAAAGCAAAAAACATCATTTGAAAGACAAGAAAGAAAGAAAGAAAGGGTCATAATGAGGAGGCAAAGAAAGTATTAACATCTGGCCATATAGAAGCAGCAAAAATACAACCTAATAATGAAATCTATGGACAAATGTGTTTACAACACCAGAACCAAGAGGTTCCCCTTTAGATCGGAACTCAGTAACATAAAACTATGCCTTTTCACACTGGAGAGTGTCACCTGAAGAACCTTGAAGTCCTAATAGGTGGCTTATGACTACAAGTGCAAATCTTAATTACTGTCAAGTCAATTCTATACGGTAACCCCATGTGTTGGAGTGGCATTGAGTCCCTAGGGTTTTCACAGTGGCTGAATTTTCAGAAGTAGACCACCAGATCTATCTTCCAAGGTGCCTCTGGATGGATTTGAACCACTAATCCTTTGGTTAGCCACCAAATGTATTAACTATTTGCACCACCCAGGAGTCTGATTAAAATGTTGTTGTTGTTGTTGTTAAGTGCTGTTTAGTCAGTTCCGACCCATAGCGACCCAATAGGGTTTCCGAAGAGCAGCTCATGAGCTTGAACTGCCGACCATGCAATTCAAACCGAGTTTACAGTCCAGAGCTTCAACCCACAGAACCAAACCAGGACTGAGTGGGCTTAAATACAATCGAAAGGAACACACACATGCCACAGTCATGATGGATTATTACAATAAAGTGGGATACGCATTTGAAAGGAGGCCCAGATCCTCTGAAACAGACAGAATGACAAGGTTCCAGCATGCTGCCTGTCTGTAGGTCCTCTGGGAAAATACCACATCGCCTAGAAACCAACCAGCCTCCGGATGGGCAAGTGGTTTTTCTGTTTATGAGAGTGTGAGTATGGATATACAGACCCTTTACCGAGAAAACGAAAACAGTAGTTCTTTTCTGAGATTTGCAAAACTCCATTGGTAACCGCATGGCCAATTCAGAGGACAGAAAATATGGTAGCAGGAAAGGCAAAAACCAAAAATCAAAAAGTTTCTTCCTTGATCTTGCATGCTGTGGTAACTTGACATACAGTATTGAACAAAAAACAACAATAATAAACGTCCTTATAGGCTCAAGGAGAGATTTCTCATAATCTTCCAGGATCCTGCTTCAATTTTAACTTATTCCATATGCTTTGCTACCCACAGACCCTGGCCTCAGCAGCAGAAGTGATCTATGCTGCCCTGCCATTTAAGTGTGAGGAGCCCCAGCTCTATTGAAGCTTGTCATCTTGCCTATTAGCTTGATGTCTTTATTCACAGACCATCTGTACCACCGAGAGATACAGAGGCAGCTAATGTCAATATGAACAAATGCCTCCTCTTTTACAAGAAATGTCAAACACAGGACAGGCTAAGAATGACCCCAGGAATACCAACAGATGTTCACTACAAGCGTCTCAAAAATCAATCCTTTCTACAGGGACTAATTAAGATGAAATAAGGAGCAAAAAGTAAAGAAATTTGTGTCATATTATCAGGAACTTCATCCTCACTTTCCAAGCTGATTATGGGCAGATTGACCTGTGCTCTTTGAAAAAATGCTAAAAGAGAGACTGCAGCTACCAAGGCACCAAGGGAGACCTTCACTTGCCTCCAATTTCACCGTCGCAAACTGCAAAAAGAAAACTGCTCAGAAGAAAAAAAAAAAAAAAAATGTGTTACTTACACAGGTTGTTTTTTCTACTTTGGTTTCTTTAAACAACCACATACAGAATGATAACGGAATGGACAAGATATGATTGTGATGTTTTCCAATATGGAAGGAAATAAGAGAGTCTACATCCCAGGTATAGGATTTAGACCTTCTTATTGGGTCATCCCCTAAAGGTAAATACAGAAATTCACTCTAGTTTTGTTTTTTTTAAATATTTTTACCCTTCCTGAAAGAGCAGAGTCTTGTATATATGTGAGCCTCAAAGAAACATAGGTTTGCACTTTCTGAATTTTAAACATAGCTCATCTTTCCATTTAAATCAAATAATACCTGCCATTCCAAATACTTGTTCTTCATATTAAATTGTCACACACTCTGGTTAGGTAATAACATCGGTACACTGAACCCTAATATAATAAAAAACATTTGTCTCTGTGTTGGCTACAACTCAGGTTGACTGCAAGTGTTTCACCGTAGAATTAGATTCCATAGGACGGTCAATGACTATCGATTGTTTTCAGAAAAAAAGATCTCCAGGTCTTTCTTCCAAGGTCCCTCTGAGTAGAACCAAATCACCCATTATTTGATTAGCTGCCAAACACATTAACTGTTTACACCAGCCAGCAACGCTATGCTCTAGTAATGTGGTTCTCAAAACTCTCTCAACTCCAACACTTGGGGTTCATTTAAAGCAAGATGCAATTCTCCCCCAGGTAATTAACGACACACCTTCCTGCCACCTCAGGCAATGATAGCAATTATAACAGCAAAGCTTCTAAAAGTCGGAACGTTTTATAGCCCTTCTATGGAAAAACAGGACAAAGGGCACTAAGGTCACTGATTAAATCTGTATTTAACCACAGCACCATCACACCACCACTGAGTTGGACAGAACCTCTTACAATAGCCTATATTCCACAGCTCTTAACAACTTAACAACAACATGCATCAGTGTGGGGTTTGCCACAGTGTTTACAAGTGTTTCTAGCAGTTCACAGAAGGGTTTTGTCCTCCATCATTTCCTGTGATTAGAGACTGGATTCAGTCTCTTCTGAGATTTATTCTGTATGATTCTTTCAGTCATTCTTCAAGTGACTCTTTGCAGAAATCCAGACCACTCTCTAATTTGCTTGTTGTTGTTAAGTGCCATCGAGTCAGTTCTGATCCATAGCGACCCTGTATAGGGTTTCCAAGGAGCACCTGGTGAGCTTGAACTGCCGACCTTGCAGTTCAAAAGGCTCTGCAGTCTGGCGCATTAACCCACAGCACCACACCGGGACTCCTCGAATTTGCTTAGGACTGTTCTAATGTTGCTGTGGAGTCCTGGTGCGGTGCTATGGACTAATGCGCTGGACTGCAAAGTCAGTTTGAAACACAAGGTCCCTGGTTCAAGCTCATCAGCTGCTTCTTGGAAACCCTGTACAGGGTCACTGTGGGTTGGAACCAACTCGATGGCACTTAACAACAACAACAATGTTGCTGTGGCCCGTGGCAGAGACTAAAATACAGAACTTGAAATCTAATGAGCATTTATTTATCCATTGATCCCTCAAAAGATATACTCTAAGATCACATCTTGAGGCGAAGCCATGTCTAGGAGATTTGATCCTGTAAGCAACCTATTCTGAAATGCATCCCTGGAGACTCTATATACCAAGAAAGGTATCATTGTCTTTTGATCTACCTCACATGGGGGGGAGGGGGGTCTCCTATAGGATGTCTCTTATCCAATATCCTTC
The DNA here is from genome assembly GCF_000296735.1 of Chrysochloris asiatica. Taxonomy (NCBI): domain Eukaryota; kingdom Metazoa; phylum Chordata; class Mammalia; order Afrosoricida; family Chrysochloridae; genus Chrysochloris; species Chrysochloris asiatica. The sequence continues at coordinate 21,553,584 of NW_006408538.1, read as the reverse complement.
CCTGCTGAAATAATTAAATAAAATCCAGCACAATTTCCATGATCATGAAACTGAACATGGCTTTCCTATTAAGTCTGTGACTCATAGAAGCATGTCCACAGTCTCTGTATGTTCAGTTTGTATGGACAAAACCCACTGAGAGGTGAGCTTTCTTTTACCCAGTTTGCAAACGTCTGCACCAAAGATCAAGCAGATTCATGGAGCTGGTTACTCCCATCCCAAAGGCCAATCCAAGTGTTACTGTTATTGTTTGAGTACAGACTAAGAGTTAGCAACTAACTAAGTATAAACAGAAGGAACCCAACAACTCAAGGGCCTCCTAGAAAATGGTGGATGATGAAAATCTTATGAGGTTCCATTATAAGCCGACAATGGTTCTTCAATGTGGGTAATGGGAAGACAGAGCATCAGAAGTGGAAGGAAGGAAATCAGAGTTTCCAGACAAACCTCAGCAGCATTTCGATTCCCTTCAATGCCAGCGACCCTCATCAAACTCTCAATCAAAATGGCTGCCATAACAATATAGTCTCTCAAAAATGACATGTGAAAAAAAAACGCTTGTCCAAGTGGTCTCAACTATGTTTTAACCTTTGACTTGGAGGTCAAAGTGCTTCCAGGAAGGAATGGAGGGAATCTAATAAGACAAATAAAGACTTTTAAGTCTTGCTGAGAAGCTTGCATCCAATTAAAAGGGCTGAGAATGCTTATCAACAGATTAATCAAGTGTTTGTTAGAAGACAACAAGTCCCTAGCGGAAAGGGCCTACGTTGAAGTGTGTCTGCGTGTAGACATCCCACATGACTGCCCTCGGGGTTTACATGGCTCCATCCCATCCCATCTCAGAACATAAAGCATGAGTGGTAACTCGCCAGGTCGCACTGAGCTTCCCACAAGTGTGAGCCGCGGTACTTCATGCATCCAGGACCTGGGAAACATCTGCAGTTTTGTGATTCTTCCCTGTTTTCATTCCCATGATGCTCTCTGTGCCTGCCTGGATCAGCAAAAGGTCACCGGCTCCATCTGGACGCCCTCCTCCCCTCCAGTCTCTCTCTCACCACCCCCATCCCCCCTAAGGAGTTTCTGCCCATTTTGTCACTTCCACCTGTTCTAACAGGTTCCCCTGCCTGACCCCAAGATAGCCCTTGGGGACATTAATCATATAACAGCCAGAGCTGTGAAAGAAACAAGGGTTTGGCTGGATACTGTTACCGTCTCTGTCACCTACTAATCACGTCCTATGACACAGAGGGGCTTAATCAGATGGTCTGCTCTCTCATTAATCATCCCAGACTCACTCAAACTTCACAGAAAGATTAAAGTTTAGCTCCGCTGGCCCCCTGTGCCGCCTCCCTCCTCACCATCTTCTAAAGCAGTTTCACTGGGGCAGGTCTCAGGTTCCCCGCGCACTGCCAACTGGCAGGGCGTCTGGCAGTGTCCGATGCCTACTAAAACGCCACAGTATTCAGGAGCAGGAGGACAAATGCTCTAGACAACCCCCTCCGCCATCCCCCCACCCCCACAGTCCACACACGAAATGAGAGACCCTGAGCTTAAACACACATTTAATGGGAAGGCTGGGAGTCAAAGCAGAGATTTATATATACAATATACCTGCTTTAAAGAATGGATAAAGGAGTATTTTCTTCTGCTTAATCAACAGCAAGGAAAAAGTAAGCATTCTTCAAAAAAGGAAAATAATCAAAACAGGCATTTGTAGCTCAAATGGCTAGAACGTAAGTTTATCACAGTTTGCTCCCGCCCCCTCCACACTTCACAAACACACCATACTGGTTCAGGATCATCATTTCTTGCCATTTTATTGCAATTACGGCTTCCAGCAAGTCAGAAATAGTTTGTATCCTTTGCAAATTCTTTCCAGACCAAAATTTAAATGACTGAAAGTACCCTCCCAAAATACCCAGTGCTTGAGAGCCAGAATGAATTTTTTGGTCAGCGGATTCATTCTTATCCTATTTGCAGTTCTCTGAGCTTCGAGGGGGAAAAGCAAGTTCCAACAAAGACTCTCAGCAAAAGGTTCCTCTCTAAGTATTGGTTTTGTTTTTGCTCTGGGTGTTGTTGACTTTTGCAGTCCTGTATGATGATTGGAAACAAGACTATTTGCCCTCAGAGCCAGGCAAGAACAAATATTTTATCAACATCTAAATCATCTCTCATCTAGCCTGGCGGGAGGAGCAGAACACTCAGCTACACAGACGTAAGGTGGTGAGCAAATGAGACACAGAACCTGCTCAGGGAATCTTCTACCTGTGTAAACTTGACCGGTGGATACCCCACAGCCATGTCCATTGTAAAGAGATTTCTCTGACAAGACCCAAGATAGCTGACCTTCCAGGTGCCTCTGCCATGACCCCTCATCCCACAGTAACTGCCCAAGTGCCAGGGTACCGCCTTTTTCCTTTCCAAAGGTGGGAGTCAGGACTTAGAAATCTGTGGCCTCTCTGTGGATATTTTGGGGGTGAGGGCTTGCCCTGTTGTTCTGTTTGTTTCCATGCAACGATCCTCCACCACCAGCCCAGAAATGACAGTAGGTGGAAACACTATCTTTCATTACACAAAGTATAAATAGTGTAATCTATCAGCACCGTCAATCAAAATGATTGATTACAGCCTGTCATAGGGAAGAGTGACATATTAGAAAAGTTTTGTTAACAATGCCTATTGCTAGTCAGCCTGCCACAGAGGTTGGTGATTAATGTGTTGTCAGCCTGTAATCCCACACCCTTGGCTAATGAGGCAGGAATTTATCATCTTTACAGAGTGGCAGATGTCAGGGAAAAAGGAATCCAAGTGCTGGAAACAATATACTTTTTCTTACTAGGCCTGACAAGTCTGACAGGCCGAAAAAAACCACAAAGCAGCTTTGTGTAAGCACCAACTTAAAACGAGGAACTTTTCATTTGGCGTCTTCGCTTTAAATAGTGCTGCAAACCAGCCTCGATCCCCTCAAAAAAAAAAGGGGGGGGGAGGGGAGTAAGGCACAATGCTGATCTCTGTGAACTTTGTACCCCATTCGAGATAACCAGAGACCCCAGGAAAGGTTGCCAAGGTGAGCCGACTTCCTTGGAACAGATTCCCTGAGTAACTTTTAACTTTCACCTGTGAACTTGTGGCTGAAGCAAGGCCAGCGGGTTCTCTTGCCACTCTCTTGGAATGACTTGTCCTGAACACACCTCACTCTCTAGAAACACTGGCCTTTCTGCTGTGGATGAGAAATGGGGGCAAAGACCAGAAAGAGGGTTCTTTCTTCAGAAGCGGGAAAGAACAGTACAGCAGGAAGGGAGGGAGAACCTCAGAAGGTGATTCTCATCAAGTTCCTTCTTCTAAAATCCACTTCCATCTCCATTTTCCCCTTCCACCTCATTTCTTCAATTTTTCTAATGAGGCCATGGATAAAACAGCCCCAAGCTTAAGTAAAGTCAAGCCCAGTGAATATATTATCAGGAGGAACCAGTCTTTGGACTGCTTGGTAAAGTGGAGGGTCAGTGACAAAGAAGAAGATCCCCAGCAAGACGGACTGGCACAGTGACAGTAACAGTGGGCTTAGGGTTAACAATGATCGTGAGGAAGGTGCGGGACCAGGCAGTGTTTCGTTCTATTGTGCATTAGGTCGCTGTGAGTTGGAACTGATTTGATGTCACTTAACAACTCTTAGAATACAACTCTAGTGCTTCTGCCTGCCCTCCTCCCCCTACCATTGCACTGGACACCTCTCCACATGGTTCTAAAGAGAGGATATTTTAGACACCTGATTTGTTGTTGTTGCTGTTATATTAAGTGCCATCCAGTCAGTTCCGACCCTGTATGGGGTTTCCTAGGAAGGGCTGGTGAGCTTGAACTGCCAACATTGTAGTTCAAACAGACTTTGCAGTCCTGCACATTAGCCCACAGTGCCATACCAGGACTCCTTAGACACCTGATCACCTGATTGTTGTTGTTAAGTGCCGTTGAGTTGGTTCCAACCCACAGTGACCCTGTATGGGGTATCCGAGGAGTGACTGGTGAGCTTGAACCACCAGCTCTGTAGTTCAAACGGTTTTGCAGTTTGGTGCATTAACCCACAGCGCCACACCAGGACTCCTGACAGGACCACAAAAATAGTCGGTCTGCTTCTGAGAAAGTCTTGTGTCTTCTAAGACATTTTGAAATGCTTTTGAATCTTAGCTGTATATTTGGCCTTAGATAAGCCATTTTGTTTTAAGTATCTCATGAGTTCTGTCCCACACAGGGAGACACCCCATCGTTTCTATAAAGAATCAGGTATTTCAAAACTAAAAAGTTTAAAATTCCTTTTTCACGCCTGATACATTCTGACCAGACTTACAAAGAGAAAGTCAAACGGGAAAGGCATGAATTTAGGAGGCGAAATGCCCTGGTCTGGAAACTTCTCTGGATTCTGTGAAAGGCCCAAAGTGATGCTTCCAAAAATGGGGACAAGTCTTAAGTGGCAACATTCTAAGGGGATGTCATAAGTTTTCAAACACAGTGACCTTCGCTAATGTAGACAAATGCAATGCAAAAACAACTAGTGGCAGACAGCAACCAGAAGAGAAAAAAAAAAAACACCACCACAACAAAAATGGTCTTCTGTCAATAGTGCCCTCAGGCTAAAACACACAGGGAAGTATTAAGTAATTTACCTCCAAAAGGCAGCATTCTAGCACTGATATGGCACTGGGGTCTCTGGAACGGAGACATGCCCAGGGCAGTGAGAGATGGGCTTAGTGGGCCAGGAACCCACGTGTCCAGAAGGAAACCCAGAGAAATAACCTGGTCTCCTGGGGTTTCTCAAGACCCAACGTGCTGAAGGCTGCTGACCTGTGGGCCATTCTCCTTGATGGACCTGAGGTCAGAGGCTGGGTAGCTAGAGGCTCTGGGGGAAGCACCCTGGCTCTTTGTGGGATCAGCGCACAAGAGGCGAGCTGAACTCTGATGCTAATCAGGCGGCTTTGAGTGAAGGGTGACAAGAGCCGGCGCCGGCTCCACTCTGCCCAGGCCGCTGAGTCGTCCAGGCCACAGATCTCACCAGACGATAAGCAGAGAGCTGTTTGGGTGACCCCTCTATCCTTATCCTGCATGCCCCAATGTGCTGAGAGCAAGGTGCTGAGTGAACCTCCCACCCAGAGCCCTCCTGGCCCCAGGGCAGGGTGTTTTGTAGGTCTCTCCAGACCCATTCCTCACAGAGACCCCATCTGGACCCTCCCCACCCCCCAGCTCCTCTGGGCTGCCAACCTTCTCCACCCCTTCCCTAAGTTTGCTCAAGCAGCTTTCATTAGCTCCTTCAGCCAGCAATTTCCATCCATTTGACGACAGATTAGAAGTGGAATTCAAAAAGAAAGTCACTTGACCTCCCATAATGTGCCTCTCTTAATTACATTAAAGATTTTCAAATGTAGCCATACTGGGTTTGACAGGTAAGGTTTTAATCAACGTCAGGTGGCCACTTTTGAGTGCCTCCCTGTACTAGAGCCGTTGGCATCACCTACATTCCCAACATGGTTCTAATTTAAATGACTAATTTTGACATGAAGAAAAGATGAGCGCCCGTAGGTCCCCCCCACCACTTTGGTGGGAGTGATTTCTAAATTAGGATTAATGCGGCAAGCTGAAACATGGTTGGAGGTTTATTTTATGGAGGCCGGAGCAAGTAAATAACATTTATCCATTGTATATGTCTGCATATAATTACAGTAAAGTTTTCTTGTGTGTTAAACTATACGGGTTCTTCAAAAGTGGGTGCCTAATGTCTTTTTCTAAAGCTGTGTTATTATTTTGGTCAAAAGTTATTTACATTAAACAAATCCAATTTACTAAACTTTGGTATGTTTGCACAACTGCACATAATTTATAGTAGAAGGCCGAGACATGACTGTCTTGTGAACTTTCTTGGTTCTAACTTGGTGGATTGGGATTTGAAGGTTTAGCTGTGGTGGCTTGCTCTACCAAGTTATTGGTTGATTTACTGATTTGTCCAATTCCATTGATTTCATTTTCCTCCCCTAAGTGTCTTTCAGTCATTCAGTAAATATATACTGTGTATCTGCTAGGGTCCAACCACTGCGCTGGGTACTGACGATATAGGATGAGCAAATACAAACAAACACAAAAGATATACTCCTTGTCCTGAGAAGCTCCGATATGATTTATGGAAACAGGTAAAGTCACATATGATATTAACATTTAGCTGCAAAGGTGTTAAAGCCTAGGAAAGATGCCTAGGGCTTACAGGACATGTATAACGACAGGATCTGCTCTAGTCTTTTAGATGTTCCTGGATGGTACAAATGGTTACTAAACTTGGCTGCTAACTAAAAGGTTGACTGTTCAAGTCTACCCAGTGGTGCGTAACAATAAAGGCTTGGTGAGCTCCTTCCAAAACCAAAATCATCCATTGAAAAACTCTAAGAAGAACAGTTCAATTCTACACAAATGGGGTCACAGTAAGTTTGAATCAACTTTATGGGAACTGGTTGGCTAGCCCTTGCCTTGGGGTCAAGGAAGATTTCCCTGGGAAGTGCTAACCTGAGTTGAGAAAGGAGTGATTGTGAGAAATAACTTTTGTGGGTGTGGTCCCTCTCAAGAATTCATAAGATTGCTAGACCAGGCAGACAGATTGTTGATTTACATCCAGGGATATGTAAGCAGGAAGAAAGAAATCTGTTCTAGGACTTGGACCTTTAAGTAAGAATACTGTCATTAAGACCATGAGCAAGCCATTTTGGCTTCTCTGAGGGGAGGGAAAATGGGACGTGCCATAGAATCGTATATGGGAAACTAGAACTGGTGGTGGTGGTGGTTATGTGCCATGGAGTTGGAACTGACCCATAGCGACCCTGTACAGGGTTTCTGAGGCTGTAAATCTTTATGGGAGCAGAAAGCCTCATCTTTCTCCCGCGGAACATCTGGTAGTTTCGAACCGCTGACCTTAAGGTTCGCAGCCTGATTCATAACCATTACACTACCAGAACTCCTTAGATTTGAGGTCACAACTGGTCTTAGCAACATTGTTGTTGTTGATAAGTACCATGGAGTCGGTTCCGATTCATAGTGACCCTGTACAGGGTTTCCAAAGCTGTAAATCTTTATGGGAGCAGAAAGCCTCATCTTTCTCCCATGGAACAGCTGGTAATTTCAATCTGCCGACCTCGAGGTTAGCAGCCCGATTTGTAACCGCTACACTACCAGGAAGAGGGGCTTTTTAAAGACGGGAATAAAACTGTTTTGTGGCCACCCATGTGGTGCGTCTGCCTGTGTCTACTAGGTTGGGTGCCTGATTTTGCACAATCAAATATAGAAAATCTCACTCTTGCTAAAATGAGTACAGATTGGATTACTTGAGCGTTTGTCAGTATGGACCACATTTCCCACAGTGATAAAAACGAGAAGGTCACAAAGAGAGAAGTTCTGGGTGTTTCAGCCAGAGAGAACAGCATGAGTAAAAGTGCATGTCGGGAGAGAAAACAGCACCTAACTTGTTGAGTGCCATTGAGTTGGTTCAAACTCATAGCTACTCTCTATAACATTTCTGAGTTTAGACATTTTTGGGTGAGCAGGAAGCCCCATCTTTTGCCTGCAGAGTGTAGTGACTGGTGAGCTGAAACCATTTAGCTTGTGGTCTGCAGACCAGTGTTTATCCTACAGGTATCCAAATTTGCTTTTGTTGTTGTTAAGTGTCGTCAAGTTGATTCGGACTCATAGCAACCCTGCATGGGGTTTCTAAGGAGCAGCTGGTGGGTTTGAACTACCAACCTTGCAGTAAGCAGTCCAATGTATATCCTACATAGCCACCCCAGCACACAGTAGTGACTAAAAAAACGGTAATGTGAGTGAGGGATCCTGGAGAGGTAGCTAATAGAGGCAGGATCCTCAGAGTGATGTAGGCCGTGTCAGGCAGGTCAAGCCTCCTCCTCATAGAAAGAGTAAGCTAATGAAGGGTTTTAAGCAGGAAGATAACCAGATTTGTCTGGATTTAGAAAAGATGACTGTGTATGAAATGAGCAGAGTAGATTACAAAGTGTCAAGGCCATCATGGCACTAGAACTTAAGAAATAAAACCCACAAACACAACGTGGTTTGAATGAGAGTTATGGTAACGGAGAATCAAAGTGGACAGATCGGACAACCTATGAGGGAATGAAAGTGGCTGAACTCTGGGATAGACAATGATGCTGAGGTGTCAAATGTGCCTCCTTACTGGGACAGTGGTGTCTCTAAAGCAGACCAGCTCTGGATACGAGAAGTCTTTAAGGTATCAGGATGTGTCAAAAGGAAGCACTCTGAGTGAGTTAGCTGGATATAGATGGGATATGGATAGAATTGCCAAAGAAGAAAAGACAAGAATAAGCCTTAACATATGTCAACTTTACTGGCTGGGTCTGGTCAAGTCGGACTGCTAACCTCACAGTCAGCGGTTCAAAACCACAAGCCATTCTGTGGGAGAAAGATAAGGCTTTCTGCTCCTGTAAAGATTTATAGCCTCAGAAACCCTATGCAGGGTCGCTATGAGTTGGAACTGACTCACAGTGACCGTATGCACAACAGAACGACACACTGCCTGGTTCTGGGCCAACCTCACAATTGTTGCTGCGCTTGAGCCTACTGATGCTGCCACTTTGCCAATCCATCTCTCTGTGGGGGGTCTTCCTCTTTTTCTCTGACTCTCCACCCTAATAAACATGATATCTTTCTCCAGCAACTGGTCCCTCCTGACAATATGTCCAAAGTATGAGAGATGAAGTCTGGCCATCCTGTCCTCCAAGGAGCACTCTGGCTGCACTTCTTCCAAAACAGATCTATTGGTTCTTTTGGCAGCCCATGGCACTTTCAATATTCTCCTCCAACACCACAATTCAAAGGCTTCAATTCTTCTATGGTCTTCCTTATTCACTGTCCAGATTTTCATGCTTATGAGGTTACTGAAAATACCATGGCTTAGGTCAGGCACACCTCAGTCTTCAAGCTGATATCTTTGCTCTTTAACACTTTAAAAAGGTCTTGTGCAGCAGATTTGCCTAATGCAATACGTTGTTTGATTTCTTGACTGCTGCTTCCGTGAGTGTTTATAGTTGTTCCAAGAAGAATGAAATCTATAACAACTTCCATCTTTTCTCCATTGATAAGAATGTTGTTTATTGGTCCAGTGGTGAGGATTTTTGTTTTCTTTACATTGAGATGCAATCTATACCAAAGGCTGTGCTCTTTGATCTTCATCAGTAAACATTTTAAGTCTTCTTCACTTTCAGCAAGCAAAATTGTATCATCTGCATATCACAGGTTGTTAATGAATCTTCCTCCAATCCTGATGCCACGTTTTTCTTCATATAACCCAGCATCTCAGATTATTTGCTCAGCATACAGGTTGAATAAGTTTGGTGAAAGACTACAACCCTGTCGCACATCTTTCTTAATTTTAAGTCAATGTATGGTTGTCAATGTATGGTTGCAGCTGTTTCTGTATTACCTTTAGCAAAACTTTACTCACATGGGATTTCAAAAAGATTGCCCGATGATTTCCACATTCTGTTGGGTCACTTCTCTTTGGACTGGGCACAAATACAGATCTCTTCCAATCAGTTGGCCAGATAGTTGTCTTCCAAATTTCTTGGCATAGATGAGTGAGTGCCTTCAGTTCACCTCACTTTCTTGAAAGATTTCAATTTTTATTCCATCAATTCCTGGTGCCTTGTTCTTTGCCAATTCCTTCAATGCACCTTGGACTTCTTCCTTTAGTATCATTGGCTCTTGATCATATGGTACCTTTTGAAATAGCTGAACATCAGCCATTTCCTTTTGGTTGGTTTTCAGTCATAAATGGAAGAAATGATAAATTAAAAGAACTGAGCAGAAGAGTTTAAAGGGCAGCTTGGAAAGACAAAGTATTATAATGAAATGTTCAAAGACCTGCTATTAGAAAGTCAAAAGAGGAGAATACATGTAGCATTTCTCAAGCTGAAAAAAAAAAAACAAAAAAACAACAACAAAAAAAAAACCAGGAGAAAAATTCAAGCTTTGAGTTGAGATGTAGAAGGATTCCATGGACAAAATATTGAACGATGCAGAAAGCATCAAAAGATGTAAGGACATAAATGTATCAAAAAGAACTGGTCAATGTTCAACCATTTCCAGCGGTAGCAAATGATTAAGAATCAATGGTATTGAAGGAAGAAGTTCAAGCTGCACAGAAGACATTAGCAAAACAAAACAAAACACACACACACACCAAAACAAAAATCAAGCCTCCAGGAGCTGATGGACTGACTATTGAAATGTTTCATCTAATTGATGTAGTACTGGAAGGGCTCACTAGTCTATGGCAAGAAATCTGGTAGACGAATACTTGGTCAACCAATTGGAAGAGATCTATATTTGTGCCCATTACAAAGAAAGGTGACCCTATAGGATGTGGAGGTTATCAAGCAATATCACTGATATCACTTGCAAGTAAAATTTTGCTAAATATAATTTTTTAAATGATTACAGAGGTACACAGAAAAGTTGCTGCCAGAAATTCAAGCTGCATTTAGATGATGTGGAATGAAGGGTATCACTGTTGGATCCTAACTCAGAGCAGAAAATACAAGAAAAATGTTTACTTGTGGTTTATTGACTACACAAAGGCATTCAACTGTGTGGATCATAACAAACTATGACTAGCACTGCATAGAGCAACATTTCTCAAAATGAAAGAACAAAAGAAATAAAATTCCAGCCTTGAATTGCAATAATGAAGGACACTATAAGAAAATAATGGAAAAAAAGGAAGGAATACATAGTCACTGTATCAAAAACTTCTGATAGATACCAATCCAGTAGGTAGCTTTTGATGAAGAACCGATAGCAATATAGGAAGAATTTATTCACCACTTCATATTATCCCAGTCTTAAATCAATTCCAAGTCTAAAATTTCATCTTCTAAACCATTTAAATCAAATACTGTAAAACTTTAGGTGTATTCCATCATAAGGCAAAATTCCTTTTTATCTGTAAGTCTGTTAAATCTAGAATACAAATGATCTGTTTCCAAAGTACAGTTGTAGAAAAGGCACAAGGTAGACATTTCCATTACAAATGGGCAAATTAGAGGGAAAGCAGAGATTGACAGGCACCCATCAAATGCAAAATGTAAAACAATTTACATTCACTCTTAAGGGATGAAAAGAATTCTCTGTTCTCTGAGACGTCTAAACAATGGCCTATTGGTGGTGGTAAGAGTCAGTGAGTTAGTTCCAACTCACAGCCATCCCGTAGAGGGTTTCTGAGGAGTGTCTGGTGGGTTTGAACTGCTAACCTTGAAGTGAGCATTGCAGTACTTATTCTATAGCACCATACCTGGTGTTTTACTGTTAGGCATCTTCAGACTCTTCCTGCCTCTACCTATGACTCAATTCTGAAACAATCTCCACATTTTAAATAGCTGGTAGAGCAGCGCCTCACTCTGGGTTCCAAATTCCGTCTTTGCTGCTATAACATAAATACCACATGTGGATGGCTTTAACAAACAGAAATGTATTCCTCCACAGGTTAGGAGGCTACAAGTCCAAATTCCAGACGTCAACCCTGGTGTAAGCTTTCTCTCTGTGTCAGTTCTTGGGGAAGGGCCTTGTCTCCTTTCAACATCTAAAGGCCTAGCATTACTTGGAGATCTCCAATCTTCCCCTTGACCTAGGAGGTTCTTAGCACAGGGACCCCAGCATTGTCCTCCTAGTTGAGGTCCCATTCTCTCTGCTCACTGATTTAATCTCTTTCATATGTGTGGTGTGGTGTGCTAAGGTGCTGGACTGCAAAGCCAGTTTGAACCACAAAGTTGATGGTTCAAACTCACCAGCTGCCTCTAGGAAACTTTATACAGGGTCGCTATGGGTTGGACTCGACGACAATAAGAAAAACAAGAAGTATGTCAAAAGAGAATGACTCACGATTCCACCACACAAGTCCTGCCTCATCAATCTAACAGACAACCCATTCCCAAATGAAATTAATATCACAGGCACAGGACATACAGCGCATTTTAGGGAGATCTAATTCAATCCATAACATCAACATTTTTCTAGTAAGAAAAATATTTCATAGAAAATACAGAACTATACAATGGGGAAAAAAAACTTCAATTCTAGTACCTAGAAATAAACATGGTTAAATGGGCATTTTTCTTGTATTTTTTCTCTAAATGTGTGTGGGGAAGAGAGGGGGGATGTGTACATATACAGACACACTTACACACGCACATCAACATGTAACATCTATCTTTCCTACATTGAGAAGCTCAAATGGTAGACAATCAACTGCTAACCAAAAGGCTGCAGGTTTGAATCCAACCAGAAACACCTGGGGAGATAGCCCTGGTGACAGGTTCCCCAAAATTCAATCATTGAAAACTGTTAGGAGAACAGTTCTACTCTGACACATACAGGGGTCCCATGCGTCAGGTGGAACTCCAGGTTTACATATCTCTGATTTGAAGATTAATGGTTGCCTTACAGCACAGATATGCATAATATAGAAATGAAATTCCCCCAGAGTCCCATCTCCAGAGATACTGACATGTCGGCCCATCCCAGAAGCAGGTGCACCAGGGTTGGGTCCAGGGTAGTTGCCTCACTGACTGTCTGAAAACAGATTTGTTGATTAGTCAGTTGAATCAGACATCTCTCCAGGCTGCAAGCATGGTCTCTCCCTCTCTAGTATCTAGTGATGAGACATTTAGAGGCTGGTATTGAAATAAGCAGGGATAAAGCTGCCATATTTCCATTTGGTATAAATTTCTTACTTCTCCAATTTCTTTTATACTCAGCAGTAATTCTATCTTATACTGTGGGTGACAAGACAGCTCTCAGGACAGAGACTTAATGATTCTGACTCAGTCTCTGCCTAGCAAAGATTATTTTCCCCTGAGGAGAGAAATATCCTAGGACAGGGCTTTAGTAGGAACTAGAATTCAACACAAATGATTCAAGTGAAGAGACTTTAAAGAAAGGACTGTTGAAAAACCAGGGTCAAAGGAACCAATCAAGCATACTGAGACACCAGAGATTCACAAGAGGGGAAGCTATAACTACCTCGAGGATTCAAAGGTCAAAAGACCATGAGAGTGGTTAACAGAAACCATTAAGTTATGGAGGAAAGCTTCCCCCTTCATGAAGGTGATGGAGGCAACCATGAGAGGTGGGTTGTAAAAACCATAGGTCCTTGATCTATACTTTAGAAACAAGGTGAGAACCAGGTCCCAGGCTTAAACCAAACAGGCTTAGTTCCTTGACTCGGATCACCATGGTCAAGGCTGGGTGAGACAAAAGACACCAGAACATTCTCTCTCTGCATCTAAGTCAGCGGTTCTCCAAGTTTGATTCCGGGACTAACAACATTAGCATCACCTGGGTATATATTGTTAGTGTTGTTAAGCACTGGCAAACTGATTCCAACTCATAGTCACCCTGTATAGGGTCTCCATGGAGCAGCTGGTGAGTTTGTAACTGCCAACCTGAAGGTTCAGACCTACCTTGCTTGAATCCAGTGCATTATTCCGTAGTGCCACACCAGGACTCCTGGGGATATATTAGAAATGCAAATTCCCAGACTCACTCCAGACCTAGTGAAACACAGGCTCTGGAGGTGAGCCCAGAAAACATAAGTAAATATAGATTTCCTTTGAAAAGAGATCTCCGGCAGGGGAGTCCAACCCCAAACAGGGGCACTGATTTGGGGGCTACCTGTTGGCCTCTACCCCAAACCCTTGCTGGAGAAGGTTTAGAATCTGGGAAGCAGTGATGTTCTTAAGAAAGATCAATGCTTTAAATAAGCTCTCCGAAGCTCTCACTGCGGCTCAGCAGAAATAGCTGCTCTGGGACTCCAGGGGTATGTTTTAGAATGATGGAGTCTCTGTTACCAGAAGCCTCTGCCTCTTAGGGCTCTATCCTCACTCTGGCAAAAGAATGGACATGACCAAGGCTCTGCTATTGCTAACATCACTGGGAGATGATGTATTTCTGCTAATGGCACCTTCTGTCGCTACAGAGATGCTGCTCCAGCTTCCTCTTGTCCCGCAGAGAATCTGGCAGCCTTCGGAAGATGTAATAGAGACCTGAGGACATTTGGAAGATGTACTACACAGGAAGGGTGTTTTCAATTTGATTTACCTTCCATCTCCTACAAAGAACTGATGGTTAGTACCACACTGCATCCCGTGCCCAGCACGCACCAAGAGTGGGCCTGGGGGAGACTAAATAACCCTTGTCAAGCATATGAAGGGTGATTACATGGATGCTTGGGACTGGCTCTACCAAAGACAAAATAACAGAGACTTAGGATGGAAATGGGGAAATTACATGGGGATGTTTTCTGGCTAGAGACCATTAGGGGCTCACATACATTGTCAGAAGTTAAAAAACAAATGGTTTGTGAATTAGTTCTCAGTACACTTTTGAAGGCCTTACAGCAGAGTAATTATTTGGGGGGGGTGGGGGGAGTTCAGTAAGAGCTTAGGCTTTTAAGTGTAGTGGATGAGTATATTCAAGAAGCTTAGATTTCTACTGCAAAATATACTGTGCCCCAAATTCAAATGTCTTATTTTTTTTAATGTTTTATTGTGAATTATATGATAATTTACATGAGAGAACTTTAGTTTTACATTCATTCTATCGTATATGGTTTCACTGCCATGGTTCCAATCCCCTCCATGCATCATCAACCAACCAAAGGATATACCCTACAAACCCACCCCCTATACTACCTCTCCCCAGTCTTCAGCACACAGTCCCTCTCCCTCTCTGGATCCAAAGTCCCCAGTGGCTTCATCCCTCCACGTCATTGTCTCTGCCTCCATCTCAGCCATCAATGCTTCTCTGGGTGGGGTTCCGCTCTCAGCTCTTCTCCATTGATGGTCCTAGAGACCTCTGCTCCTAGACTGGAGAGTTAATCACTCCCTTCCTTGCTATAAAATGTCTACCTTTACATTTCCAACCCTCACAATCAGCCCTGATAACAATTACTCACTATTGTATCACAAGAGACCCATCCACATTTCATTTCATCAGCTCCGCCTAGACTGATTGGATAGTACTCACTGGAGATTCTGCCTTCCTCCATGCCCCTGGCTCTAGGTTCCCGCTTGAAAGCTTGTAAGCCAGTCACTTCTTGCCTTTGTAGCCCCCCACCCATTTTGGGTATCCAATGTCCAAGTTGCCCATCCCTGTGTACTCTGTGTGTGGAGGGGGTGGGAATGATTCTTGCTGTAAGGATTTGTTCCCTCTTTTGAGTTACTGCTCAAATGTCTTTTAAATGTCAGATTTCTTCACATTAACACATGGGTGCTGGTAATTACTGAAAGCAGAATTACCTCAAGTGAAAGTTGTTATCAATCTCAACAAGACTTGCATTCATTTACTCTTCATGTGTTTACTGAACACACAGATACTGGGCATTGTAATCGTTTCCTATGACTGCCATAACAGGTCATCATAAATTTAGTGGCTGAAGCAACAGAAATGTATTCCTTCACAGTTCTGGATACCAGAAGTTCAAAATCAGAAGGTGTTAGCAGAGCCAGATTCCCTGAAAACATTCTAGGGGAAAATCCTGCGTGTCTTGCCCAGCTTCTGGTGGTCCCAGGCATTCCTCAGCTGCAACAGTGTTATCTTCAGGCTCTGCCTCCATCTTCCCATGGTCTTCCTGGTGTCTCTCTGTCTGTTTCCCATTCTCTCCTAAGGAGTTGTCATTGGATTTAGGGACCATCCTAATCCACAATTATCTTACCATGAGATTCTTAATTATAATATGTAAAACACCCCCTTCCCACCAAATGGTCAAAATCACAGTTGCAGATGGATGTAGTGTTTGTGCTTACCATTCAATACACTGTAGGATAATCACTGGACTTCTAACCACAAGGTCAGTGGTTCAAACCTACCATCTGGTCTCAGAAAACCCTTTACAGGGTTGCTATGAGTCAGAACCAACCTGATTGCACACAACATCAAGCACATTCAATTCACTATAGGCATTCACTATGAACTTGACATTGTTCTAAAAGTTTCAACATCAGTGAAAAAATAAAGCAAAAATCCTTGACTTTGTGGAGCTTAAATTCTAGTAGGGTGAGACTGAGGAGAGGTAATAAGTATAATTGTTGTTAGTTCTACCATTGAGTCAGTTTCAACTCATAAAAACCCCACAGAGGGATTCCAAGAGTGACTGGTGGGTTTGAATTGACCATTTTGCCATTACCCTTCAAGCGCTTATCCTATAACACCGTAATAAATAAGCTGAACATAGTTTTTTTTTAAAAATTGATAAGTGTTGGGACAAAAGAAAACAATGAGCAGGAGGGAGAGTGTATAGAGTGGTTCAGGCAAGCCTCCTTGAGCAAGAAAGGTTTTCACAGAGACCTAGGGAAGTAGAATGCTCGTAGCGTAGTGGTTATGAATCAGGCTGCGAACCACAAGGTCAGCAGTTCAAAACTACCAGCTGTTCTGCAGGACAAAGATGAGGCTTCCTGCTTCCGTAAAGATTTACAGCCTTGGAAACCCTGTACAGGGTCGCTATGAGTCGAAATCAACTCTACGACACATAACAACAACCACAGGGAAGGTGACAGACTTAGTCAAATGAGTATTAGAAAGAAGATTCTTCTGAGAGTGGGAAATGGCAGGAGCAAAGGCCCTACGGCAGGGATTTACTCAGTGTATTTCAGAAAAGGCTAGAATGCCAGTGTGATTGAAACAGATTGAGAAGAGGGCATAGGAGAAAAGAAGTCAGAGACACAAGATAGGGCAAGGCCTTCCAGTGGACTGGGACGCCTGTGCAGTCTTACATAGAAGAACTGTAGTCACTTACCTATTCAGTCACTCTGTCCATGCTTGTGACCCTAGCTGGGGCCTGGCAGGAAACAGAGGCATGCTCATCTGTGATTTGTACAAGTAGGAACTACTTACTGGGGTGAGCAAAGTGGAGGGGCCCAGTGGGGATGTGGAAGCACTGAGACTAGCAACAGCAAAAACTTGCTATTAAAGGGTTGTGGTGAGAAATGGACCATGAAAGTGGAGGGAGATGCTACTCACCATGAATTGTAGTACAGGATGGACACACCCCAAACCACAAATGTTCAGGGAGAAGAAATACCCCTACATCTCCCTGCCGCCTTCTGAGCATTGGCTGTTGTTATTGTTAAGCATATTTGAGTCAGTTCCGACTCATAGCCACCCCGTATAGGGTTTCTGAGGAGCGGCTGGTTGAGTTTGAACTGCTGACCTTGCTTTTTAAACCGACCTTGCAGTCGAGTGCTTATCCTATGGCGCCACACCAGGACTCCACCTGATCATTGGAATCCCTCAATATCCAAATCCAACCAGACCCAAAAGGGCTGTGGTGCCAGGATCCAGAACAAGTTAAAGGGGACAAACACAACTTGGGGTGACCAACAGGTGACAGGCAGCACAGACAAGTCTAGTGCCATTCCTTGGGGATACTGAGAATACAAGAGCTACGGTCCCTGCCCTCATAGAACTTGCAGACATGAAACAAATATCCCTTAAAAAGAAACAGAGAGAGAGCGAGAAAGGCGCAGGTCATAGGGAAAAAATCAATACTTGGAGGAAGGGAATAATACTGGGTGAATTTTCCATTTTTTATAGCCTTGAGCTAAGAGTAGCTACCAGTTAGCAACATATTGAGGTCTAGCTAGAAGTGAAAGAAAACACATGGTCATTCTGGTGCAAATTATCAGAAGACAGATACAAACTATCTAGTCCAACCCAGGAAATGGTCCTGAAGTCACTAATAGATCATTCCAATGTGTTATCACAACCACAAGGATGGAAAAAGTGTTCATCAATCTCATAGAGTGGGAGAACAAATAGACCCAGTTATGTTGCTCTTGTCTAAGACTTTTGTATGTGCCTCCATCACAGGAAATGTCTCAGCACTGCTATTCTATTAAAGAACAAACAATCTTTGAATTAGAAGAATGTTCCAGGGCAGGCAGGCTGACATTCGGCACAATGTATGAAACTCACCTATAAGCAACTTTAAGGTCTTCTCATGATGAGAAACCTCATTACAATTCAAGAGAGCTCTCATCATTAAAGATTTGGTTCTTTACACTGAATTGCATTTTGCCATGTTGTGTCTTCTACCTTATTATCCAATGAGAACCCCAAAGTCATCCTATGTGCAGCTAGAAAGGCTGTGAGGTAGTCCAAAGATGACCTCCTTGCCTTTCTCAGTTCAATAAACAAAAAGTCAGGGCCCTCTAGGGAGACTAAAACTCAAGAAATGAACTGAACAAAATTTATAGAGTAAAAAGGGTATACAAACAAAAAACAAAAAAACCTACTTCACTTGAGTCGATTCCAAATCATAGTGACCTTTCATATGGTTTCCTAGACAGCAAATGATTATGGGAGCATGTTGTTCAAACCCACCTTGAAGTTGAGTGCTTATCCTATGGCGCCACACCAGGACTCCTTATGGGAGTATACAACCTCATTATTTTCCTGCACAGCAGCTGGTGGATTTGCACTGCTAACCTTTTGCTTAGCTGCCCACCACCTAACTCACAGCAACACCAGGGTAGAATATGAACTTGTCACCAAAATCTGCCATACTATGATTTTTTATTTGAAAGATGTAAATTAAGATCTAATAACAACAACTACAATGAATGTGAAGAGTGGGTATTCCGAAACACTTACCTGTGCTCATGAGGAACCTGTACATAGACAAACAGGCACTCATTCTAACAGAACAAGGAGGCACTGAATGGTTTAGAATTGGGAAAGGCGTGTGATAGGGTTGTAGTCTTTCACCATACTTATTCAATCTGTATGCTGAGCAAATAATCCAGGAAGCTGAATTATAAAAAGAAAAATGTGGCATCAGGATTGAAAGAAAGCCCATTAACAACCTGCGATATGTAGACGATACAACCATGCTTGCTAAAAGTGAAGAGATCTTGCTAATGAAGATCAAAGACCACAGCCTTCAAAATGGGTTGTACCTCAATGTAAAGAAAACAAAAATGTTTACTACTGGGCCAATAAATAAGATCATAATGGAGAAAAGATTGAAGTTGTCAAAGACTTCATTTTGGTTGGACCCAAGATCAACACTCATGTAATAGTCAAAAAATCAAATTACCTATTTTATTAGGTAGATCTGCTGTTAAAGAGCAAAGTGTTCAAGAGCAAAGACATTAATTTGAAGATTAAGGTGCACTTGACCCAAACTATGGTATCCTTGGGAGCAGCCTCAGATGCATGTGAAAGTTGGACAATGAATAAGGAAGACTGTACAAACATTGATGCATTTGGGCTATAGTGTTGGAGAAGAACATAAAAAGTACTATGAATTTCCAAAGAACAAACCAATCTGTGTTAGAAGTACAACTAGAATGTTCCTTATAAATTAGGATGGTGAGACTTTGTCTCTCATACTTCAAAATGTCATAATTAGGGATCAGTCCCTGGAGAAGGACATCATTCTTCATAAAAAGGAGGGTCAACAAAAAAGAGGCAAACTCCCTATGAAATGGATTGGCATAGTGGCAGCAGCAATGGGCTCCAGCTATATTCTCTTATGACTTTATCGTTGACCCTAACTCTTAGCCACCATTTGCACAACAGACTGAAACACTGCACCATCCTTACAATTGTTATGTTTCAGCCATTGTTACTGTTACTGTGTCAGTCCATCTCGTTGAGGGTGTTCATCTTTTTCAATGACCTTCCACTTTACCAAGTACGATGCCCTTCTCCTCCTGACAACATGTCCAAAGTATGAGGGAGTAAAGCATGCCATCCTCACTTCTATGGAGCATTCTGGCTGTACCTCCTCCACAACAGATTTGTTTGTCCATGGTACTTTCAATATTCTCCTCCAAAACTATAACTCAAATCCATTAATTTCTCTATGGTCTTTCTTAAACACTATCCAACTTTCACATGCATAAGAGGTGAATGAAAATACCATGGCTTGGGTCAGGTGCACCTTAGTCCTAGCAAACTGACAACTTTGCTCTTAAACACTTTAAAGATCTCTTTTGCAACCGATTTGTCTAATGCAATAAGTCATTTGATTTTTTGACTACAGCATCTATGAGCACTGATTGCAGATCCAAGCAAAATGAAGTCTTTGACAATGTCAATCTTTTCTCCATTTATGATCACGTTATTTACTGATCCTATTAGTTGTCCTGGCATGGCACTGTGGGTTAATGCACCAGACTGCAAAGCCGTATGGACTGCAAGGTCAGCGGTTCAAGATCACCAGCTGCTCCTCGAAAACCCTATGGGTCACTGTGGGTCAGAATCGACTTGATGGCACTTAACAACAACAACAATTAGTTGTAAGGATTTTCATTTGTTTTCTTTACATTGAGGAGGATTCCAAACCGAAAGCTGCATTCTTTGATCTTTATCACAAAGTACATCCTTCGCTTTCAGCAAGCAAGTTTGTATCATCAGCATATCCCAGGTTGTTAATGGGTCTTCCTCTAATCCTGATGCCACGTTATTCATGTAATCTAATTTTTCATATCATTTGCTCAGCATACAGTTTGGATAAGTATAGTGAAAGGAGACAAGCCGGATACACACCTTTCCTGATTTTGCACTGTTCAGTATCCCCTGGTTATGTACAAACAACTATCTCTTGTCTGTGTACATGCTCCTTATGTGCACAGTTCTGGAATACCCATTCTTCACAATATTATCCACAGCTTTTGCATGATCCACACAGTCTTTGAATAGTCAATAAAGCAAAAGTAAACATTTTTTCTGACATTCTCTACATTATGCCAAGATCTATCTGATGGCAGCAATGATATT
The DNA here is from genome assembly GCF_000296735.1 of Chrysochloris asiatica. Lineage (NCBI taxonomy): Eukaryota > Metazoa > Chordata > Mammalia > Afrosoricida > Chrysochloridae > Chrysochloris > Chrysochloris asiatica. Next base: position 21,532,749 of record NW_006408538.1, on the reverse strand, counting down.
CCTCATTCCATATCATCTTCTGAATCAGGTTTGAATTTCTGGCAGCTCTTTATCAATGCTGCAACCATTTTTAAACTGTCTTTGGCAAAATCGTACTTGCATGTAATATTAATAATACTCTTTAATGGTTTCCACATTCCATAGTGTCACCTTTCTTTGGAATGTGCAAAAAAAATGCATTTCTTTATTTATTCTGTCTATGAATTTTTGTGACTACTGAGAGATCAGTGATGAATTCTCCAACTGTAATTATAGGTATGTCTTCTTTTGTTACAGTTCTATCACTTTTGCTTCTTTTATTTTGATGCACTTTTTTATATATAAATGTTTTATTGTAAATTATGTGATAGTTTACATGGGAGAACATTAGTTTTACATTCATTCTATTATTTATTGTTTCATTGCCACAGTTACAATCCCCTCCATGCATCATCAACCATCCAAAGGGTATACCCTG
>NW_006408538.1:21528947-21530437 GCF_000296735.1 Chrysochloris asiatica | reverse complement strand
TAGTGCTGGAGTGGAAGAGCTGCCTCCTTAAAGTAAAGCCATCCATAATGACTTGAATGAAGTCAAACTTTGGGGATCTTCATTTGTTGATGTGGCATAACTCTAAATGAGAAGAAACAGCTACAAACATCCAAAAATAGCAAAAATATAGAATATATAACATATGAATCTAGGAAAACTGGAAATTGTCTAAAATGAAATGGAACATTTAAAGATCAATATCCAATGCATTTATGAAGTGAAATGGATTGGAACTGGCAATTTTGAGTTGGACAATCACATGGTCTGCTCTTCTGGGAATGGCAAATGGAAGAGAAACAGTGTTGCATTAATTGTTGGTCACTGTGTTAGGTGTCATCGGGTCAGTACTGGCTCACAGCACAACAAAAAGAAACAATGTCTGGTTCTGTGCCAATATCACAATAACTGGTACCTTTGAGGCCAATGTACTAAGAGTCCTTGGGGTCCATCTCTTTTTCTCCACCTCCACTTTACCAAACACGATATCCTTCTCCATGACTGGTCTCTCCAGAAAATATGTACAAAGTATGAGAGACAAAACCTGGCAATCCTGGCTTCCAAGGGGCACTCTGGCTGTACTTCTTCCAAAAGAGATTTGTTTGTTCTTTTGGCAGTCCATGATACTTTTAATATTCTCCTGCTACACCATAACTCAAATGCATCAATCCTTCCATGGTTTTCTTTATTCACTGTCCAACTTTCACATGGCTTGGGTCAGGCACACCTTAGTTCTCAAACGACCTCTATGCTCTTGTGCTCTTGAACACTAGGTCTTGTGCAGCAGATTTGCCTTGTGTAATACATTGTTTGATATCTTGACTGCTGCTGCCGTGAGTGTTAATGGTTGATCCAAGCAAAATAAAGTCTTTAACAACTTCAATTTTTCTCCATTTGTCTTGATATTATCTAATGGTCCTGTTATGTGGATTTTTGTTTTTCTCTTTACATTGAGGTGTAACCCATACCAAAGCTGTGCTCTTTGTTCTTCATCACTAAGTATGTTAAGCCCTCTTTGCTTTCAGCAAGCAAGGTTGTATCATTTGCATATCGTACGGTGTTAGTGAGTTGTCCTTTAATCCTGATGCCATGTGTTTCTTCAGATAATCCAGCTTTGCAGATTATTTTCTCAGCATACAGATTGAATAAGTATGATGAAAGAATATAATTCCAGTACACACCTTTCCTAATTTTAAACCATTTGGCGTTCCCTTGCTCAGTTTAAACAACTGCCTCTTGGTCTATTTACAGGTTCCTGATGAGTGCAATTAAGTGGTCTGAAATGCTCATTCTCCACAATGTTGCCCATAGTTTGTCATGATCCACAAAATTAAAAGGCTTTGCATAGTCAATAAAGCACTGGTAAACATCTTTCTGGTATTCTCTGCTTTCAGCGAAGATCCATCTCATGTCAACAATGATATCCCTCATTCCATGTCCTCTTCTGAATCTAGCTTGAACCTCTGAAAGTT
>NW_006408538.1:21524106-21526782 GCF_000296735.1 Chrysochloris asiatica | reverse complement strand
GTTGGCCAGATAGTTGTCTTCCAAATTTCTTGGCAGAGATGAGTGAGTGCCTCCTGTGCCACCTCACTTTCTTGAAAGATTTCAATTTTTATTCTATCAATTCCTGATGCTTCGTTCTTTGCCAATTCCTTCAATGCACCTTGGACTTCCTCCTTCAGTATCATTGGCTCTTGATTAAATGTTACCTCTTGAAAATAGTCTTTAGTGACTATCAAATCTGTTCTTCAGACGATCTCTGAATTTAGATGGAATATGTTCAAGGTCATATTTTGGCTTTTGTGGACTTCTTTTAACTGTCTTCAGCTTCAGCCTGAACTGGCATTTGAGCAATTGATGGAATGGTCCACAGTCTGCCCCTGGCCTTGTTTTGACTGATAATATGGACATTTCCACCATATCTTTCCAAAGATATAGTCAATTTGATTTCTGTGTATTCCACCTAGTAAAGTCCATGTGTATAGTCATTTTTTATATTGTTTACATAAGGTTCTTGCATGAAGAAGTCATTGATTTTGCAAAATTCTATCATGTGATTTCCAACATCATTTCTTTAATCAAGGCCTCTTTGTTGTCAACCTTTGAATTCCAAATGCTTGTAATTATCAATACATATCATATTGATTATTTGTTTGGTCAATGTTAGACTGAAGAACTTGGTAGAATTCTTCAATTTCATCATTACTAACTTTAGTGATTGGTGTCTAAACTGGGACAATAGTGGTATTACTAGTCTTCCTTGTAAGCGTGTGGATATTATCCTATCACAGACAGAGTTATACTTCAAGATAGGTATGTTCTTTTGGATGATGAATGAGATACCATTCCTTTTCAATTCTTCATTACATAGTATACCATGTAATTATTGGATTAAAATAGCCTGTATCAGTCTATTTCAGCTCACTAATGCCTAAAATACCTATGTTTATGCATTCCATTTCATTTTTGATCATTTCCAAATTTCCTAACTTCATACTTCATATATTACAAGTTCTGATTATTAATGGATGGTTACACCTGTTTCTCTTCATTTTTACTTGTGCCTCATCTGCAAATAAAGATCCTCGTGTTGCGTTTTGAGTGCCTTCCAACCTGAAGGCCTCATCTTCTGGCACTGTATCTGACAAAGTTCTGATACTCTTCATCATGTTTCATTATTCAATATTCAGGTGTTAACAGTCTCCCAGTGCTTTACATAATGCTTTCAGTGACTCAGTACTAGGACGTTGTAATGGTGTTGCATGTATTTTAAGTAAAAGAAAAAAAAAAAATGTCAAGATCTATCCTGAAGTACAACACTGCCAGTGATAAGATAACAATCATATGCCCATAAGGAAGACCAAATAATATGATTATTCAAATTTATACATCAGCCATTAATGCTAAAGATGAAACATTGACATTTTTACCTACTTCTGCAGTCTGAAATTGATCAAACATACAATCAAGATACATTGATAATTGCTGGTAAATGGAACATGAAAGTTAGCAATGAAGAATAAGGATCAGTAGTTTAAAAAGATGACTTTGGTGACAGAAACTATGTTGAAGATCACACAATAGAATTTTTCAAGACCAGTGTCATATTCACTGTGCATACCTTCTTCTGATAGCATGAATGTGACTATACAAATGAGCCCCACAATGAAATACAAAGAAATCAAATTAACTACATCTTTGGAAAGACACAATGGAGAAGCACAATATCATCAGTCAGAATAAGGCCAGGGATCCAATGTGCAACAGACCATTCAATTACTTACATGCAAGTTCAAATTGAAGTTGAAGAAAATTAAAAGACGTCCATGAGAACTAAAGTACAATCCTGAGCATATTCCAACTAAATGTAGAGACCACCTCAAGACTACATTTAACACAGTGAACCAGGTCATTTGTGGAGTGACATCAAGGGCGTTAAATATGAAAACAGCAAAAGGTCGTGTAAAGGACAGGAAAAAGAGAAATGACTAGCATGGATACCAGGAAAGACACTGAAACTTGGTCTTAAACATTAAATAGCTAAAGCAAAAGAAAGAAGTTATGAAGCAAAATATCTGAATAAAGTTCAAAAGGAAGCTCAAAAGGACAAAGTAAAGTACTATACAATGTAAAAAGAGCTGGAGTTAGAAAACAAGAAAGGAAGAACACACTCAGTATTTGTCATGCTAAGAGAAGGGAAGAAAAATATCCAAGACTTGAGTTCTAATAATGAAGAGTTTTATAGTAAAATATTGAACAACGCAGGAAGAATCAAAAGGAGATTGAAGGAATATAAAAAATCACTGAACCAAAAGAATTCATCAATGATCAACAATTTACAAGGTAGCAAATGATCAAGGCAGAAGTCCAAACTGCACTGAAGGCACTGACAAAAAGCAAAGCTCCAGGAATTGGTAAATACCAATTAAAATGTATTTTGGCATAGAAAAATACAGCTGAAGCTCTCGCTCCACTATGCCTAGAAATTTGGAAGACAGCTACCTGGCCAACAAACTGTTTATTCAAAACAATACGGATCCAATAGAATGTGGAAAAATCAAATCAAATCATTAATAGTACAAAAGTATAATTTTGCTGAAGATAATTCAAAAATGTTAGCAATAGTACACTGATAGGGAATTGTCATATGAAATATCTGCTATGCATTTAACAAAATATATACAAGATTTATACCTGAAA
>NW_006408538.1:21519674-21523108 GCF_000296735.1 Chrysochloris asiatica | reverse complement strand
TGGCTTCACTGGGGAATTCTAACAAACATTTAGAAAAGAATTTACTCTAATCCTCTTTAAACACTATCAAAAGATAGAGGCGAAATACACCCTAATTTACTCTATGAAGCAAACAGAGCCTTGATACCAAAACAAGACAGAGACACCACAAGAAAAGACAATCACAGGCTAAGGTCCCTTATGAACACAGATGCAAACATTCTTAAGACAATACTAATGAATGGAATCCAAAGGCATACTGAAAGAGTCATGCACAATGAGCAAACGGGCTTTCTTTCAAGAATGAAAAGATGACTCAACATTAAAAAAACCAACCAATGTAATATACGTAATATATACCAATAGAACAAAGGAAAACAACCATATAATCATCTCTATGGAGTCAAACAGTACAAGGGTTTCTCTTTATACGTGGCCTTTCTACCCCTGGGTTTGTAATTTAAAAGGATTTGCTAAACCACAATTTTGTAAAGGGATTGGACAGTTTTCTCTGCAAATAATGTCTGTAAAACCCTTGTAGCGATTGGCCAATTACTGGACAAATTAGATTGACTATCAGCTATAGAAAGGAGCTCTGGTACCAAAGTGGTTATGAATTGAGCTGCTAACATCGAAGTCAGCAGTTTGAAATTGCCAGTGGTTCCATGGGATAAAGGTGTATAACCTATGTAGGTGCATAACCTATACAGGGTTGCTATGAGTCAGAACTAACTATAAAGCGTATAAGCACCACCACCACCACCACCAATAAAAGGGATCGGTCAGTTTGTGGCTTTGGTTAGAGGATTAGGTTTATAAAAGAGCCAATCTCACAGAGGGATTGACCCAGAGTAGAGAGTGTCTTTCAGACCTTGACTTCTTATACAGAGAAGCATCTAGACCTAGGAGACAGAGAAGTTACACTGGAGAGGGCAGAAAACAGCACAAGATGGCTTGAGATGGCTTGAGACAGCATAAACTGTGAGAACCAAGAGATCAACACAAGATGGCTGCAATTGGCTTCCAGCCCATGGAGCCAACTGGCTGGCAGCAGGATTATTGACCCATGAACCTGAGAATTGAACACCTCTAGGCAGGAAGCTTGCTTGCAGACTGAGGTGCCTCCGATCATCTAACAGCAGCAGAAGACAAGTTTGAGCAGGGGGTCTGTGGCAGAACCCAAGTGGGCCTGGCCTTCAGGCAAACTAAGAAGCATGGCCTACCTGTCGTCACAGCCAAGAACGGAGAAGTGTCTTGCCTGGAACGGTTCTGATTCTGCATTCTAGCTGTTATTTCCCTAATAAAGCACATAATTATGAGTATGCTCTGTGAGTCATTACAGTCATTGTCAATGGCTTATCAAAGCCAGCAGGGAAGCAGAGAATGTTATGGGGAGGATGGCTAGTGTCAAAACTGGTTAAAAGACGCCATCTCCCTGGAGTCCACTGTGGGCTGATGGATCTCTTTTCCCCCTGAAGTTAGAGGACTTCTGATAAAATAGGATTTTAATACAGGAAGAGCTAGCATTTGATGAAGCCCAACATACTTTCTGGATGAAAACCGTCAAGAAGACTGGAATAGAAGGGAAGTTTTTCAATATGATTCAGGGCATATATGAAAAGCCAACAGCCAACATTATATTCAATGGAAAGAGATTGAGAGCTCTCCCCTTGAAATCAGGAACAAATCAAGGGTGCCAACTCTCACTACTGCTATTAAATTGTGTATTAGAAGTGCTAGCAAGAGCAATATAGGTGCCCCGGTTGCACAGTGCTTAAGCACTGACTGCTAATCAAAGAGTTAGTAGTTCAAGCCCATCACTAACTCTGTGGGAGCACGATGTGACAATCTGCTTCTGTAAAGATTACAGTTTTGAAACCCGTGGGTTAATGCACCAGGCTACAAAGCCATTTAAACTGCAAGGTCAGTGGTTCAAACTCACCAGCTGCTCCTCGGAAACCCTATATAGGGTCGCTATGGGTCGGAACTGACTTGACAGCACTTAACAACAGCAACAACAATAGAGGCATTATGAGTTGGAATAAATGTGATGGCACACAACAATAGTGAGTGCAATCAAAAAAGAAAATAATAAAAAATTATAAAGAAGAAATAAAATGATCTCTATTAACAAATGCTATGATCCTGTATATAAAAAAGCTTAAAGAGTCTGAAAGCAAGCTAGGACTAATAGAGCAATTTAGCGAAGTTGTAGGGTACAACAAGGTCAACAAACAAAAATCACTTGGGTTTTTATATACCAGAAGCAAGAAACCTGAATGAAGAAAATGATTCTACTACAATCTGGTAGTGTAGTGGTTACGAATTGGGCTGCGAACCGCAAGGTCAGCAGTTCAAAACTACCAGCTGTTCCATAGGAGAAAGAGGAGGCTTTCTGCTCCCGTAAAGATTTACAGCCACGGAAACCCTGCATAGGGTCACTATGAGCCGGAACCGACTCCACGGTACATAACAACAACAACAACAACAATAAAATCTAAGCAAATAAAATACCTAGGAATAAATTTCACCAGGGACATGAAGGACTTGTACACTGAACATTATAAAACATTGCTGGAAGAGATTCAAAAATACGTAGATAAATGGCAACATGTTCTGTGTTCATGGATGGGAAGACTTCATTTAGTTTACATGTCAGTACTACCCAAGGTGATCTGGAGAGTCAACATAATCTGCAAATGTCAACTGTCTTCTTTACAGAAGTGAAAGAAACCAGCCCTCAACTTTACATGAAATGGAAAGATGCCCCAAATAACTGGAAAAATTATGTAACAGAAGAACAAAGTAGGAGGACTCACAATTATTAATTCTGAAAGATATTATACAGCTAAAGTAATCGAAGGGTCTGGTACCGGCATAACCACAGATTCACAGACCAATATAATGGAATTCGGAGTCCAGAAATAAACCTGTACAGCTCTGGTCAACTGATTTTTGACAAGGGTGCTAAGTCCATGCAATGGAGAAAGAGGGTCTCTTCAATAAATGTTGCTGGGAAAATTGGATCTCCACATGCAGAAAAAATGAAATAGGATCCATGTTCATACCAGACACAAAAACAAATTCGAATTGAACTAAGTACCTGAATGTGCAAATTAAAACATAAAAGACAATAGAGGAGCAAGGCTGTCAAGCCTAGCTTTTAGCAATGGATTATCCAATATAATAACAAAAGCATACGCAGCAGAAGATAAAATAAATTTAAAAGGACCTCATAAAAAATGAAAAACTTTTTGTAACAAAACAGGGGAGTAGTTAATCTTACAGTATCGAAACAGAGACACCTAGGACCATCAAGAGGGAAGAGCACAAGCAGAATGCAGGACCCTTTCCAGAGAAGCAGCAACACCAGAGATGGAGGCAGAGATGGGGACATGGAGAATGGGAGCAGCTGAGGACTCTGGACTCATGGAAAGAGAGGGATTGCATAGTGG
>NW_006408538.1:21511617-21519369 GCF_000296735.1 Chrysochloris asiatica | reverse complement strand
AGACCATCTTCCAAAACCATATACCCTATCAGAATTTAAAAAATGAAATAGCTATAAAACCTCAAAAACAACAAAAAAGATAAATAACCCAAACTTTGTAAAGGGCTTGAATAGACATTTCACCAAGGAAGCAATTTGAATTGCCACCAAATGCATGAAAAGATGTTCAATGTCATTAGCTATCAGAGAGATGCAAATCAAAATCACAACTCGATGCCATTTCATTCCGCTAGGATGGCTAAGAAAATAACAAATGTTGGCAAAGGTATGGGGAAATTGGAGCCCTTCTACATTGACTATGGGAACTCAAAATAGCACCGCCATTGAGGAAAACACAGCATGCTGGTTCCTCCAAATGAGCAACAGAACTACCATAAGACCCAGCAATTTCACTTGAAGGTATACACAGGGATTTCAAATAGTGGGAAAATGGAAATACAAGATCACAGAATTCATCCATGAACTTCTTGAAGCTCCTTCATATACCCTAAATAAAAACTTATATACCAATGTTCATTGCAGCACTATACACAATAGCAAAAAGGTAGAAACAACCTAAATGGCATTCAATAGATGAATGGATAAACAAAACACGATACATGCAAACAATGGAATACTTCTCAGCCAATGAGAGAAATGGAGTCTTGATTCATGCTACAACATGGAGAGAACTTAAGGCATTATACTGAGTGAAATAAATCAGTCACAAAAGGGCCTCACTGGTCTAAAAAGGCATGAACACACGGAAGTACAGAGATGTAAGTTTATTAGAGGTTACGCGGACTAGGAGAGAAGAGGAATGGGGAGGGAGGATGATATTGTTGCAATTCAGTTTATAGTGATGGATAAATCACATCAATTAAAGGTAGGGTTGCAGAGTGAATTCATTGGAATGAATATGTGGTACATCTGTAAAAAATTGAATTGTTAAAAGTTATGTGATAGATATAGTTATGACAACAACAAAAAACACACACAGTAGCTGCTATGGTAGCTTAGCATAGCAACACCTCTTGGTTTGGAAGTTTGAGGTCATGCCTTCATGGTCATACAGTGTTCAGTAACTAGTCCACATAGACACTGTTGAATCGGTGTAGGTTTTGTTGTGTGTATACTCAACACCACCACCAATGAAATAAATTATTTTAAAAAGGGTAAAAACTTGAACAGATATTTTGCCAAAGATGTACCGATGGCAAATTAGTTCAGGGAATACGTAATTTATAACTGGTCAGAACAGTGGCAAAGATAGGGAGGAGTACAGGAGAGTTCTGTGTGAGGACAGAAAATATTCATTCGTTTTCTTGGCCAGATGAGGAAGTTTTCTTCATTCAGGGGCTATCTGAGGTGAGTTTTATAGGACACATCTCAAGAGTGAGACACTGGCATTTCCAGGGCTCTGGCACAATTTGGCTGTATACATATACACGCACTGAGGGGTTTGCTACTAGATAAAACAAATAAAGCCTATTGTCAGAATGCTGATCCACATCATAGAGACCCTATATATGGTTTCTGAGATTATAAATCTTTACCGGGGCAGGTTTCCTCATCTTTCCCATAAAGCAGTTGGTGAGTTTGAACTCTGACCTCGTAGTTAGCAGTTCAATGCTCATGCCACAACACTACTAAGGATTTGTATCATTGACATTGAAAGAAAAGACATATTCACAGAAATATATCTGTTCTTTCAATGGAAATGATACAATTGTTCATTTATATCATTTACATTGAAAGATTATATATATATTTATCTTTTGTCCTATGTTTTGAACATATATTATGTTTGCATTGACAGGTCAAACTCAGACAAAACACAACAGAGAGACGCGGAACAGCCATGGGACAAATCCAAGTACAAGTAAGTCAGAAGAAGGCAGACAAGAAAGCCTAGACTGGCAGAAGACCTTAAGGGCCTTTTTAGAACGCATCAGAGGATTTGGGAAGAGCAGTGGGCAGAAGTCAAGCAAGAATTAACGAATAGTTATCGGAGTCCTAATGTGGCATTATGGATTAATGCGCTGGACTGCAAAGTTTGAACTGCAAGGTCAGCGATTCAAACTCACTAGCTGCTCCTAAAAACTGGAGGCAAAGTGTGGCGCTGTGGGTTGATGCGCTGGCCTGCAAAGTCAGTTTGAACCGCAAGATCGATGGTTCAAGGTCACTAGCCATTCCTCAGAAACCCTGTACAAGGGTGCTATGAAACGGAACCGACTTGATGGCGCTTAACAACAATAACAATTTATGTCAGAGGTAGAGGGGATTCGTTGAGTCTGTTTTTCATTAAGGCAATGAAGAAAGGGACTGGTGGAGGAGAAAGCTGGGATAATTTGGAAGAGAGATTGGAGAGACTGGCGGCAACATTAGCCAACAGTGTCTCTGTTTTTCTGAAGAATCAGTGAAACTTATGCTTTCAGGAAGGAGAAGGAGCTAGTGTAAAGGAGGAGAGAGATGAGACTGAGTAAATCCATCCCGGTGGGGAGGCTCGCTAGTCAGAGGTATGATGGAGGTGATACAAAGCCATCTCATTTTCTCTAGAGCAGAAGTTCTCAAACTTACTTAGAGAAGGGGAACAGTGTCTCAACAACTTTTTCACTGAGACCAAAGGCCAAAAACAATGAAAAGAAAAACCAAACACACAAAACCCCCCAAATTGTTCCATTTTCTGAAATGATTAAAGTGTTTATACTGCAACAATTTAAAAAATAGTTGATGATAATACACAAATGAAAAGTAAACACTTTATTTCATTCTTCTTGTTACTAAGGGCCGCCGAGGCAGTTCTGACTCATAGTGATCCTGACTATGTTTCTGAGGAGCAGCTGGTGGGTGTGAACTGCCGACCTTGTGTCTAGTACATTTTCCTGCAGTTCCACCCCCAAGTTTCATTCTGAAATTGACACAATTACTTACAAAGAGGCAGTGTGTGTGTGCCTAGTAGGCCCTGCACAATTTCTCAGACCTTGGGGACATTTGTATGGGCAAACCATCCTCATTTCCGGTTTTACATTGATTTTTACAGTGTATTTGACTTCTATCATATCAACTGCTAAAATCCACAACTTTGCAATGATATGATTCCATGGAAAGAAATGTAGCATGATCTAAGGCTGAAACTGTGATCTACCTGAACTGGTCATGCACACAGAGTCTAACAGATGTTAGGAATCTTCTGTTACTACTCAAACATTTACAGTATCCTGTCACATCCCTTTGAGTTTGTCGTAGCACATTGGGGAGGGATCAGTACACTGTTAGGACGTCCTAAAATGGAAATGGCTGTTGAGATGGCTGACAGCAGATGGCCACTCTCAGAAATGTAGGCTCCAGGTCATCATCAGAGTGGTCCTTCATGAGCCACAGTCCTTATTCCATTGATTTACTTTTATGATTTGAGATCTAAGATGCAGAAAAGTGTGCTATGCAGAGCCCTCATTCTATGGCCTCTATAACTCAACACAATTTCAGGATGACCAGTCCTTACCACCCCAGTTTACCTGCAGGGTGTGAAAGTTCTCAGGTAATTTGCCATATGACTCATTAGCCAAGGGAAATTATTTAAGCACACATTAGCTAAACATTGACCAAGGTCATCATTTAACCTTCAAGGGGAAATGACCCTTGACTGCTTGCATACGACCAAGTTGAGCCATAGGCCCCGGAAATGCCAATACTCCACTCCTGAAATATGTTCTAGCATTATTAAGTCAGAACTCAAAGAGGCCACAGAGGGTCAGGGACCAGTGACTGTGTGTGCATGTGGGTGTGTGTGTCAGGGTTGGGGTGGGGTGTGGGGTGCATGCCAAGGAAGCCAGCACCAGTTGGTAGCATCTGCTCTGGGCTGAGCAGACTTGACTTCAACATGAGTTAGTCCATGAAATCCACAAAAGAGGGGAACTCGGAATGAGGTATACAAATGCTCAGAGCTAACCTTATCCAGCACCCTCCATCTAATTTCCATCCCTTCAATTAAAGAGACACAGGGGAATCTGTGAGGAACCCAGGCTGTACCAATTGTTAAACACCTGGCTACTAACCAAGTCAGTAGCTCAAGCCCACCGGTCACTTTGTGGGACAATATCTGTGGCAATCTGCTTCCGTAAAGACTTACAACCTTGCAAACCCAATAGGGCTTAAGCCCTATTCAGTCCTCTAGGGTTGCTATAAGTCAGAATCAACTTGCAGAAAATTACCTTACGTGAAGGAACCTCAGTTTGATTCCTGGCCAAGGTACCCCACGCAAAACTATCACCTAGCTGTGAGTGGAGGCTTATGTGTTCTTCCCATACTTCCAGACTAAAATGGGCTATGAAGAAAGGAATGGAGATCTACTTCCAAAATCTGATCCAGAACTGACCATAGGGATAGTGTAGGACCAGGGGGGTTATCTATTGTGAAATGGGGCAGCTAACAAAACCAACAGGAAAACTGGACAAAAAGCAGAGAAGAAGTTAAAGGGAAGACGATTAGTCTTCACAAAAAAAATTAATAAAGTTGAAGTCCAAACAATAAAGAAGGCCAATGGGTTACTTACTAAATATTAGTAGATTTTGCACTTACAACTTTTATACACACTCACAAAAAATTTGCACATCACACATATGAAGCTTCTTTCAAGGGACATACTAAGCTAGCGAATGACACTAACAATTGTTGAGTACTTCCTTTAACCTACATATCTTACAACCAGTAGCTACTTATCCAGTTGCCACTGAATCAATTCTGACTCATGGTGATCCCATGATGCACCATCGAGTTTTCAGTGACTGGTTTTTCAGATGCAGATCACCAGACCTTTCATTTGAGGTGCAGCTGAGTGGACTCAACCTCCAACCTTCTGGTTAGCAGTTGAATGAGTTAACCATTTGCAGCAGCCAGCAACTCCTTACAACCATAATGCTATTGTTGTTGTTAGGTGCCATTGAGACAGCCATGGCTCACAGCGATCCTATCCACAAGAGAACAAAACACTGCCCGGTCCTACACCAACCTCACAAGCATTACTACATTTGAGCCTATTTCTGTTGCCACTGTGCCAATCAATCTTGTAGGGAGTCTTCCTCTTTTTCTCCAACCCTCTACTTTACCAAACATGATACTCTTCTCCAGTGACTGGTCCCTTCTGATAATATGTCCGAAGTATGAGAAATGATGTTTAGCCATCCTAGCCTTCAAGGAGCATTAGGGCTGTATTTCTCCCAACACAGATCTGTTGGTTCTTTTGGTAGTCCGTGGTACTTTGAATATTCTCCTCCAACATCATAACTCAAAGGCATCAATTCTTCTATGGTCTTCCTTATTCACTGTACAACTTTTACATGCATATGTTGTTGTTGTTGTTAAGTGCCGTCGAGTCGGTTCTGACCCATAGCGACCCTGTACAGGGTTTCCGAGGGTATAAATCTTTATGGGAGTAGAAAGCCTCATCTTTCTCCCGTGGAGCGGCTGGTAGTTTCGAACTGCTGACCTTAAGGTTCGCAGCCCGATTCGTAACCACTACGCTATGAGGTTATTGAAAATACCAGGGCTTGGGTCATGTGCACCTTAGTCCTCAAACTCACATCTTTGCTCTTCAACACTTAATGTAGATACAATTTGACACCTGGGAAAACTGAGCTCAAAGAGTTCACTAATTTGTCCAAGGTCAACTAACAAATAAATGGTGACAGAGAATCTAAAACTCTTCTCTCCGTTCTACATTGCTCTCATCATCTGCCTAACCTTCCCACCTGCAGATTTAAACCCAGAATAGGCTCCTGGGGAGCCTAGGGGTCTCAAAACCTAATGTTCATAGAAGGAATGGGAACTAATATTTCGCAGCATCTGGTATATGATCAATACTGTATCTGTTACTATTTGCTAATTTTGTAATGCTTTAAAAAATTTTAAATACACAGAGAGAAGTACTGGTAACTGATGGTACATGGAGGGGATTATAATCATTGTAATGAAACAAGGTGTATTATTGGTTGAATGCAAAACTGATGATCTGCCCTATAAACATTTACTCAATCCACAATAAAAACCTTCAAGTTAAAAAAAAAGAAATTAAAATACAAAGCAATTCAAATATATAAAAAAATATAGAGAGCAGATATCTTTGTACCTTCTACTATTTAATACATGTTCTAATTTTGCCTGATTTGTTTCAAGTACTCTTGGTAAAATCCTTCCAATATAGCTAAAACTCAGGACCCTATTCCATTTACTTTTTTTTGTCACAGAAATATTACCTATTTTGGGGTGAGAGGGAGCTCTAAGTAGCGTAGTGGGCTGCTAACTTCAAGGTCAGCAGTTCGATACTACCAGCGGTCCCATGGGAGAACGATGAGGCATTCTGCTCCCGTAAAGATTTACAGCCTCAGAAACCCTGTACAGGGTCGCTATGAGTCGGAACCGACTCCCTGGTACTTAACAACATCAACAAGTAGCAGATTCATTTGAATAATGTTACTTAATATTACTTAATTAGTAGGCATACACAAACAATACCAAAAACCAAACCAGCTGTTGATGAGTGCACGCTGCCCAGTGGTTTCAGTGGCTGATATGTCACAAGTAAATCATCAGGCCTTTCTCGCAAGATAACCTTTCAACTACCAGTCCAAGCATGTTTGCACCACCCAGAGACGTCCCTATAACCAATGGTGGTGGTGGTGTGCCGTGGAGTCAATTCCCCCTCACAGTGACCCTGCATAGGGTCTCCGAGGCTGTGTAAATCTTTACAGGAGCAGAAAGCCTCATCTTTCTCCTGGGGAGTCACTGGTAGATTCCAAATACCGACCTTGTAGTTAGCAGGCCAGCTGATAATGCACTATGCTACCAGCTCTCCTCACAATTAAATGTATTTACATAAATAGTATACAAAGCTACATTTCTGTAACTTCTTTCAACTCAATAGTGTGTTTTGAGATTTAGATTTTACTTATTTTGACTGGTTTGTAGTATCATGTATATGAGTAAATGCCATTTTATTTCCTTTTTCCTGATTGAGGATGGTTGAGGATTTCTTCTTTTGGGCTACTGTTCACACAATGTCACGAGCAGCATTACATGTGTCTCTGTGGGTGCAGTTTAAATGTCTTTTTAGGGATGATAGCAGAAATGGAATTGCTGGAACACAGGTTTTACTTATACTAGTATTAACAAAAGGAAGACCAATGACCAATTCTAAATCCTCCCAGTAATATATGAGTATTCCTCTCTCTGCACATTTGGCCCAAAACTCAGTTACTACTTTTCATTTTTTCCAGGTCAAAAGATATGAAGTGGTATGTCAGAATCATTGCATTTTGTCTTACACGAATTAATGATGAGCCTGAGTATCTTCAGGATGAAAATATACAATAGCCACTTGATGCTGGTGGCAAAGTTAGAGAGGGTAACAGGGTCAGATCTTCTATCTGGGTTTCTCTGGTACTAGGATTCATCTAAGGAACCCTGATAGCATAGTTATGAGTTAGGCTGCTAACTGCAAGGTCAGCAGTTCAAATCTACCAACTACTTTACAGGAGAAAGAGGAGGCTTTCTGCTCCCATCAACAATTACAGCTCAGAAACTCTATTCAGGGTCGCTACGAGTTGGAACTAACTCAGTGGCACCTAATTAACCACCACCACTCCCAGGAATCTTGTGGGTCTACACATGATCTGGTTTTCCTCTGTGAGACGACTGAACTCATAAATACGCAGGATTATTGAGATTGTCTTTCAATCTAAGAGTAGGTTAAGCTATGCAGTAGGGGGAAAAAAA
>NW_006408538.1:21496215-21510756 GCF_000296735.1 Chrysochloris asiatica | reverse complement strand
CAAGATGGATTGGCAAAGTGGCAGAATCATTGGATTCAAGTGTGGCAGCGATAGTGAGGTTGGCCCAGGACAGGGCAGTGTTTCTTTCTGTTGTGCATAGGGTCGCTATGAGTTGGTACTGACTTGATGGCACCTATCAACAACAACAATTTGGAGGTTCAGAGATGCGTTGAAGGGCATTGCTCATGGGCCCCCTAGTTTGACAGAGGGAGAGCCAAGGTTTAAGTGCAGGTTGTGTTTCTAGCCTCTCGATTATACTGCCACTCATAAGTAACCTCACAATGAAATGACTGCTAAATATACCAGATGTCCCCAAACCGAGCTTCCTTTCCACTGCCAGTTGCCAGCTCCTAGCAAGACAGAGAGCTACTGCTTAAGAAAGCAAGTCTACCCAGCACCCAAGGAAGCCAGCTAGGCAACCACACTGGGTCCCCACTGCTTAGAGGGGCGTCCCCAGTATGTGGCTTGGTAAGCAGGAGCCCGTGTTCCACTTTCCTGATCTCACTCCTCCAGAGAGTTCAGTTTATTTTCCATTCACCAACACTGTCAGCGCCTCCATCAAAAACACAGTGTCAATTGCCCCTTTGTCTGATGGAAGGACATTGATCATTTGCCTTCTAAATCTGAAAACATCGTAACCAATCAGTGGGCGTTGGCTCACATTACACTCTGTAATTTTACTTAGTGAGTTAATGGGAAAGATGCATTAACATTCTGTTTGTGGTTTTAAATGCATATTTACACAGTTTGACTTTTCATATGCCCAAACTTTTAATTTATCCATCATTGTGTTCTCTATTCTCCACTCTTAAACATTAACTGCCCTCATTTAGGTGATGAAAGATGGGGAATCAGGCTGTGGTGGTTTCGTGCATATGGAATGCCCATCATCTCAAAGCCGGGCAGTTCACTCTAGCCCAGTGGTTGTGGAAGGAAAAGGCTCTGGCCGAAGCATCAGACTTAATGGGTTCACGCAGAGCTGTGCCTCCAAACATAACAGACAAGATGACTGAGATGTAGCCATCTGTCAACTCCACTGTTTTATGTCTGATGCCAAAAAGAGCCACGGCTCTGGCTGTGCACACCAAAGGTTCTGACTCCTACCAAAAGCAGCTGCTGAGGATCCCAAGCACACTGATAAACTCCTTCCTAATTCATCTTCCAATCCGCTGTACCACCAACGTCTTCATGTTCTACCAGTGCATTTAAATTTTTGTTGTGGTTGTTAAATGCTGTTGAGTTGGTACT
The DNA here is from genome assembly GCF_000296735.1 of Chrysochloris asiatica. Classification (NCBI taxonomy): domain Eukaryota; kingdom Metazoa; phylum Chordata; class Mammalia; order Afrosoricida; family Chrysochloridae; genus Chrysochloris; species Chrysochloris asiatica. The sequence continues at coordinate 21,509,508 of NW_006408538.1, read as the reverse complement.
GACTCATAGCGACCCTGTATAGGGTTTCCGAGGAGTGACTGGTGAGCTTGAACCGCCCTCTTTGAGGTTCAAACTGACCTTGCCGTCCAACTCATTAACCTGCAGCCCCAAACCACTACTCTAGCTAATTTTTAAATCAAAGAATGTTTCTCTGTGTTTCCACTGATAGTCAGAAGACCTTAAGAAGTGTTGTTGTTAAGTGCCGTCGAGTCGATTCCGACCCATATCGACCCTGTACAGGGTTTCCAAGGAGCAGCTGGTGAGCTTGAACCACTGACCTTGCAGTTCAAATGGCTTTGCAGTCTGACACATTAGCCCAGAGCTCCACACCAGGACTCACGTGTTGAAAAGAAGTAGACATTGGTGTCAGATAGACGTTGATTCAATGCTTGTCTCTGCCAATTCCCAGCTGTAGGGACTTTGGTGGTTAACTGAAATTCTCAGAGTCTAAATGATTTTATCTCTAACAGAAGGGCAGCAGAAAGAACTTCATGAGCAATGACCAATATTTGTGTGGCACATTTTTTGGGGTGTACATTTTTTTGTGGATGCTCAATGCCGTATCCCATTCAGTTCTACTATAGTATTGTAGAGAGAATGGTAAGGAACGTGTCTTTTTCATCGCTACCCTCTGTGTCTTGTTCAATGACTTCCATAAAGCAGAAACATAATAAATGCTTGGTGCATTCTGAATTAATCACAGGGACAGGGGAATTGTCATACCCACAGTAATGAGAACAATTAAGAGGATTTTTTTGTCTAGAAAGAAAGTCAAAGACTGAAAAAGGATCCCAACAGAATCAATGCAATCACAAAGAGGACAAATAAAGAGAAAACATTTGTTCATCCTCCCCTGGAATATGAGAAGAAAGAAGAAAAACTTGAAACGTGAATGGAGTAAATTCTAAGATGATGAAAGCGTTATTTTATTGATCTTGTTAACTCATTATTCTCAGAATTGTACAGGCTGAAATGACTAATACATCCTCCCCCAAAAAGGCTTAAATAACTCAGCAATGGCAGATCCACAAAGAATCAATTAGTCACTTACAAAATAAATAATTAGGAGATGAACTGGGTGCTCAGGGTCTTCCCAGTAAAGGTACTTCCCCAGGGGTGCATTTTCCTGTTCAGCTACTGTATACCAGTGCCTGGTTCCCCTTTCATACCTATTGGTCTTTCTACCCAGAAGCACCTTGAAAGAAAGACCTGGTGATCACATCTTAAAAATCAGTCACTGAAAACACTTTGGGGCACCATTGTATTCTGACATTCACTGATTATTCTGAGCCAGAATCCAGTTGCTAGCAACTGGTTAGAGAGAAACCAGAAGAGTAAAGCTTCACTGGGGTGAGGGAGATACTTTGGGGAGGGAGCATCCTGTTCCTGTGGTCACACAGCCACCCTCTGTTCCAGAGACAGAAGATAGCCACAGAAAGGAGCTGAACGGATTGTCTTCACTGTTGTGACCCTGATGGTCACCCATACTCTGCTACATGACTTCAGTGATGGATCACTCCCTCCTCCATCAGGCTGGGCAGTTCTGGAGGTGAGAGTTCTTTCTATATTTTCAAACACTGGGGAAATCAAAACCCATGTCACAGAAAAATTGTGTAACGATTGCTGGTTTATCTTCTCTCTTCTATAGGGCCTGGGCCTGACCCTCTTGTATCTTTGGCTCATTGGCTCTGTTTCTGCCTTTGGAGAAGGAAAGCAAACACTGATACCCTTGTCCACTTGACGTCCTTCAGATATCTGAATGTATTGCTCAGATAACCACCCCCCTAAGCTCTTTCTTCTTCAACTAACTATCCCTACCTCTTTCTACACCCTGTTCTGATTATCTGCCTTTGAGAATTCCTAATGATCCTTCCAAAATGATATGTGACTGACAGATGGGAATTTCTGTCTTTCTTGGGGCAACACAGTATCCTGTGAAGAACTTCTAACGCATATGAAGACATTAAACTAATAGCAGAGCACCTAGGAAGATCAAAGGTAACCAAGTCCCCACTCTCCTTTGCAGGGAAGAAGTGTTAAGAGCTCAACAAGGAAGTGGTAAAGCTTGACTTAAAACGCAGGCCCTTCAACTCCTTGTTATTGTTAAGTGCCACTGAGTCGGTTCCAATCCACAGCAACCCTATACAGGGTTCCTGAGCAGTGGCTGGTAAGCTTGAACCTCCGACCTTGTGGTTCAAACCAACTTTGCAGTCCAGCGCATTAACTCAGTACCACACCAGGACTCCAGAAAAACATTCTGTTCCACACTGCTGCCCTGAGTGGAGAGTCAGGGTTTCTGAGGAGTGGCTGGTGAGCTTGAACCACCGTCTTTGAGGTTCAAACTGACCTTGCCATGCAACGCATTAATCCGCAGCCCAAACCACTACTCTAACGCATTTTTAAATCAAAGAATGTTTCTCTGTATTTCCAATTATAGTCAGAAGACGTTAAGAAGTGTTACGTATTGAAAAGGAAGTAGACCTTCGCCTGCTAGGAAGGATTTCTAAACAGTTCCTTCATGTGACACTGGGGTGCGCTGGCACACCACCCCCACCCCCAACCAGGCAGATCTGGACACCTGCCAACACTGGGATGATTTATAAGGTCTGGGAGAAGATTCTCTAAGCAAACACTCCATATAATTGGCCTTTGGTATATATCCTCAGTGATGATTTATTTCTGCAAGACAAGCCAAAAAACATCTCTCCCCACCTCTGCAAAGCCTCCGGTCTCTGGCCCTCAAAGTTCAGCAAGTTTCTGGCCAGAGAATGTTCTTCCTCTCCGCCCACTCAGCCTTTTTTCCTGTGGTTTGCAATCTCCTTCGTGAAATATACTAAGATGTCCTGTACACAGCGGTCTGCAGTTCCAGAATGGATGTGCCTGACATCTGTTAACTGGAAGCATCACCTCTATATCACCATTCTGGCAGCTGTCATACATTTGTGTCCATGACCCACCAGGACTAAAAGCTCACGTGCTTCCACAGCGATGCCTTTTCATTCAGGACCTCCAAGACAGGAGAAACTCTCTTTTCCTTCTCTCCCTACACCACTCACTGAAGTACTCGGTTCTGTGCTAGTCACAGACAAAGGCCTCTGTGAACACTTAGAAACAATCAAGAAATCCATGGTGGTACAAATAGTTCACTGTCAAATCAGACACTGGAAGATTGGTGGTTCAAAGGTCCCTCAGACATAAAAGTGGTTCAAACTCTCCCAAAGGTCCCTCAGACACAAAGCCTGACGATCTGCTTTTGAAAGGTCACAGTCTTAAAAACTCAATGAAGCAATTCTACTCTGTACATTTGGGATCGCCATGGGTAAGGAACTGACTCCATAGCCATCAACAAACACAAACTTTGAACTTGGTCATTTATCGATGAGTGTTCAGTGACAACGCATCTTGTCATTAAATGCCATCAAGTCAGTTCCAACCCATAGAGACCCTGTATAGGGTTTCTGAGAAGCGGCTGGTGAGTTTAACCGCTGGCCTGAGGTTCAAACCGACCTTGTAGTTCAGTGCTGATCTTACAGCACCACAAAAGAATTAATTTAAACCCAGGATGATGGGTGTGATGAAGCACATTTTGGGTGGAGTACCCAAGGGCAAATTCAAGAAACAAGCAGTGGAAAGTTTACCAGCCTCTGAGGCCCACTGATTTAACCACTCCTAAATGGCAAAGACTTCTCAAAGCGGGAAAGGAAAGGTAGAAAGTACTTGTTCCGAGGGAGCTCCAGTTAAACTTCCTCTGCTTAGCAGACCCTACTTGCAATGAAGGGCTCTGAATTTAGCAGCTTCAAAGCTGTTTGAACTGCAAAGTTGGCAGTTCAAGCTCATCAGCTTCTCCTTGGAAACCCTATACAAGATCACTATAGGTCGGAACCAACTCTACGGCACTTAACAACAACAAGTAACAGCTGGACCAATAAATTACATCATGCTAACTGAATAAAAGATTGACGTTGTCAAAGACTTCATTTTGCTTGGATCCATTATCAACACGCATGGAAGAAGCAGTCAAGAAATCAAACAACATATTGCGTTAGGCAAATCCGCTGCACAAGACCTTTTTAAAGTGTTGCAGAGCAAAGATGTCAGCTTGAGGACTAAGGTGCACCTGACCCAAGCCATGGTATTTTCAGTAGCCTCATATGCATGCGAAAGCTGAACAGTGAATGAAGAAGACCGCAGGAGAATTGATGCGTCTGAGTTATAGTAATAGGAAAAAAAATTTATTTCAAGTACCACTGACTGCCAGAAGAGCAAACCAATCTGTGTTAGGACAAGTACCGCCAGAATGACGCTTAGAAGCCAGGATGGCCAGACTTCATCTATGAAAAATTCAGACATTATTATCAAGAGTGACATCATGGCAGCAGCAATGGGTCCAAGCATAGCAACAATTTTGAGCACAGTTTAGGACCTGTCAGTATTTCATTCTGTCACACTCAGGGTCCCTATGAGTCGAAACTGACTCAGCAGTCCCCAACAACAATAACAAAGGAGTTGCTTTCCTAGACAGTGGGGTCGGACTGAGGTGGAAGCTACAATCAAATTAGAGTATGTGTTGTTGTTGTTGTTAGGTGCTATCGAGTCAGTACTGACTCATAGCGACCTTACGCACAACAGAACAAAACACTGCCCGGTCCTGGGCCAACCTCACAATTGTTGCCACACTTGAGCCCATTGATGCTGCCATTTTGCCAATCCATCTCACTGGGAGGGGGCGGGGGTCTTCCTCTTTTTCCCTGACTCTCCACCTTACCAAACATGATATCTTTCTCCAGAGACTGGTCCCTCTTGACAATATGTCCAAAGTATGAGAGACAATGTCTGGCCATCCTGGCCTCCAAGGAGCACTCTGGCTGCACTTCTTCCAAAACAGATCTGTTTGAGTGTTTGGCAGCCCATGGTACTTTCAATATTCTCCTCCAATACCATAACTCAAATACATCAATTCTTCTACAGTCTTCCTTATTCATACATAGTCCAGCTTTTGCATGTATATGAGGTTATTGAAAATACCATGGCTTGGGTCAGGCGCACCTTAGTCCTCAAGCTGACATCTTTGCTCTTCAACACTTTAAAAAGGTCTTGTGCAGCAGATTTGCCTAATTCAATATGTCGTTTGATATCTTATACTGCTGCTTCTGCAAGCGTTGATAGTTGATCCAAGAAGAATGAAGTCCTTGACAACTTCAATCTTGACTCCATTGATAAGAATGTTGTTTCCTATTGGCCCCCAATAAGGAGATATGGTTTAACACGTGTTAAGGGCAGTCTTTACATTTGCGGAGACTCTATGGGAAAGATCAGTGTGAAACATATGAAGGAGAAAGGGAAGGTGAAGAGGTGGAAGAGGTGGAAGGGAACGCAGGTGGAGAAAGCAGTGACCTCACCCCCTTGGGTGGCAACAGCATGGAGTGCAGATGTTTGAGCTTCATACGAGCTTTCAACCAGTTTGTTCCAGCTCCACACTTGGCTGGGAATTTGCAGCTCCTGAATTTCTAGATCTTGAATCAGAATCTACAAATTAGCAAGATCCCCAGGTAAGGATCTCTCTAAAATGTAGATTCTGATTCAAGATAGCTGGAGTGGAAATGTAAATTCTGACTCTGGTAGGAAGCCCTGGTTTGCACAAACATCACTCTGTCTGCAGGCCTATCTTGCCAGTGAAATCTTTCATGGGAGGAGGGTTTTTTGAGGGAATCTGGGGTCACTAGGAAAGATGGCAAATGTTTGGATTACATGGAAATGATGACCTGGAGCCAAGTTTTCCCCTGCAGATACACAAGAAAGATTTTTCATTTGGGATTGTCTTATCTGTCCCAGGGAGCCCAACATCTGGTGGGTAACAGGCAGAGAGACCAGTCTCCAAGGACACAGGGGCTCTAAAAAAAGAAAAAGCAGACAATTCTCATTGGGTGAGGGCCAAGGGGCAGTGAAGTGGCCCCTCCCTTGGCCCCATCCCCAGTCCAGCCATTCTTCAGGAGTAAGTGAGGCAAGCCAACTTGATTTTGGCTAGGAAGAGGCTTTCTCCTCCCAGTTGCTCCAGGGGACTGCCGGAGAACAGAGCACAAGATTGCATTACCAATTTCTGTTGGCCTAACACAATGAAAACCCATATCTAATTTGCTGGCCACTATCCCCCAGGTCCTCTTCAGCATTTTACTGCTTTCCAAATATCTTCCTCCCATTGAATATCTGTGTTTCAGATTATTTGTCCCCAGATGTATTAGGATGCATTTACTGAAGCTGAATCTCATCTAGTGATTTCCTGTCCATATGCCTGACAGCTCTGGGTCCCTTTATGTCACGTCTCTGTCATTGGTGGGTTTGTAATTCCTCTCCATTTAGAGCATTATACAGATTTAATTAGCATATTCTTTACAACCTTTCCTAGGTTATTAACAAGGATGCAGAACACCACTCACTCAACAATTGTTTTGGTACCCATGGCTTCTGAATCACATCACATGTCTCTCTCCAATGTCTCTCTGGCCCATTCAGCTCCCTGAGTTCCTTAATCATGAAACAGACAAAAGGATTCTTGGTCCAGTGTAATGAACATGACATTGAGCCATGCCTAAGAGCAGTGAATTCTAATCCCAGTTCTGCCATTAATAAGCTATGTGACCTTGAGTAAACCATTTCTCCTTTATTCATTTAATTTGTAGTGAATATGTTAGCCATTAGTCCTCAAAAACAGCTATTCTGTGGAAGACAGATGAGATGAGGCTTTCTGCTCCCGTAAAGATTTACAGCCTCAGACACCCTATGCAAGGTTGCTATGAGTCGGAACCGACTCCATGGCATATAACTACCACACCACCAATGAAATACTAACAGTACCTATTTTTATTGAGCTGCTATTATGTACTGAATGCATTACATACATCATTTCTAACTTTCACTAGGATCTGCATTCTTCAGATGATAAAATGGAATTGGGACTTTGCCAAAGTCCATAGTAGTTAAAAGGTACTCTGAACCTACTGTTTCTGATTTGAATGAATATTCTCTTATTGTTTTTTATTTTTATTGTGAGTTCGGTGAAGGTTTACAGAGTAGAACATTAGTTGTACATTCAACAATTCATACACATTTTGTTTTATCTTGCTGACTGAAATCCGCTCAAGGTAACATCACTTAATCCATTTCCTCCCTGTGTTTCCTGATTCCATTCCTCTTTCTTTTCTAACCCTCTGAACTTTGTACTTGGGCAATTCCTGTCCTTTTGATCTTAAAAGGTTGATGATTCTAAGGTGTGTGTACCTCGCTACTGCTATAGAACTGTCTAATATTTGATTGATAATGGTCCTTAGTCACTCTGGAACTAAAAACAAACATAATATTCTTGTGGAGCCTTCTGAATACTAAAAAGAGGTGGGACTCAAGTTAGGAAAGATTTCTCCTCCACAAAGTTTTACTTCCTCTAGCTGTGATATCTACGTGTTTTTTCTCACTCAGTTAATGAATGTTGCCTGGGTATCTAGCATGTGACAATCCCTCTGCTAAACAGAAAGACCTAGGCAATGAGACACTGAACATCTTCTGAGCAGTTTAGTACCAAACTGGTCTTCTGGTCTTACTCATAGTGTTCAGGTAGATAAGTTTTATGGAGAAGGATCTGGAGGTTAAATGATTTGGGGAAGCACAGGGCTAATTAAAATCACAACACCTACTTTCCTGTAAGACTCTCCAGAGTTTTTAACGAGTAATTCAACAATGTATATGTTGTTGGTGTTTTTGTTAGGTACCATCGTGTTGTTTCTGACAAATGAACAAAACATTGCCGGGTTCACCGTCACCATCATTGCTCTGTCTTGAACCCACTTAGCAGCCACTGTGTCAGTCTGTCTAGTTGTGGGTTTTCCTTTTCTTTGCTGACTGTCCAGGGACTGGTCCTTCCTGATGTTAGCCCTCAAAGTGACATCTTTGCTTTTTAATTACAAATAGATGTTTGTAGCCATTTCTTTTCATTTTGAATCATGCTATATCAGCAAATGAAGGTTCAAAAGGTTTAGTCTACCCATGTCACTAAGGTCAACTCTACTTTGAGGAGAGAGCTCTTTCCCTGTCATAATTTGAGTGCCTGCCCGCTAATCTAAGGGGCTCTTCATGCAGTACTATATCAGAGAGTGTTCTGATATAGTTTTCATTGGCTAATTCCCCCACCCCCCGCCCCCCCCGCCAAAAGTAGATATTTCTTCCTATTCCATCTTCGTCTGGAAGTTCTGCTAATACCCGTCCACCATGAATGACCATGCTGAAGTTTGGAATACCATTTGGATAGTTCCCAGCATCACAGTAGCACGCAAGCCACCCACAGCATGGCTAAATAACAGACAAGAGCACATTGTTGTTGTTAAGTGCAACCAGGTTGGTTCCAACCCATAGGAATCCTGCATAGGGTTTCTGAGAAGCAGCTGGTGAGTTTGAACTGTTGACCTTGCAGTTTAAACTGACTTTGCAGTCCAGCACATTAACCCATAGCACCACACCAGGACTCCAAGTGCACATTGTTGTTGATGTTGTTAAGTGCCGTCGAGTCGATTCCGACCCATAGCGACCCTGTATAGGGTTTCCAAGAACTGCCGAGCCTGCAGTTCAAATGGCTTTGCAGTCTGGCACATTAACCCACAGTGCCACCCCAGGACATTAGATAACTCCAAAAGAGACATGGCGGATGTAGAACTTCCTGTTTTATTTCCTTGAAGGACCATTTAGATACAGTGTCTTGGAAAAGCTTTTGTTACAGGAGCAGACTTTGAGAGGCACTGAGGTAATGACCCTGAAGGGAACTGGAATCTTCAAGAACATGCAGCCTACAGCACACTCTTGCCAACTTCGAGATTCCTACACCAGGATTGTCCAAAGGAGATACTGGGTGCATAGCCCATAACTCTCAGTGTTTACGGCCTCAGCTGTTAATTTTGTTTCTTAGTTTTTTTTAAATTAAATACTTTTTAAAAAATTAATATCTCTTCTATTTTCCCTACGTCCACTGAATCCATGCTTGCAACTGTTATAAACAATGCCCACCACAGGTTTTTACCATTTTACCCACCGATTCTTCCAGTGATGGGCACTCAAGCTACCTTTCACTCACCATCACTACAAATAACATTGATGATCCTTTTATTTACGTCCTTAGAGTCCTACATGAGAACCTGAGTGACATGTGTGTGCATGTGTGTGTAGCAATTTATTCTTTTATCATTTTATGTTGCTCTGATTTCTAATGAGTTTGATATCATTCTACTTCACTCCCTCCCTACTCAGTACGTGTCTGTTGAACCAGTTCTAGGTGAGTAATGAGCTAGCAGAACATGGTGAACTGATATTTTTTGTATCGCAGAGGTAACTGCCTAGATCTAGTTCACTCAACCAGAAATTCACGTATAATGCACAATGCAAAGCTACCAACAGACTACACATATATTCAACAGATACACACAAATTATTTTTTTCCGATTTTCATGGTGGAGACCAGTGCCTAACAAAAAAACTTAAAAGAAACATGTCATCATCCTGTACAATGTGTCCCAAAGTGACGGGCAGGGAAGCTCAGGCTGAAGAGAGGGTATAGTACAAACCTAGGGCAAGTTGGGGGCTAAACAGCTGGGACTGAGAAGAACATAGAGCTGTCTCATTTCTATGGTCTTGGTTTCTATAGCACAAAGTCAAGGAAATGTCTAAACAAGAGGAGATGTTGTCTATTAAATTTGAGCCACAGCATAAATTTATACAATAAAATGAGGGATAGTATATTGTTATTGTTAAATGCTGTCAAGTCGGTTCTGACTCACAGCAACCCTGTGGAGAGTTTCCAAAGAGTGGTTGGTGATTTTGAACCATTGACCTTGCAGTTCAAGCCGAACTTGTGGTCCAGTGCATATTCTATGGTGCCACACAGGCCTCCAAGGGATACTGCTGTTGCTGCTAAGTGCCGTGGAGTCGGTTCCGACTCACAGCGACCCTGAACAGGGTTTCCGAGGCTGTAAATCTTTACAGGAGCAGAAAGCCTCATCTTTCTCCCACGGAGCAGCTGATAGTTTCTAAATGCTGACCTTGCAGTTCGCAGCCCGATTCGTAACCACTACGCTACCAGATATATATCAATAGTACATAACATGACCATATAGCTACATACACGTAAATATGTATGAAGATATAATGTGCTCAGCTGGGTAAGCATTTGTGTGTTCACACATACGTGTTTCATGTATATGTGTATTTCTGTGGCTATTTTTCCTTCCCTTCAAGTAAATCCCAAGCCTCATTTCTAAACTGTACTTAGATTAGTACCTGCTCTAATCTGAGATACCAAACAGAAGAAGACCACTTAACCTGGTAGATTGCCTTTGGTTTCATCTTGCCAATTTCAAAAGACACAGATTATCCACACGTTAATAAAAATATCTGTGTTACATACTGTCCTATCCACAGTCTATAAAGTATCTATCTAATTTTGCACAAACAAGCACACCCCAGGCAAACTAATCAGTGAAGTTTTTATGCAAATAAAGACAAAGTGCTAAAAGAGGATACTACTAACTGATGAACAACACAAAATCTGAGATCAAACTAATGGAAACAGAAATCTGTCCCCAGGGCCTTTTCAGGTATTTCTCTCAACTTTCTTTTCATGCCTGTCGTGATGTCTAGTGCAAATGACTGTCACACCCAGGCTTCCCACCCAGGGCTCTAGGGTGGACGCTTCCTGGCATGTGGAAAGGAGCGGATGTGGAGCTGCTAATAGAAAGTTTAATCAAATCCCGACACCCCACAGGCCTTTGGAAGAGCGTTGCTTCTGAATATTCGATGTATAACCTATTCCATTCTCCAACTTATGCAGATCGGACAAATGCTGCCCTGGGCACACTCATCCACACGTCGGCCTGAATTAGCTTGTAAATCTCAACTGTGGTAGCTAATAATAGTCATAAAGCCTTCTGAGTTTTACAAGGTGTTTGTAATGGGTAACTCACTATGATTTATAACAAAATATGAGTCAGCTCCGGAGACAGAGCCAATAATGTGGACAGTGGCCTTGTGGAGTGACCGCTAGAAAGCATCCAAATAAATTGCACAATTTCCTTCTGGTCCAAGGCTGTCCAGTGTCTCTGCACATATTTGCAGAAGACCTCTGGGGTGGGGGGCGGTTGACCTGAGTGGAGCCACAAGCTGGATCTTCTCTGGAGAGTGGATCTTCCCTGGACATTTTACTGTAGCTCAATGTGTTCTTGTTCTTAGTTGCCACTGAGTCAGTTCTGACTCATAGTGACCCTGTATAGGGTTTCCAAAGAGCAGCTGGAGGGTTTGGTTCACAGTCTAGCACTGATCCTACAGAGCCACACCAGGAGTCCTTAGCTTAATATAGAGAAAGATGAATATGTACAATGGGTAGTCAGGGACCTTGCCTAAATCCCTTGGCTCCATGAATATCTAACAGATACATTCCAATACCCCATGGTTGGCAAAGAAAGACCAGCATTGGAAAACAGAAGATAGTTAGTAAGTAGAAAATAGTTTAAGGATAGTTCTAAAGATCTGGAAATGACCGAAGCCCCAATTTGGTAGGGCTTCCCTATGCAGCACAGCTCTACTTTGATGCACATGGGGGTGCCAAGCATCCTAATTATCTCAATAATAACTGGTTGTGGTGGTCCTTGAAGGATAGAAAGGATTTATGGGAAGAAGAGGGATAGGAAAGACAGGCCCTAGGAAGTGAGTGAATAAGTGAAAACACTCATACACGAAGTCAACAATAATGATGGTACTGTAGGATAAGCAATGGATTGCAAGGTCAGCAGTTCAAATTCACCAGCTGCTCCTCAGAAACCTACACTGGATCGCTATGACATGAAACTGACTCAATGTAACTTAACAAGAACATGCACTTTGAATGAAGTGGGGGAGAAAGAGAAGAAGGAAGGAAAGACGAAGGAACAAGTAAGAGGAGGAAGAAGAGTTGAAACATAGGCTGATCTAGTTGAACTGGAAAATCCACTGACAGTGAAAATGGGGAAGAAATCACAACACAAAGTTCAGAGAGAACATCAAATCACCATAGGTGCACACACAGAAAGAAGATTCTACACCACGTAGTTCACAAAATTCCTGTCAGGTAAAAACCAATCAAACTGAAAGAGATTGGCGTGACTTCTCGGGCCAAATGCTGGACTAGGCAGATACACTGAGCAACCATCGGTCACAATGGTGACAAAACCATGAAGTAAACAATGAGAATAATGTAGTCCTAAAACTTCCAAATGAAAAAGAAATCAAGTTGATTTCAAGTTAAATTAATTATTAATCCATCAATAAAAAAAAATAAATCTAACTGTAAGCGTAAAACTAGTCCAAGCCTTACTCTTAGCCCTTAGTCTTAGGCCTAGCCTAGACTTAGCCATAGTCTTAATTCTCACAAAATCAATCAATTAATAATAATAAATCTTAAATTAAAAAAAATATGACTGTGCTTAGCTGGAAACTGGGGGAGAGAAAAACCACACTGGTAAAAGAGACTGTTAACATCAAGTCAAGTCTTTCCCATCCTCCCTGCTATTAGAAAAAGGGACACAAGATAGCTCATCCACAGTATATTTTCTATCTTCATTATGAACCAATGATTCCACACTTGAGGCACTTTGGGAGAAAATGATTTCTTTCACTTTGCTTATTTTCTGACTTTCTCCCTATAGTTCTTAAGCTCTTCTCTTTGGTTTACATATTTTAATGTCAAGACTTTCATTTTCTAATGGAATGCTACTCTTCTGGCATGCCTCTAATTTGGCCCCAATGCCTTTTCCCAAACTTCTCCACTTCACTGGGGCTTCCAGTGAAAGTCATACGAAGAGCCCCACTTCTCTACTGGGATGAATGATGTATTTTCCCTGAAGAGCCACTTGGGATGCCAGGAAGAGGCAGGACTTAGGCATCCTGCTTATCTATTTGGAAGTACACGTAACTACAAGCCAAACTCTACAATTCTTTCACTCAAAGTCAAATCTAAGTCTTTTTGAAAAAAATCAGTCTTAAAAATAATTTGAAGGTACTGGGAAAGGTAGACTCTCCACTGAGTAGTTTCCAACCTGTCTGGATGGGGTTGATAAAAGGTGAGGGGGAAAGGACTCCTGTGGTTCAATAGGGAATGATTGCTATCAGGTCTGACAGTGACTGTTGGAAAGGTAAATGTAAATGTTTTGTAACGAACGGAGGGGAGTGGCTGATTTTGCAGTTCAGGAGGGGAGATCCCTGGAACCATCAAGGGAGAAAAGCAACGTG
>NW_006408538.1:21478030-21495905 GCF_000296735.1 Chrysochloris asiatica | reverse complement strand
ATTATTTAAATAAATAAATAAAAGTATAAAAAAGGTAAGTCAAGTTAGTTAGAATATTTACTCTATAGCATCCATATGTACAAGTCCAGCGCATTATCCCACAGCACCACATATACCCGCACTATGAGGAAAATAACCGGAAACATTGCTTATGATATATTAAAATATAATATTATAGTTTGATAATATTCATCTTGGGTTTGGGAGATTTCAGTTTCATGTCTGACTGGGAAGTGTTCCCAGCTAAAGTTCTGTCCGCGTCACTCACTGTCTCTGAGGGACAATAGTAGTTCTATTGGATGAAGTTAATAGCACTCCATTCCCTGAAAAGCTCTTGAGCATCTTCTTTTGCACTAATCATTCCATATTCTTGTTTTAAAAAAAAGTCTCCAGAAGAATTCCTCCTAATATGAGACTCAAATGAGAAGATGACAAATCAACAGTGACCTCTCAGAGAAGACTGTGAAACAATGACCTCGGGGACCCTACGGCCTTCCTTCTAGCTTGATGATGTCCGTGACTGAGAAGAGAACTGTCTCCATGAATTTAAAAAATATGACTATTTGCCCTTCCCACTGGTCATGGAAACCATCAACTGCCAGGAGCCATGACAAAGACAGATAACCGGCTCGTTGGGGTTGAGAGCAGAAAGGAAAAGACACTGCCTTTTGCCCTGTGGCTTGAAGATCTCCAGCTGTCACTCGTACATCTCAAAGTTTCACCCTGCTAGAAAATTTGTTTTGAATAAAAGAGGAATGCAATGTAATTTTTATCTTGAAAGAGCTTCCGGTCACCATGAGTTATATGTCTGTCTACTCCTGGTGTACAGCAGTTGGAAAAACAGATTACAGATTATGAAGATGCACCAACAGACTCTTGCACACTGAAGACTACTCTGGGGGGCAGAGACTGGCCTGACATCTATGGTGGTCCTGCTATTTTGTGCCCACTGAGGCAACGCTGTGCAAAGTGGCAAGGTGGCCTGCTGTTGGCTGAGGTTCTTGAGTCCTGAAATCATAGACGCCTCAGAATGATCAAGGTTACATATTTTGTAACAGCAAAGTACTGGGCCAAGAAGGCATCTGAATTCTAATCTCGGGTTCATTTCTCTCTGGAATTCTTGGTGAATTCCACAACCTAATTTTCTATTGTAAAACTGTTGTTGTTAAGTGCTGATGAGTTGGTTGTGACTCACAGCAACCATGCATGGGGTTTCCAAGGCTGTGAATCTTTACAGGCGCGAATGCAGGGCTCGAACCTCCAACCTTGTGGTTAGCAGCCCATTGCTTAACCTACAAACCCATCATGGTTCTTGTTGGAAAATTAGGTGCCTCCTATTGTTGCCTTTCCTTTAGCTGTACCATGAGGATCAAATAGATCACGTGTATGAAAATGAGAAACTCTTCGTCATCCCTGTCAAGATTCTTAAATGAGAATAATTCCAAAGAAAGTAAAAGCAAAAAAAAAAAAAGAAAAGAGAGAGAATGAATGAATATTGAGTCCTTAATATATACCAGGCCCTGAGTTAAGCATTTTATATAAATTATTTCCTTTCATTTTTTAATCCAACAATTCTTTCAGGTAGTTATTAACCTCATTTTACAGATGAGGCAACTGAGGCACTAAAACACTCAAAGTTATAATGCAAGTGGAAGGTCCAGGATTTGAATCTAAGGTTGAACCCTAAAACTGAGCCCTTTGCCACTTTAGCCTGGTACCTCTCTAGGAATCCCAGTGATCCACTAATTCAGGTACCATTGAACTTGGCCCAGATGTCAGGCTGAAGGCCCAGTGCATAGAGACGTAAGGAGAGCATCCAGCGCTCTCTATCCATTTTACAGACGAGAACTCTTAGCCCTGGGAAGAAAGTGGGACTTAGCCAAGAGCAAGCTGATTGTTGAAGTAGAACTAAAACACAAGAGCTCAGTGTGGTGGAAGTTGGCTCAAAGCTCAACAATCCACTTACTTGCTTTTGAGGAGAGAGAGGAGACACTCAGCTGAGCTGTATTTTCTAGACTCGGTTGAAATGATGAGTGTTCATGTGACTGGGGCCTAGTCAGTGAGATGGTGGTAAAATGAAGCATATTGCCTCCTCAAGAGCAGGCCCCTAGATCATCCTGCACACTCGCAGGCTTTCTCTCTATATTGGCTGAACAGAGTGAAGGACTCCTACAATCAAGGAACACATAGAATCATTTGATAGAAGGTGCCTTCGACCATGAATAATTGAGTGGAATAGACTACATCCCATGCTTCCTCCAGGGACCATCAAATGAACAGAGTTGGGGTCTATTTGTTATAGCAGCTAGCCTCTTCTAGCTGATGTGTTCAGTTCCTCAGCCTCAGCCAATGCTTGTCAGAGGTCAGTTAGTTTCACCCAAAAGGAGGAGGAAAATGACAGGCTGACACTTGCTGCCAAGTTAGACTTCAAAACAAGGAGGTAGAAATGTACAGCCCCTTTTGGGGGTACCAGACATTTTAGTGAGCCCCGTCCCTTAACCTCTTCTCATTTACAGACCCTCATGGCGTCCCCTGGTCCCTACTCTCATACAGGTTAATAACAGGAAGGGGGAGGAAAGGTACTGATGATAATGATCCCTTTCTTATTTAAACAGGCCATTTTTCTTCCCAATAAATGCATTTTTTTTGTCAGCTCTAATATTCCCCTTTGATAGAAACCTGAAAATAATTAGCCTTAATAGTACTGCTATGAATAATGCCATACAAGAAGGAGGTAGACGTTAATAGTAACCTTCCACTCCAAAACTAAGTCACCCTCTCGGCTCTCCTTCCCAAAAAGGAAATGTAACAAGAAAAAGATTATAGGTTTAGCACTACTTGGGAAGAAATGTATATTTGAAATAAATGCATGAAATCCTTGAAAAAACTACACATGCTAAAACTTCGTATTTGGTTTGATTTGCTTTCCAAATCACAGACTGCACAGTTGCATACAATCTTTAAACAAGTACAACCCCTGAGAAGTGTGGATAGATTTAAGTAAGATCAGCCAGCTTGTAATCTTCTTTTCTCTTTTTTCCTTCCCAAAGCTGCATTAAACTGCCTATTGAGAACAATAACATATTTGTGCTTTTATAGGTAGAATGATTGGTATTATGCAAAGATTTGGCTAACAGTTTAAAAGCACATTCACACTGATGGGGACTGCATGCTGTTAATAATTTTCAGGATACTCTAGGGGACCCATCATTCCCTAGACTACGACTTAGCAGGTCAATCACGCTTTGTGGGCGCTCCATCTGCTCCTTCGCCTTTCTCCCAGAGCCATGGCCAGACTTAAGGGAAGCCTGTTCCCAAGGAGGATCTTGGAAATGTAAAATGTCCCTCTTGACCTAAATTCACTCGGGCCTACAGTCTTCCTCTGGCCAGGGTGGGTACTATGACTCATCCAGGATGGACGAAAACTTGAAAAATATCACCTTGTCAACATTACACATGTGCCTAAAACTTAGCATGTGTTCACACCCTCCGATGTAGTTAATCCATTCCTGGGAAATCACCTTAAGGAAATAGTGTAAAGCCACTATATATATACATATGTGTGTGTGTATATATATATATATATGACTGAAAAGCTGTTTGAACTTCAAGATTGGCAGTTCAAATTCACCAGCTGCTCCTCGGAAACCCTATACAGGGTCGCTATGGGTCAGAAGTGACTCGATGGCACTTAGCAACAACAACGTATATATATATAAAGTGTCATCGAGTCGGTTTCAGCTCACAGTGACCCTATAGGGTTTCTGAGGAGCGGCTGGTGGGTTTGAACTATCCATCTTGCCATTCAAACCAACCATACGCTACAATACCACATGAGGACTCCGTATATACAATAGCTACACCGCAACAATTGTTTAGCAGGATAAGACGACAATGCACAGCTCAATTCCATCTCTGGGAATTAGGTGACAATGGCCACCAACACAGCTCCATCCCTCCCGAGATACGTCTGTGGGCCTTTCAAACATGAGTGAGGCAAGAAGCTTTCTATTCATTCTTCTTGAAGTTGACGCCCATCTCTGGTCTGTGGTTTAACTTTTTCTAAAGGCCATCCTAGACTCAAAGGAACACGGAGGTCTGTAGTAAAATCCCCATTCTGCAAAAAGTTGCTTTTTACTGAGCACCTACTATGTGTCAGGCTCTGCATCAAACTCTTGCATACATTTTCTTCTTATCGTCACAGCAAACCTGTGTGGCAGGTGAGCCATCCACTCCATGATATAGGCAGAAGAGGTTAAAGGGGTGGAGCCACTTCTTCATGGACACGCACCTTTAGGTGATGAAGAAGGATTAGAACCCATGCCTTGGGTCTCCTTCTCCACGGCTCTCAACACAACACTAGTCTATCTCTCCACCATGCTTCGGGGTAATTCAATGTGAACTCTTTTTGTGCCCAGGTTATAATTAGCTGTCTGGTCCCAGTTGTTTGCAGGGTAAACAACGACTGAGGAACCCACAATGTTCTAAGTATTTATTGCATTGCAACCAAGCTGCCAACTGTCTAACCATTTTAATAAAAAGCTATTTTCTAAGGTTTATGTTTTATTGCATGTATGACTCCCTTATTGGTTAGCATTTTGGAGTTGTGGAAAAGGTTATGAATTTAGAAACTGGCTGCATTCATATCATATTTAAAACTTAATGCTATTTTATTAAAGACATATGGGCCTCCAAAGTACACATATTAAATGTCATGTAAGAAAAGTAGCAGTTTAAATCATGGTCAAATTCATTTTTGACGTGACTCCTGAGGCTTCCCAAGATCTGAACTATTTCTTTGTAAATCTGGCAGTTTAACCACACTCATAAATCACTTTCAAAGCATATTATTTCTTAATTTTACTGCATTAGAAAGCATTTGGCCTACACAGTGAACTGTTTGTAGCAGTTATGTGAACAAAGTTGCACATTTAGTCAGATAATGTGCAAAGGAAAAGGGGAGAGAAAGCAAAGGAGAAAAAGCTTTTCATTCTTTCTTTGCTTTGAATTTCCCTACTCTTTTTTTTATCTAAGCAAACACAATACACAGCATTCAGATTCCACTTCTAGGATCTAAAAGTGTAGAAGCTGCAAAGATGGTGTTGAGCCTTTTTTCCTGAACACAAAGAAGAAAAAATAAATTGTAACTTAATCTTTTCCAGAATATCACATGACTAAAAAATAGACTGAGTACAGAAATTAGACTCCTCCCCCCCCCACCCTATAAAAAGTATTTAACATTACTCTGAACTGAAATCAATTTTTTTTTTTTTAAATACGATCCAAAATGTTGTTTCATATCATCTAACTCTTGGTTGTTTTCTAATTATCCAGAGATCTAATATCTCAACCTTGAGTTTCAAAGTCCTTCTAATGATGAGATAATATTGTTTGGACGTGTGTAACCAACCCCCGGATTTCACTCCCCAATTTTCTCCATTTTTACTATTAGGCAGAAGGGGGCTGATTCCAATGACAAATTCCAGGATCTAAACACTGGCCTTGATTTCCAGATTTACTAAGGGAACTGGAGGAGGATTATGGGAGTTGAGACCAGGGTCACCCAAACGAAACAGCTTAAAGGCTCGTTTCTGCACCTGGCACTCCTCCCCGAGTTGGGCTCTGGGAAGAGAAATCTCTGCTCCATGACTCTCCAGCCTGCTATCCTGTCTTCCTCAGCTTGAGAGGAGTCTCCTCTGTCCTCCACAATATTTTGTTAGCAGCTGTCAAGTTGGCCCCCAACTCATGGTAACCCAGTGAATCATGGTCCCACACCATTCCCACACTCAGGTACATATTGAGCTGCTGTGATTCACAGGCCTTTCGTTGGCTAATTTTAGGAAGAAAAATGTCAGGTCTTTCTTCGTACTCCATCTTAGTCTGAAAGGTTTGGGTATCACAAGGCTCCACTGGCAGATGAGTAGCAGCTGTGCATAAGACACATGGGCCAGAAATGAAAGCCAGGCCTTCCACATGGAAGGCGAGAATTCTACCAGAAAAGTAATGCTGCTATACGGAACCTCCCCCATTACCACAAGAACAAAAGGGCCTTATGTATTGTGTACTGCCTGGGGAGATGAGCAGACTCAAGGGCCTAGGGCCATGCCAAGATGAACACAAGGCCTTCTTTCTCTTCTCACATTCTTTTCTTTAGGTGTCTTATTCATATCAGGAAGTAGATTCTTAGTGAAAGTCTTAGAAAGAGTTCATTTAAATAGAGATCACACACACAAAAAAACCCTAAACTTGGTTAACACACCAGGAACATAGGGATATTGTACACCTCTGCCGGACACCACACCAAAGCTACCTACCCCTTGTTCACTGTCACAAACCAACACCATCACAATCACAAAGACAGAGTTTTTTCAATAATGAATCAAGGTCCCTGATTTCTATACCTGAGATGGTGTTAGTACCTTCCACACATTACCTCATCCTGTCCTCACCAAAACCTTGTAAGAAGGGATCACAGGCTCTGTTTTAATCAAAGTTACATCCTGAAACGTGATGGAGGCATGGTCCCCAAAGGGAACTGCAGATCTGACTAGAGCCCTGGCACAAATGAAGAGTCAGAGGTTTTCTGTGGAATACAATAGCCACAATAAATTCAGATTTTAAACTTTCCCACTAGAACAGCTGGAGGTAAACTGCTTGAATCATGTCAAGAACAAAAATAGGGCGGTAGGGCAGAAAGAATATAAATGGGTCAAATAAAACATAGGAGACATCACTGAGCCAGATAGTCAACAGAAAAACAGAGGTGACTCACTTTTGAATTCTCTTAACAGTTAAAAGCTTCATGACATAGAAGCCCCATTACAAATTCCCCACTTCAAAAAATAAGAAGGGGGAAAAAAAAAAAAAACACACACACACACACACACCCAGCTTTGGTGCCTAGATAGAAAGCATTAGTTCTCTCTTGAAAAGAAATAATGAGTTCTAATTCAGGTAATGTAGCTCAAAATTTACTGCCATATTTTAAAATGCACATGAAAAATAAAATTACCCTAAAATGTCCTTGGTGAAAAGGCTGAACATAATTGTTATCACTGACAATGGCAGTGAACTTAGCAAAATTAACATCAAAGGAAGGCCCCAATTACAGAGCATCTGTGCATTATTGACGGTGCCCTGTCTGTTAATCTAGGAGACTCTACTGAAAGGAGCCGAACAGCAAAATAATAGAGCTAATTGTACCTCCAGCCTCAGGGACCCCAAGGGCGTGCCTGCCCTATCATGCATGTGGAACACCACTTTGCTTGGTCAGAGTAGCAGTTAGGGTGCATTTGGTGTGGTAGTGTGTACATGAGCCCCGGAAGAAAGGAATGGTGACCATATGTAGACCAAGCAATGCAGAGGTAGATACATACTTCCCACAGAGTGCTGACCAACTCTCAAGCCAGATTCAACAACTCTCTGGGAATTTGGGTACTTTCGAAGGTTTTGGGAGAAAAGTTGATAAGAGAGTAGGAAGAATGTGCCAGAAATTTGCTCTCTTCAACAAGAAACAGCTTCTATTTGCCCTTCAAAGAACCAGTTAAGGCGGGGGAGATAATACCTATCAGGGTGGTGGTGGGGAGTGTGTGCTGTGGAGTCAGCACACTCATAGCAACCATGTATAGGGTTTCTGAGGCTGTAAATCTTTACAGGAGCAGAAAGCCTCATCTTTCTCTCACGGCACAACTGGTAGTTTCGAACTACTGGCTGTGAGATTAGCAGCCTGACTCATAACCACTACGGTACCAGAGCTCCTTACCTATCAGGGTACAGATCACTTTCAAAATGTAAAGCAGCTTCCTTCTGGTCCCTGGCCCTTCAATGAGCCCACTGTGTGGAGCTCCTACTATATACCCAGTAGGTTAAGCACTGAACTGCTAACCCTAAGGTTGGTGGTTCAAAAACAACAGCTGCTCCTCAATAAATGTTATACAAGGTTGTTATGACTCAGAACTGTCTCAACAGCATGTAACCAGACCACCGTCACTATATACTGGCACTTACTTTGTACCTACCTATCTGGCATTTACCTGGATGACACCCTGAAACATGCATATTATAGCCAAGTTAAAACAGATCCAATGTTTATTTCAATCCAACTTTGTGAAGACTTCTAGACACTCTTCAAGTTGGATTGCTTAAGATGATCTACACAATATTCTGCTTCTAAGGTTTTTTCAAACAACAAAAAGAGCCAGTTGAGATTCAGAAACACCTCTTCCATCACTAAGCTTGCATAAGGTTTCTTTTCTAGCTTATTCTTCAAGTCTACACTTCTTGCCTGCTGTCAATCTTAGGCTGTTCATAGGTGGCAGTTAGGAACAATCAGAATTCAAATGAAGAAAATGAGACCATGTCATTCTCATGGATTTCCTCTTTCTCAGTTATAGAAATGCAAACAATGTTAACATGTAATCAAAGTTAGTCTCAGAACAATGTTTAAGATTTACCTCCAGTGGCCTGGAATCTGAGAAAGATGAGGCTTTCTGCTCTTGTGAAGATTTCCAGCCTCAGAAACTCTAAATAGAGTCTCTGTGAGTCAGAATCAACTCAACCGCAGTGAATTTGGGGGGGAGGCCCTGGAATCTGGGTGATTGTCTACTGTCCTATGCATGCTGCAGGCTCCCAGAAGTTCAGTCCCTAAAATCTGATGTCTCTATGAATCCTGAAGAGACTCTCCAAGCAAGACAGAGCTGTACTAAGCCTCAGGGGTCAACAGAACCGAGAGCAGCGTGGGACAGAAACACGAAACCTATCAGGAGTCTTTCTTTGTTCATGCATCAGTTACTTCCCTTTTTTCTCCTTTCCTAGATAAGTTGTGCTTGTTTTTCCAACTCACTCTTCCTTCCTCATCACTTCCCAAGCAAGAAAAAGGGTGAGGAAAGGGGAAAGTGTGTTAAGGAGAAGGTGCCAACTCTGCTCACAAATGCCCCTGCTGCTGGAGAGCCTGCTGCCTGCCATGCCCAGAACTGAGCAATATTCGATTTCAATGAGGGAAACTTATGCACTCCAACTTTACTCTTTATGAACCTAAATTTTTAAGGAAGTACCTGTATTTTTCTTGCCTTTTCTCTTTCCTGTCAAGCTCAATAACAACACAAAAGTCTAAATTTCAAAAGTGAAATACCATAAAGCCCTTTTCTAAAGTGGATCAAGCAAACATCCAACTGGTAAGGTACAGACTGCAGACCTGACTGACTATCAAGGTCCCATATCAGTAATGACCAGGCTTCTAATGGTCTAGTTCAGAAGTCTTAAATCTGGTCTTTAAAATGAAGACATTAGCTTATAACTTAATGAAATGCCTTTAAGGGATTGTAGAACCTGTCCAGTGAAATAGGCTTCTTACGGAGTCTTTGTAGTGTATAGGGCCTTAGGTGGAATTCTGAGCTCTATCCAGAACCTTTGGAGCTGGGACATTCCCACTTGAAAGGACAAGCACCAGTCTGGAACAGCTAGAACAACAGAAGATACTTCTTGAAAGAAAGATCAACAGGAAAAATCCAAAACAAAAATGTCAGTATGACTGGCTACTACAAGAACACACAAGTTGTTCATCAGGGAGCCATCAAGGCAAGCAATCAAGTCCCTTCAGGGCAAACCCCCCTCTAAGACTGAAACTCAAAGGGAACACATGAGCAGGCATGTAAGCTTGCTGATGACCATGTTGGTCTACTGGTGAGTGTAAGAGAGGGAAAGGCAACAATGAAGAAATGGACTGAGTTCAACCACACTCCATAGACTCTCATTGACCCAGAAATGAGAAAGAGAAGAGGAAGGGCTGGTTGGTCCAAAGTGTAGTGAGACCTGAGGACACCTGAGCCCATGGACAAGGACATAGCCATAGAGGGCTAGAGCTGAGAGTGAAGTATCCAG
The DNA here is from genome assembly GCF_000296735.1 of Chrysochloris asiatica. Classification (NCBI taxonomy): domain Eukaryota; kingdom Metazoa; phylum Chordata; class Mammalia; order Afrosoricida; family Chrysochloridae; genus Chrysochloris; species Chrysochloris asiatica. Next base: position 21,486,026 of record NW_006408538.1, on the reverse strand, counting down.
CTGATATGAAGTGAGAGGAGATGCACAAGAATGTCCAAACTGGCAGACAGTACCCACTTGACTTAGCCTTGATGGCTTGATGATCAGAGCTCAACTAGAGGAAGAAAAAAACACACACAATTTTTGATATAGGACACAAGTGTAAACTGCTACCATTTGATGAACTTGACTTATACTTATGGATGTAGTAGCTCAAAATACCAACTGAGAGGCAAAGAGTCTTCACATCAAGTATCAATCATATCCCCTCTAGATACTGGGTTGAAAGGGACACGCTACTTAGACATTGGCTATCTAAACTGAGGGGGTGATAAAGGCATGAAGTGACTGTCTTACAAGTCTTCAAGAGGGAGTTTAGTTTAAGAGTGTGTGGGGAAAGATCGAGTCCACAATGAATGGTTTTCATCTTGTAAAGATGGGTCTGATAAAAAGAGATGTGGATGAGATTCTTATGATTCAACAGTAATTGTTACCTAGACTAATTGCAATTGCTACATCTGTAAAGGCAGACGTTTTGTAACCAAAAGGGGGGAGTAATTAATCTTACAGTCCAGGAACAGAGGACCCTAGGACCATTAAGGGAGATGAGCATGAGCAGAATGTGGGACCCCATTCAGAGAGGCAGCAACATCAGAGATGGAGGCAGAGATGATGACATGGACAGAGAGAGCGGCTGAGGACTCTAGACTCATGGAAAGAGAGACACTGAATGCTGGCAGTCAGGAGGCAGTTTTGAAGAATGTGTCCTTTGATTTTTTAAATGATTATATATATATTCCTGAGGGTTTTTGTATACATGCCCTGCAAACAAAACAACAACAACAAAAACAAAAAAAACAAAAAAAACAGAGGGAATGGAAACAAGTAACAGTTGAATGATGATGCACAGAGGAGATTGTAATCATTGCAACAAAACAATGAAACAATGAGTGTAAAACTGATGCTCTTCCATGTAAACTATAACTCAATTCTCAATAAAAACTTCAAAAAATTAATTTTAGTTTCAGTAAGAAAAACAAAACAAAACACACACACACAAAGAAACACAGACATCTCACACCATAGGGAGCAGAGTCTTCAGGTAAAAATATATCAAAGGACTTTGATATACCTTGGACCCTGTAAGGGTAATTCATGAAACAGAATCAGCATGAGGCTGGCTCCTAAGGGTTGAAAGTAAAATAAACCCCACTCTCCAACTTCTCCTCATGGCACTCTTTCTTTACTGGGTTTGATAATTCATTGAAAGTGGTGTTGCTGTTAGAAGCCATTGAGTCAGTAAAACTTATGCAATATGGAATGAAACACTACCTGGCCCTGGGCCAACCTCATAATTGTTGCCACACTTGAGTCCATTGCTGCTGCCACTGTGCCAATACATCTCACTGGGGATCTTCCTCTTTTACTGACCCGCCACTTTCCCATGATGTCCTTCTCCAAGGATTGGTCCCTCCTGATACCATGTCCAAAGTATGAGAGACAAAGTTTGGTCATCCTGGCTTCTAAAGAGCATTCTGGCTGTACTTCTTACAACACAGATGTGTTTGTTCTTTTGGCAGTCCATAGAACTTTTTTTATTTTAATGTTTTATTGTGAATTATGTGATAGTTTACATGGGAGAACATTAGTTTTACATTCATCCCATCATATATCGTTTCATTGCCATGGTTACACTCCCCTCCATGCATCATCAACCAATCAAAGGGTATACACTACAAGCGTGCCCCGTGGTCATCAGCACACAGTTCCTCTCTCTCTCTCTGTCTAAATTCCCAGCTGCTCCATCTCTCCACATCATCGTCTCTGCCTCCATCTAAGGCATCACTGCTTCTCTGGGTAGGGTCCCACTCTGCACTCTTGTCCCTTGATGGTCCCAGGGACCTCCACTGAAAAGTTAATCACTCCCCTCCTTCCTAGAAAATGTCTACCTTTACATTTCCAACCCTTACAATCAGTCCTGATAACAATTATTCACTATTGTGTCACAAGAGACCTATCTGCATTTCCTTTCATCAGCCCCGCCTAGACAGATTGTGGATTCTACTCAGTAGAGAATCCTTTATCCACACACTCTGGATCTAGGCTCCCTCTTGAAAGCTTGTAAGCCAGTCACTTCTTTCCTTTGTAGGCCCTCCCCGTCCCCATTTTTGGTAACCAATGTCCAAGTTGACCATCCCTGTCTACTCTGTGTGTGGAGGGGGTGGGAATGACCCTTGCTGTAAAGATTTGTTCCCTCTTTTGAGCTACTGCATCCATAGGTGTGGGTCAAGTTCTTCAAATTGTATCAGATTACTCTTTTTTTTCCTCTTCTATCTTCTTCTGGTTGAGCTCTGATCATCCAGTCACTGAAGCCAGGTCAAGTGGGTATTATCTGCAAGTGTGGGTGTTCTTGTGCATATGCCCTCTCTTCTTATCAGCGGGACACTTCACTCTCCACTATAGTCTTCTGTGGCTATGTCACTGACTCTGGGCCCAAGAGTCCCATAGAACTTTTTATATTCTTCTCCAGCACTATAATTCAAATCCATCAACTCTTCTAAGCCCTTCCTGATTCAACGTCCAACTTTCATATACATATGAGGTTACTGAAAACACCATGACTTGGGTCAGGCAAATCTTAGTCCTCAAACTGACATCTCTGCTCTAGAACACTTTATTCACTGAACACACATTCATTGAAATGGTCACAGAGAATTCATGGAAACACTATTACTGCAATGACAACTTCAGAAACAGAGGACAGAAACAGAAACAAAAATATGCAAAGGGCAAGGTTCTGGAGGGATCCTAGCATGGGGCCTCACTGTCTAAAATGACATGTGCTTATGTCTCAAAAGGAACCTGTGTATCCTTCCTGAAAACCAATGTTCATGCTCACCAATCAGGAAACTTTCCAACAGGAAACTCAATGATGTCACTTGGCGGACTCCGTTATTGGCAGTTCCTGTCAGTCATCAGCCCCAGTTTGGTGTTGACACCATGCTTCCACCACTTGGGTCTGCTTGTTGACTACATTTGTTCTGAGACCATTACATACACTGCCTCCAATGCTATATGCTCCATGAGTCAACTCACCAACTCCACAGTCTCTCTTGGGGGCCCGTTTGCCCACCACAGCTATCTCTCTCTTGGTCTTCAGTGTTCCAACTCTTCACTCATGTATCAGTTCTTTGATTTGTGGTGAGGAGATTCTCAGTAATAGAGATCTCAAGGCTAATAATACTCTTCTCCAGATTCTTGTTGATCAGAGGTCTCCCCAAAGCCCTGCAAGATTGGCTGTTTATATAAGGACACACCTTGTTAATTTTAGGGTGCAATTTTTATAACCTGGCTATTCCCACAGATGGATCATAAATCAACAATCCTAGTGGGAGAATGTGCAAATCTGTTATGCGGACAGTAAATTGACTAATCATTTGCAAGCCATTTATGTGGACGGTAATCTGATCAATCGCTTGCAAAACTGAGTCTGACCAATTGTTTTGGGAGAATTACCAATCATGAGCCAGAAAGGGCATACGAAGAAACCCATTGCATCGCTGACCCATTTGTTATCAGGATGTTTCTCCTAATGTTCATCTACTGGTTTCCTGTTCACTCGAGCATCCAAGCTGTCTACTGCCACCCAGAACTGTCCCTGCAGTCCCAGAAAAGGGTTTCAGACCCCGCTCTCTGGCCTCTGTGGGCACCTTATCACTAACACTGGTCTGGGAGCTCTAAGTGCCGAAGCAACCTCAGACCAGCAGCAGCACACAGCCATGCTTGGCTAATGGAATTTTAATGAAATGGTGGAAAGACACTATGAGTCTTCAGGTCTAGGCTGACGGAAGGAAGAACCTGATTCCATGTGACTCCCCCTTGTTCTGTGATTTCAGGTGATGTATGGAGATTCTCTGATCACCAGTTTCTTCATTGGTAGATTCCAGGACGGGGAGGAAACATTTTTTAAGACAGTATTGTTAAGTGGTTGGTACCCTATCTAGAATACAGTAGGCATTTAATACAGTGTGGACTAAAGTGTGCCCCTTCCACCAAAATAAGCGCCAATGGATAACCAAAGAAGTACAGCCAGAATGTTGTACAGCCAGGACAGCGAGGCTGCATTTCTTATACTTGGACATGTTGTCAGAAGGGACCAGTCCCTGGAGAAGGATATCATGCTTGGTGAAGTGGAGGAAAAGCAAGACCCCCAGAGAGATGGACTGATACAGTGGCATCACAATGGGCTCAAACCGAACAGAATTGTGAGGATGGCGCAGCCCAGGGAAGTGCTTCATTTTGTTGTGACGAGGCTTTCTACTACCGTAAAGATTTACACCCTCGGAAACCCTGTACAGGGTCGCTATGGGTCGGAACTGACTCGACGGCACTTAACAACAACAACAACAACAACAGGGATGATATAAGTTGGGGCAAACTCAACAGTACCTAACTAAAACAACAAGGCATTTTTTATATTCCTATCAAACAAGTTAGTGTGCATCTAATAACACATTACCTGGCTGTCAATTGAATGTCAAGATGTCTTTGCTATCCTAATTAGCTAAGGATGCCGGGAGGCTACAAAAGTGTGAGTTATGATGCCAACAATGTACCTGTTATGGTCAAATCCATTCCAACTCTTAGTGACACTGCAGGATGGAGGTGAATTGCTCACTAGTATTTCCAAGGCTGTAATCTTTAGGGGAGTCCTGGTGTGGCACTGTGGGCTAACGCACTGGACTGCAATGTCAGTTTGAACCACAGGGTTGGCAGTTCAAGCTCACCAGCTGCTCCTCAGAAAACCTATACAGGGTTTCTGAGTCAGAACCACCTGGAAAGTGCTTAACACCAACAATCTTTAGGAAGGCAGTCTGCCATATCTACCTTCCACAGAGCCATTGGTGGGTTCAACCTACTAACCTTTCAGTGAGTAGCCAAGTGCTTAACCACTGCACCACCAGGATTTCTACATAATTGCCGTAAGAATCATTCAACTCCAATTTGTTCCCTGGGTAAGAACCTAGGAGTAAGTGATCAGGGGACAATAGAGGTCAGACTGTGTGGATAGATTATCCTAGATCTGTATTAAATTTCTACAAAAATACTACTTGTTGTACAGCGAGCACCCTCAAAACCTTGGTGGTTTATGTTGTTGTTGTTAAGTGCTTTTGAGTTGGTTCCAACCCATAATGACTCTGTATAGGATTTCTGAGGAGCAGCTGGTGAGCTTGAACTGCTGACCTTGCAGTTCAAACCAACTTTGCAGTTTAGTGCATTAACCCACATCACCACAACACACATTTATTTCTTGCACAGAGGCCTGTGGTGAGCTGGGGGACTTCTGCTTCAGGCTACTGGTCAGGTTCAGATATCATCACTACGTCTCTTATTTCTTTTCACAGCAAATAGGAGGCACACAAGGCAGGAGGGAGGAGCTACACATGAAGTCTCTTCAGACCTTGGCTCAGAATTGGCATGCTCTCACTTCCACTCGGATTCCATCGGTCAAAGCATCCTATAGTTAAGGCCAAAGTCAACGGGATGGGGAAGTGTGCTCCTTCCTCAAAGGACAAGCCAGCAGCAAGTGCTGAGAGAAAGGGAAACTGTTAGACAAACATGCAGTCTGTCACACTTCCCCCAGTTCTCAAGTACAGGGGGCTGAACAAAGTGTCCTGAGGGTCCTTATCATATACCCATACGTAATAAGAGCCGCTTATTCCCATGAGCCTCTAGCGTCTGGGCAAATGCGTTAACTGTGGACGCGACTTTGCGAAGGAGTGTGGAGCTGGGTCATTCACTGGGCCACAGTGCCAACTGATAGCTTCACCTAAGATCCACCAATAAGTCACCAGGCATGGGGCAGAGTCATGAAGTCACCTCCATTGTGTCTTCCGTGCCTTCCGAGGCCCCGGGGACTTCTGGATGTGGCTCTGAGAGGTTACCACCAGCACCTAAAGTTTTGCTTTACTTTCCTTCTCTTTCTACTATGGATTTTAACCCTTTCCACAGGGTGTTGCCGGGATTCCGGAATCCTGGGGACACAATTGCAACAATGTACCCCTGATTTCAGAGTTCTGGTGTGGCATTGCAGATTAATGTGCTGGACTGCAAGACCGGCTTGAACTGCAAGGTCAGTGGTTCAAGCTCACCAGTAGCTCCTTGGCAACTCTATACACGGTCACTATGAGTCGGAACCAGCTCCATGGCACTTAGTAACAGTAAACCCCGATTTCAGAGGATGTCCAAACACAAGAAAATGAGCAGCTACAAACATTTCCTCTAAAGGTTCATATCTGAGCAAACTTACTCAAGACATGGGCTGCCATGGTGCTAAAATTAGAACCATATAAATCCTTGGAGTCTTGGTGTCGTGCTGTAGGATAAGCACTGGACCATAAGGTCAGTTTGAAGTGCACAGTTGGAGGTTCAAACTCAGCAGCTGCTCTTTGGAATCCCTATACAGGGTCGCTAAGAGTCAGAACTGACTCGACAGCACTTAACAATTAACAACAACATAAAATCCTTAAGTGGTTTCTCTTTAAATGAATATGGTAAACTGCAAAATCAGGAATAAGGAGAAAAACAAACAAGTTACACGTTTTGGACTTCTAGAATTGTTTCTAAGAACATTGCCTACACATATTTCAAAAAGAAAATTAATCAAAAATTTTCCTCCCTTCAAAACTTACTATAAAGTAACTGAAAATAGAATCTGATTGTGTCTCCAGACAAGAAACATCTGTGTGAAAAGAGAAAAGAATCATAACACACAGCATATTCAGGTAGTTAGGGATACTCAAAAAATCAACTGACATCTTTAGTTTTCTTCTGAACGCCTGGCTCTTCAAAGGATTTTCAACATAAACTGGATTATCATCTACTTAACTGCATGCACTAGACATCTGTAATATATATTAACAGCATACCCTGGCTTTATGCAACATGTGTAACTTCAAAACATTGTGTAGAGTGGTGGTGTTGTTGTTAAGCGCCGTCAAGTCGGTTCGTACCCATAGCAACCCTGTATAGGGTTTCCAAGGAGCGATTGGTGAGCTTGAACTGCCAACCTTGCAATTCTAATGGCTGCAGTCTGATGCATTGACCCACAGCGCCACACCAGAACTCCTGAGTGTGAGTAAAATTTAGTAGTTATCATCAAGCAAGAAGTGTTGTTGTTGTTGTTGTTAAGTGCCGTCGAGTGGGTTCCAACTCACAGGGACCCTATATAGAGTTTCAGAGGAACAGCTGGTGGGTTTGAATTTCCAACCTTGTGGTTCACAGTCCAGTGCTGATCCTACAGCGCCACACCAGAAATCCAAGCTATGAGTAGTTTCTGATCATCTTTAGTGGGTTAGAGACTATATGGTTTCACTACTACAGGGGTATAAAACATAATTGGATACATAGGCACTATGGTTTAGAATAGGGTGATGTTTAATAAAGTGATACACTAGCCATAGAAATGTGTTCCATAAGTTTTTCAAAGGTTGACTTTTTGTAAATAGACCAGCAGGCCTTTCTTCTTAGGCCCTCTGGGTACCCTTGAACCATTAACCTTTTGATTAGAAAGTTAACATGTTAACTAGACACAAATGGGGCCACCATCAGTAAGAAGTAACTCAAGAGCAACTGGTGGATGTGGGGGAAGCCAAAGAAACAATTAGTGAGCCAAACAGGTCTCTAGGTGATGTTGTCTTAGCCTGGGTTTTTTTCAAAACCAGTGCTACTGACATATATATATATATTGTTGTTGTTGTTAAGTACCTTGGAGTTGGTTCTGACTCATAGTGACCCTGCACAGAGTTTCTGAGGCTGCAAATCTTTACGGGAGCCAGAATGCCTCATCTTTCTCCGGCGGAAGTGCTGGTAGTTTCGAACTGCCGTCCTTGAGTTGGCAGCCTAACTTGTAATCCACTACACTACCAGAGCTCCATATACATACATATATATGTGTGTGTGAAACGGCTACAATCATACATTGACAGAGAACTTCCAGAGGTTCAAGCTGGATTCA
>NW_006408538.1:21451881-21477790 GCF_000296735.1 Chrysochloris asiatica | reverse complement strand
CATATATATGTTGTTGTTATGTGCCATGGAGTCGGTTCCGACTCATAGCAACCCTGTATAGGGTTTCCGAGGCTGTAACTCTTTATGGGAACAGAAAGCCTCATCTTTCTCCCGTGGAACAGCTGGTAGTTTCGAACCGCCGACCTAGAGGTTTGCAGCCCGATTCGTAACCACTATGTTACCATAGATCCTTATATATATACACACACATAGAGTTTATTATCAAGGAAATAACTTACAATTGTTGAGTCCCAGGTCCCAAGCAAGAGAGAGAGAGCACATTCCCATGTGTCTGTTATGTTGGGAGCAGGCCACAGCCCCAAGGAACATCCTTTCAATTGATTGGCTGCTCATAGCCAATCATCATAGAGTTACCCAAGCATGTATCAGATTTCATCACCATGAGAATAAGCACAACTTACCTGCTAACCCTCTGGAAATCCTGGCCTAGTTAAGTTGACACAGAAGCCTAACCATTATAGGTACCAGCGAGTCAGTTCCAATTCATAGTGACCTTATGCATAACAGAACAAAACACAGTCAGACTCAAAATCATTGTTAAGCTTGAGTCCATTGTTGCTGCCACTGTGCCAATCCATCTCATTGGGGTTCTTCCTCTTTTTCCCTGACCCTCCTCCACTTTACCTAGCATCATGTCTTTCTCCAGGGACTGGTCCCTCCTGATAATAAGTGTGAAGTATGGGAGGCAAAGTCTGGTCATGCTCACTTCTAAGGAGCATTTTGATGGTCCTTCTTCCAACATAGATTTGTTTGTTCTCTGGCAGTCCATGGTACTATTAATATTCTCCTCTAACATCATAACTCAAATACATCAATTCTTCCACAATCTGCCTTATTCACTGTCCAACTTTAATATATATGAGGCTACTGAAAATATCCATGGCTTGTGTCAGGCACACCTTAGTCCTCACACTGATGTGTTTGCTCTTCAACATTTTGAAGAGGTCTTGTGCAGCAGGTTTGCCTAATATGGAAACCATCAAACAATATCATTAATACCCCATGCAAGATAATTCAAAAAAATGGTTACAACAGTACATCAATAGGGAGCTGCCAGAAACTCAAGTCTGATTCAGAAGAGGATGAGAAACTAGGGTAGCACTGCTGACATAAATAATCCCAGGGTAAATTCTTTGGGGGAAACAACCATGCCTCCCAGAATCTGTAGTTTCTGCCAAGAAACAGGTTACCACACTTTCTTAATGCAAAGGTTTCTTTCCTGCTTTTCCTGATGACCATGTTGAATCAATCCCCAACAAGGACAACCCTTCATGACAGATCTTACAACAGGCTTTGTTGTTCACAGTTCATTCTTTTGGCAAGCTCTCACTGAAACCTTGCTGGAGACCACGCACTGTTATAGGTACAGGAGGGAGAGAAATGAACTAAAGAGGCAAAGAGCCTACCCTCCCACCGGATGAAGTGCACATCGGACTCAAATACCTTCCAGCGAAAGCAAATACATTTCATTTCTAGAAAGCACATGTGCTCAGCAGTTTTCTCCTTTAAAACATTACATCTCAGTTTCTCTGCCTTCTCTCTCTCACTCTGTCTTGTGTAATGTATGTAACCTAACACACACACACATATGTCATGTTGTTGTTCTTAGGTGCTATTAACTCATGGCAACTCCAAATGTACATTTGTACAATTGTACGGAGCAACTCCAAATGTACAATGTACAATTGCGCCATATGTTTTCATAGCTTTTGGAAGCATATTGCCAGATCTTTCTTCCGCTGTACCTCTAGATGGGCTTCAGCTGACAACCTTTCAACTTGTAGCTGAGCATTTAACTGCTTGTGCTACCCAAGTACTCCATTATACACCCCCAAGTTGTTGTTAAGTGCCAACAAGTTGGTTCTGACCTACAGCGACCCTGTATAGGGCTTCCAAAGAAGAGCTGGTGGGTTTGGACTATCAACCTTGTGGTTAGCAGTCAAGTGTTTTTCCTACATTGCCACACCAGGACCCCATAGCAGGAGGGTGAGGGGAGAAGGAAAAAACAAACTCACACACATACATATAGAAACCATACAAATACACAAACTCTACAAGTACATACAAGTACACAGACTAACCATGATAGGAAACCCAGGCTTAACCACATATTGTCAAGGACACGCCAACATTCACAGACCTATCTATTACCATGTCCACAAGTATAAGCAAACTGCACGTGCCAAAACACTTTCTAAGGCAAGCTGAGGTTTTCTGTCCAGCTGCCCCCTATAAATGCTTTTCCCGTTGGTTGTTTCTATAAGGTCTCGAAGACGAAACATTTGGTAGCCAACGCTGCATACACGCCTGTAAACAAGAGGGCTCAGCTTTAAATAAATCTGTCAAAGAAATGACAACTGTGCTCTTTGCCAGAGCAGGGATGAATAATTGCAAATCCAGGACATAATTAAGCAATTCTGACTGTCGGATTTGGGAACTGTCTCTCTGATGAGAAGGCTGGTGTGCCGGCATACATGCCCTCCTGGACAGGCCTCCCTGCTGCTTTGATCTGCTTTTCCGGGTTCAGTTAGGGTGGGTTACAGTTAGCTCACTGTGGGAGCTCTTTTGCTGGGGCTTCCACCTTGTCTGTACCCAGCCTGGTGATCTCTACATTGGCAGGACCGAACAAACCACTGATATTTGACAAAGATATGTCTACTTCTGTGATATTCCAGGAAATGAGCAAAGTCTGGCTGTTGCAGTTCTATTAACTAACAAAACACACACACGGCGTCTGGAAGAGTCCATTGTACCATTAGCTATCACTTCCTAATGAATGACAGCAGCTTGCTGTAGAACAATCAGAGCTCAGACAGAAGGCAGCTTTAAACAACAAAAGCCAAAAGGCAGCAACGTAGAGAAATGTATCATCATGAGAGAAGACGAGAGAGAACTCGCACACAAGCACTGGGGCCTGACGGGTACCCAATCAAACCATCGGGACACACACCGTTTATTAGTTCCTGGATGATTTTGCATTTGCGTCAGCTGAGAACACCCAGACTGCCCATTCCCCACCTCGAAGGCAAGGCCTGTGATTGGAGAGGTATTTTCCATTCTCCCAAATACTTTATGTCAGGAATAAAATGGAAACAGCTCCCCAAATCACGGCCCTCTTGATCATCCATCAGAGCATTCCGCTGAATAAGCACAACAGGCCTCTGCTGGCTCGGAGAGGACAGAAGCTAACTGGAGACTCCAGTTCCATTATGAAAAATAGGTCTTTGCTGAGTATGCTCAGCCCAGCACCAGCAATTCAGGGGGAGGAAATGACTCTCCACTTAGAAGCTGACTCTGGATATACACATACCTCCCAGAACATGCATATGTATATATACACACAGAGATGGACAGTCCATATACACACCTACATATGAACAAACATACATTGTAGTCACTGTGATCTGGTGAGAAGCAGTCTTTGCAATAGCAGTGTACTAACTTAGCAAGGATCTCATTTAGTCTGATTCTGGCTGCAAAAAGAAAAATGACCTTTGGATTCCTGCTTTGGCAATGTGGGTTAATGAGCTGGACTACAAAGTCGGTTTAAACCTCAAGGTCAGCAGTTCAAGCTCACCAGCTGTTCCTTGGAAATCCTATGCAGGGTTGCTATGAGTCAGTAACAATAACAACAACAACCTATGTTTGAAGACAACAACAAAAAGGGAATTGTCTGCCATTCAAGAGAGGCATACAATTTGATATGAAACCAGGCACACAGAGAAGTGCTCTTGTGACTCGGAAGCACAGTAGAACACTACCTTGATGGGACTGTGACGCCTTAGCATAACTTCTCCCAGTTTCTTCATCCATAAAACGAGAGTGTAGAACCTTTTAGCATACTCATACATGTGGAAACCATGAGACTCATGTAGCCAAAGGTCCCCATGGTCCCATACCATAAGCACTGGACTGAGAACCACAAGGTCCATAGTTCAAGCCTGCTAGCCACTCCATGGGAGAAAGATGAGGCTTTCTTCTCCCATAAAGATTTATACATGCTTGCTGTAAGTCGGAACCAGCTCTACCACACTTAACAATAAACAACCTTAAGTAATTAGTGGGGATTTTTAAGCTTAATACAGTTAGTAAGGGCCTTGGAGTCAATCACACAAGCACAGCTAATTCTATAATTAATTAGAAGCTAATTTGTAACTCTGAAGAGCATTTCTGCTGATGTTGCTAATGACTCACAGAAACAGCTAATACTGGATTCTTAGGAGCCTTTCCCAGTTGCTTTCAAAGGCAGGGCAGAATGTCAGTTCTCCTCCATCTTGAATGCAATAGAATAGTCCCGTTTTTATCTACTTCCTTCATTTACACCTCCCTATAAGGTTATGTTTGAACAAAGAGATCCATAGGAAAATATTTATTTCATGCTTTTCGTTTGGATTAAAATATGTGTTGACACCCTCATTCCTTTACCTATAAATATGATCTTGTTAGGAAACAAGGATTTTTGTCATGTTACTGAGCTCCTTCCCATGCAGGGTAGGTCCTAAACCTACTGACTTCCGAGTTATATAATGACCAGAACAGACACCGAGATACACACATAGGGAAAGACTGACAGCATCTGAGGGCTGTCTGTAAGCAAAGGAATGGCAAGGGTTGTTGGTAAGCACCAGGGGCTCCAAGAAGGAGCTCACATACCCAAGAGTCTGATTGTCATTTCAAGCCTTCAGAGCTGTGAGGTAATAAACATCTGTTCTTCAAAGTCACTCACTAGTGATGCTGTTTGTTACAGCATCAATAGATAAATAAGTAAGACACTGCTCCAGAGAAACAAAGCAGAGTGAGAACATGGGTTCTGGATAAACAAAGAGGTGAAACGCCACCTCTAGCTACGACCAGCGCTGAGACGTTGGGCACCTTAATTAAATGTTCTGGGCTTTAGTTGTCTCCTCTGTAAATGGAGCCAACGACCTCTGTTTTCACCTTGTAGGACTTTGTGAGGATTCACAACTCTTTATGCAAAGAACTTAACAAGAGTGGTAAGCACACTGAGTATTCCCTAGCCTGCAATACGCAGATGACATACAACCTTGATTGCTGAACAGGAAGAGGACCGGAAATATTGATAAACATCAAACACTATAGCCTTCAGTATGAACTGCAGCTTTCATTGTAAAACAAATGAAAAGCCTCAAAATAGCACCACCACCAACATGATACCTGGAGAAAAGACAGAAGTTGTCAAATACTTCATTTTACTTGGATCCACAATCAATGCTCATTGAAACAGCAATCAAGAAATCAAACAACTTATTGCATTACACAAATGTGTTGTGCAAGTGATCGAGAGCAAAGATGTTAGTATGAGGGCTAAGATGTGCCTGACCCAAGTCGTGGGATTTTCAATCCAATCATATCCAGGTGAAAGTTGGAAAATGAATAAGGAAAAGCATAGAAGAATTGATGCATTTGAATTACGGCGTTGGTGAAGAACATTGCAAGTACCATGGACTTCCAGAACAATCGAATCAGTGTTGCAAGAAGTACAATCAGCATGCTTCTTAGAAGCAAGGATGGTGAGACTTTGTCTATCGTCCTTTGGGTATATTATCAGGAAGGACCCATCCCTGGAGAAGAACATCATGCTTGGGAAAGTGGAAGGTCAGTGAAAAACAGGAAGACCCCTAGCAAGTTAGACTGGCACAGTGGCACTACCAGTGGGCTCAAACGTAACGACAGGATGCTGCAGCACCCAGCAGTGTTTCGTTCTGTTGTGAGTGGGTCGCTATGAGTGGGAACCAACTCAACAACACCCAACCGCAACAACAACATGGTTGGTATTACATTAGTTGCTCTTTTGGATTTTTAATGACAATGTAAGACTTCTTTATCAAAGGCAGTGAGTTCTGGAAAAATATTGATCTAATCTACAAAAGTTAGAAACACACACTAGGTAGAAATCCAAGCTGTTATAAAGACTTCATGTGTTGTATATTGCTGAATTTGGTGACATTGGCTGTCTCTGGATTTTTTTTTTTTTTTTTACCAAAAAATAAAGGTCAGGAAATCAATTATTTCATTTGGACACAATTAGAAAAGCTGGAATAACTAAAGGCGGTCATGAGCCATATGTCAAATCTATGCTTAGATACAGAACTGGTAAGACTTTCATAACTACAGAACGAACCACTCAATTAATTTCCCACAGGCTGCAACAGGTAACAATGCATTTATCTGCCGGTATTATATCCTCCATACCATATACTTCCACAACTGTTAGCAATCTTATTCAGCATAACGGGGAAATAAGTTGCACCTCATGGATTCAGGGAAAGAAAGTGGCCTAAGGTTTGTTGCCAGCTGAGCAACTTGATGAAAGAGGTCTCATTTTTCTGTTTTGTTTTTGTTTTTCCTTCTCCCTCCTTCATTCTTTCATACAAGTCAATCATCAAGGACAAACTAGACCTCTGAAGTTTCAGTACCAGCACTTTCAGCATACAAGCTGCAACCCCACAGGAGGGGGACAAAGCTCCACTGAACCCCAGGGCCATGATAGACCTTCAAAGGGGTCATCTAGTCCATTTCCCAAGCCTGCCTTACTGAAAAGACTCCAGCTCCTCCCAAAGAGATTGTCAGCCACGTCCTGACAAATCTCCTTGTGTCTGAATCCAAGACCCAGAGCTAAATCTCCCCTGCTTCATCAGTGCTGTCATTAGGATGACACCAGGTTAAATTATACAGCCTCGATGTGGCCTCAGATGCTAAAGAAAGGTCAATAAACACTGTCCCAATGATTTCTAGAGAGCTCCATGTGGGGAGCACAACTCAGCTCAGGGACACATTGTCAGAACACTTCCCCCTTCCCTACTTAATGATATCTTGGAGAGCTATTAAGCTCTTGCTTGTAGATGACAGAAACTCACTTTCCCCTAGCTCCTCTTTGGTCACAGGAAAGAAAGGCCCCTTAAAGGCATGATTGGAATCTGACCCACCCCAGAAATAGTAAATGTCCCATGTTTTCATCTTTCTCCTTTCTCAGCTTCAAAACTACAATGGCTCCATTTTGTAACAATAGCATTTTCCAGAGGAAAGAAGGTCAAACTTTATCAATGGGCTGCTGCTTTGTTGGTAAAGCAGTCATCTGTGTGAGACCACCTTACAAACAAGGGCTCTATCGTCAGGTCCTCTTACACTGGGTTACAGGCAGACTCAATTTCTACTTAATCTTACGTTTGGCTGGCATTGCAATGAGGAGCAAAACCTGGTATATAATTCTGCCTGCATTCTAATCAAAGAGCATCATCCGAACAACAAAGAGTAGCTGATGTCACACCCGTAGCTTCCTGAGTCACCAGGCTGGTGATGACCAGGGAGTAGGGACCTACCTTGGGTTTCACCACCTTCATGAATGCCCCTCTGATCAGTGCCTCCTCTCGTTCCTGTTTGGTTACTTTCTTAGCATCCAGGAACTTCAAGTTGGGTAGCTTGTACAGAACGAAGCATCTGGAAGACAGTCAGAGACAATTTAGCAAGGTTGGTGAGAGACACTCAATTGGTTGCATCCTCAGAACTCCATACTATTAGCTTTTCCTGGTGTGGCACTGTACAATGGGCACTGGATTGCTAGCCACTACGTCGGCAGTTCAGACCCACCAGCTGCTCCTTGGAAGTCCTATACAGGGTGCTATGAGTCGGAACCAACTCAGCAGCACTTAACAACATCAGCTTTTCAGAAATGAAGATCTTGGATGTTGTTGCTTCTCACTTCCTTCACAAAGAACAGTTAGCAGCATGAACAAGTATTCTTTGAGGAAATCAGAATGGTTATAATTTACCTAGACACAGAACTAAACTAAACTAAACAAAGGCACCCAAATGGCATCACTTCAATCAAAGATACACACACACACACACATACACATTCTTAAATTAGCCAATGTTGTTGTTGTTAAGTGTCATCAAGTCTATTCTGACTCATCATGACCCTAGATAGGTTTTCTGAGGAGTGGCTGGTGGGTTTAAACCACCAACGATGAGGTTCTCAGTTCAGTGTTTAGCCTTTATCTCTATACCAGGACTCCACCACATCCAGGAGGGCCCTGTGAATGTGCTCTCCTCCTTCTCTTCTAGAAAGCACATTCAGCTTCTCTGCCACCGAGACAGTTCTCCGTAAAATGAACCAACAGCCTGACAACACTATTTCTATCATGATTCTTTATATACGGCATCTGTATCACTTTCAACTCTTGAGATGAAACCGATTTACAAGTTGAAGCATCCAAGCCAACAACCTATAGGCTCTAATATCAACCAAGAGGAGCTCAAAATAGAAGTAAAGAGCACATGTAGCTGACAAATGCTTCCCTGATGAACAGAACAGGGGTCTTAAAACCTCACTGAGTTATTTCCATGATGAAACTATGAAGATTGTGTATAGGGGATATTAACAAGTCATCAAATGTCAAATGCTATGTGCTCGCCATTTTTCTAGAAACAATGGTGTCCATTATGAACTCTAAAGATTACACAATGGCTACTAGAGATGAACTGTCCTCAAGAAGTGTGAAGTTGGCAAGAAAAGTCATTTGACCTGGGTGCAGGCTGGTGTCTAAGACCTAAAATTCTCCTTACTCAGTGACAGTCACCAGCCTAGATAGTTCCTATTAAGTGCCTCCAGTATACCAATCAAATGAACATTTGTTTCAACCGTGTTCTACTGAGAAAGAAACGGTGAGTACTCAATGTCAGAGCAATACATTGTCTCCATGGAGATCTTCCATCTCCTTCTTCCACCTAAGTTCTTTAGACTGCACCCCCAACTCACATTGCTTTCTCCCTTTTCCACATTCCTAAAATACATTATCAACATTACATAGTACAATGCTTCGTCACTTTCATGGGTGTTCAGTTGGTGTTATTTAAACTTTGTTTCTTGAAGGTAGAGGCACCTTTCACTTTGCTCACCCTCACTGCATCTTAGAAACTAGCATTAGAGTGGACTCGATAAAACACCAGCTTATAAAATTTGCACAAATATTTCTTAAGTACCTACTAAGCACCTGAGTACCTACTAAATACCTACTAGGCCCTGAGCAGAGGTGATTATGACTTAGTTACTGCCTTCCAGAAATCCCGAGTGCAATGCAGATGATACATCTCAATGAGATGACTATATACCATCAGCGTGGCTAAGTGCTAAGACTGAGGTTATATGTAGTACAGCCATGGGAGCACAGAACAGGGTCCTGCCTTAGTCACTGGACAACGGAGAACTAAAAGAAATGGAGGAGCAGGGAATTTCAAGCAGGCTTCAAGAACTGAACCAGGGAGCAACTCAAAGACTTAGGTTTCCTCAATGCAGATGTTATGCAAGGCATGCAAGATACATCCCTCCCTCACTACTAGACTCTTGGGTTCCCAGGGCCAACTCCTACTCCATAAAAGGGCCTCCCATCACCAGGTGGTCTTCATGCATTTCTCAGAGTCACAGATTTAGCTGACTGCACAAAAGCCAGAGACAGTAACTTGGTAGTCTCCAGTAACAACCTTCATGTTACTCATTTTTCCATAAAAATACTCTGAAAGTATCTGAAGTATATATTTTTTTCTTCCCCAGAAATGTCCACCCTAAGATTTAAATTCCTAAATATTGACTCTCAATCCTACTGGATGCTTCCTTTAAAACCACTATTCTCGCCTTTCCTACTCTCGCTGAACCCCTCTGTCCCCCCTCTCCAAATGCCCCCTTATCCTGATCCAAAATCAGGACAGTTCCACAAAGGTTCCAAATGTCTTTCCCATCCTCCAGAAAAATTCCCACCGGCCTCAGTCAATGTCACAGAAAACTTCCATCTTCTGCTTGTAGCAGCAAAGACTTGAAGACAACAGATTCTTTCAAATAAAGACATGTACAGACAGAAACAATATGTCAGGAGTGACGCTCAAAGGAGTAAAGACACCCACTAAGTGTAGGGTGGGAAAAGATGAATATTCAGGTGAAGAAAACATCAGTATTAGAAAATCAGCCAATGTTTAATGATGGAATGAAAGATGCCTTCACAGGGCTGGCAGGAACCTGGATGACAACAGACAGCACATTGTCATCTCACCCCACTTTGGATCACAGCCCTGAAATCAAAGCAGAGAGAGAGAGGTGCTGGCTTTTAAGCTAGTTAAAATTTTTAGATGACAAAGAGCTGCTGTTTTCAGAGCACTCTTCTTATACAGCCAAAGAAAGAGCCCCTGAAAAGTAGGATGCCAGGTGTCTCTGGGACTAGGGGTAACTTAACTCCACCCTCAGAGCCAGCCTGCAGTTTCCAGGTGGGTGGCAGCTTAGAGAGGTGAGAAGGACACTGGAAAGGTTTGCTCTTTCCAATCCTGAGATGCAGCCCAGGGACCAAAGCTCTTCCCTCAGAGATGTTTCCTTTGGTTTTGTTATTCACCGATCCATTCTTTCTTCAGCCATTCCACAAAACTCCTACTGAGCAGCTACTATCTTGTAGGAACTGGGCCGGGTGCTGAGACTAAAGAGATGAACAAAACAGACAAGGTTCCTGTTCTCAGGGAGCTTACATTCTAGGACAGCGGTTCTCAAATGTCTGTATGGATAAGCATCCTCTGGAGACTTGCTAAGATACTGTTCACTGGGGCCACAGGGAGTCTGATCCAGTAGGTCTAGGGTGGGGCATGAGAATTTGTTTCTTGCAAATTCCCAGGTGATGCTGATGTTATTGACTGCAATTGGAGAATCACTGTTCTAGATGAATCATACTTTAGAGACCAGCGTTGTGGGACATCATGAAGGTGGTGAGGTAAAGCACCTCCTTCTTCCTTCTACTAGCAGTTGTCCCTGCTCCAGTGCCTGTGGGTACAGAGCACATGAAGAGCAGCCACATCTCCTCCATCTTCCTTCCCTTTGGTAGTCTGGAACATTATTTCCCAATCATAAGTCAATGGGCTTCTTTCTGGCCTGCCTTCCACACCGCGGTCTGGGGAGATCTATTTCCTTTTGTTCCAGGTCATGTCAGGGTGTCAAAAGCCACAGCTTCAATCCTGCGTGTAATACCAGTTTGCCATAAAAATACGAGAAAGGATTCCTGAAGCCACAGAATGAAAGCTTTTACAATATCAATTCATCCCTTGTAAATTTAATCCAGGGTTATTTGTTGCACCAAAATCTCTTTACGGTGATGTATTACTTAGTTACTGGGGTTATCACAGCCGCATCCTAAAGTTGCATAGTACATAAAACATTTCAGTTAACAATGTGGGAAGGCTAACTCCCCCAGAAAGCCCGCAATCACAAGGGCTAGACCAGATGACATGCTTCTGTCAGCTTCCACGAGCTATTGATGGTTCAATCAGTTTGTTTTGAAGGTAAAGTACAACAAAAGGGCAGTAAACTTATTCAGACTGTCAACAGGGGCTATCGGAACAGGGCTTGCAGGTAAGTAATTCTGGATGTTTTAAGGCTATTATCAAACAGCGATGGTTGAAGGAAGAGACAGCTACTAATAACACAGAAGGCAACCATCATAAACCACTTTATGGCAGAAACCCCCGTCTATAAATCCTGCGACACCCGGAGACAGCTTCAGATTTATAAAACTGCTTGTTAAGCCCGGGCAATGCTTAATGAAAAGAGATCCGTCTAAGTTCCAAGTTTCACTCCCTAGCTCCGGAGGGCAACTCCAATTTGCCTGACCTTCTCAAGGTGGCTCAGGGAAGGCCCCAGGAGCTTGATGTGGTGGAGTCTGAGGCACTCTTGGCTAAGATGAGGAAGGTGAGGTTATCAAGAAGAACAAGGATGCTGGGAAAATATTTTAAGATCCATTTATCTCTGTCTAGAAAATCTGTTTCTCTGAAAGCGAGAGACTAGCGGTTTTTCAGGTTCTCTCTTTTCATGTAGGATGTTCCATTTTTCTAAAAGTACTCTTCCAAGGAGAGAGCTAACACTGGTGGGGGAGTCAAGGAACAATGGAGAGGGTTTGTTGTGTTTTATTTTGACTCCAAAATAAAATGTTCTTTGTCCAAATCCTGATGCTCTGGCATATTTCATCTGGACTTCAAAAAGAGGAGGGGGCCTTTCCTTTCTGACAACAACTGCTTCCCCAGAGGAGCTGGTTGCTCTCAAGTAACATTCCACAACCACGGAGAAGACAAGATGGTGCTGCGTTCTCTGTTTCTCTGCTCAGCCGCCATGTTCCCTTCTCTGAGGAGACTCCATATATGAAACTGCAACTTCCAGCCCATTATTGAGTGAGGCATGGAATCACTGGTATTTCTTCCTCCTTCTTTCAATGTACATATTCTATGCCTTTTTACAGAGTCCTGGTTTGGCACCGTGGATTAATGTGCTAGACTGCAAAACTGGTTCAAACCACCAGCTGCTCCTCAGAAACCCTATACATGGTCACTATGGGTCAGGACCAACTTGAAGGAACTTAATGACAACAAGGCATCTTTACATCACTTCCTTCTTCCTTCCTTGGGTGGTGGGAAAAACCTGATGTCCTACCTAGGGTCCCTGAGGGCCACAATGATGTTCCATGCATGGTTGTTTTCATTATTTCACAAATAATGAACGATTATTTCATTATTTATAGAAGAACTGGATGAGAACGCCAACAAAACCTCATGCTTCTTTGCTTGTAAGTGGATTACATCAACTCAGTTTAATAATCTGGTTACCTCATGCAGATCAAAAGCCCTGATTGACTGCTAAATGCGACTAATTAGTCAAAAGTTAACATTGGCTTAAATGCAGCTTATGTGAAAGACCAAAGCTTCTGAACTGTTGCCGACAATGATGAAAATGAGGGAAGTTCTCCATAATGAAAAGCATAGGCACTGATCGAGCAGAGGTAAGGGTCCAGACTGGGTTGATGTTGCCGTGTGGTCCTGGTTCTGGTTCTGCTGCCTCGCTGAGCTTTGGTGTCTCCACCTGTGCAATGAAGGGGATGGGATCAACAATACCTAAGCTTCCTTGAATTCTCTTGTCCCAGAGTTAATTGACAATCAAGGCATTCATATCCTCCTTCCTTGTTAATCCGGTGCGCTTATATAAGCGGCCCCACACCTCTGGGTAAAGGACTGTGAGAACAAGTCCATGGAGACCACAGAGTAACGAACACACAATGTGAGTGGAATAGGCCCCGATGCCCGGAGAGATGAAGATGATCTCACTCTAATGAGCCGAGGTGCACTCATCTACAGCATTAATGAATGCCTGACAACTGTCAGAGGCCAGCTGATTCCCCTCACAGTTCACCGGCAGCATGTTTGAAGTCTCTGTGCAAACAATACACCCACAGGACAGACCAGGGACCTCTACAGAGGGTAACCGGCAATTACTCTGTGGGCTTCTGTCACTTTGATCTCTGGGTCGTGACCTTTGCTTTCTTGTGATCTTCAAAGCCCAGATTGTAGATTAGCTGGAGAATGCTAGCTGGGCTGTGTAAGCCATAAGTTTTACAGCTCCTATTCAGCTGGGAAATGATGTTAGCCCTGGACAGCCAACAGACGGTGGCGGGTCCCTCCCTCTTTCCCTTGGGCTGAGTGCTACAGACACTGGTCAGGCCCCGAGAGGCTGCTCCCGGGAAGTGAACAAAGAAAGGGTGTCATGTTTTAAATATTTAAAGTTGTTAGAAATACAGAGGGGCCTGCTGAGGAGGCCAGAGGGAGGAAAAGCCAACCGGAGATGGAGGGACAGGAGAAGAGGAGTGACTACGAAACCAATTTCTGTATTTGAGAGGTGAGGTCTAGCACTTATAGACCCTTGACCCCTCAGTCTACTGACCTTTCTCCAGTCAAAAGAAAGAAAATAAATATAAAGAATACAAAAGCTCACCATTCTAGCTATCCAACCTTCTCATGCCTAGTTTGGCTAGTGCTAAAGGAGGTGCTGTGGGTTAATGTGCTGGACTGCAAAGTTGGTTTGAACTGGAACGTGGGTGATTCAAGCTTACCAGTCACTCCTTGGAAGCCCTTCACAAAGCCTACATACTGTTGTTATGGGTCAGAACTGACTCAACAGCACTGAACAACAGCCACAGATGCTGTAGGATAAGCACTGGACTGCAAAATCCATTTGAGCTGCAAGGTGGTGGTTCAAACTCACCAGCGGTTCCTCGGAAACCCTCCACAGGGTCACTATGAATTGGAACCACCTCAATGACACTTAACAACAACAATACAACAACAGAGTCCATAAGAGGCCCCAAGTGGTTTCTGAGTACCATGGTAGTCTTTCTTGTCAAACCCTGCCTCCCAGCTTTCTATCTGCACACCCGTTTAAAGGCTGCCCTTACCATATTCACTATGATTCAACATTCATTTGCAAATAGCAGCATAGTGTATAAGCCCAGCAAAGTGTTGGCAGGCATAAGCTCTTATAATAACATGGCAAGAAGGTGCTTCACAGCCATGAACTATGATGAATGGTAACAGGAAGCTCCAGGCAGGGCTTCGCTCCTTCCCAGCAGGGCCAGGGTCCTAACTCAACAACTCCATAGTATGTTCATGCTCACACACAGATTTAATGAGCCAGTTTTACAGTGGGGACATATGCCAAGAAAACCTAATCGACCTACACAAGTAAAAGGGGTTTACATGGGGAGAGAGGGGGAAAGCTGGGTTAAAACTAAGACATCCGTGTAGCCATTTCTGATAACTCCATAAATCCAGTCACTTCCCATTCTGGCCACAATGTGACCTAAAATGGGGCTGACCTGCGAGAAATGAAATCAGCATCTCCCATGGAAATAAAACAACAGACATACTTGTTTTGATGTATGGCTGTGTGACATATTATAAATATTACATCACATAACCACAGAGGATGCCAATCAATAAGAAATTTTTGTTAGACAGCACTAAATGAACCATGGGCTCTTGCTTCTGAATACACTCCTTTAAGGCTCCTACTATTGCTTAAATGATTAATAGAAGACATATTGTCAGAAAATGTACTTAAAGTGAAAAACAGTAAACTGTAGAAATATCATTCATTTTTTAAGCAATTTTCTAGTGAAAATGCCACATAAATTTACATAGAAGCTGTTCTACTGAGGCTGAGTACCAGCTAGATGGAAGGCAGAGCTCATGCTTTGGGGACGAAGGGCCAAGAATATATTTTATCCAAAGAAAAAAAGGCAGCTGCATTGCTTTGTATAAACCCAAATGCCACAATAACTCTGCATTCAAAAGTCATATTGTAAAACCCTAAAATCCTCAAGGGCAATTTGTCATACTCTGGGGACTTGCATGTTCCTATGATGCTAGAAGTTATACAATTGGTATTTTAAATACCAACAGGGTCACCCATGGTGGAGAGGTTTCAGTGGTGCTTCCAGACTAAGAGACACAATTGAGAAGGACAGAAGGGTTACTTCTGAATGTTTAGCCCCTGAAACGTTTATAAACAGCAGTAAAACATGGTCAGACATAGTACCAGCATATGAAAACAATATGAACAAAAGCAAAAAATTACCATATATAGTCCGGAACATGAACCCCCGAGGATGCAAGGCGTTCAAAGACTGTGATGACACAAATGGATGAAAACTTTTGGGACCCCCATTTGCTGAAGGGGCACAATCCAAAATGAGGAGAAACATCTGTAAACATCCATTAATTATTGCAACATGGAATGTACAACTGGAAGTAGGCAAAAATGAAATGGAAAACATAAAGATTGATATCCTAGGCATTAATGAGCTGAAATGGACTGGTATTGGCCATTGTGAACCTAACAACCATATGGTTCATTATGCCAAGAACAACAAATTCAAGAAGAATGGTGTAACATTCATCATCAGAAAGAATATTTCAAGAACAATCTTAAAGTACAATACTGTCTGTGATAGTATAATATTCATACACCTATAAGAATCCCAAGTTAATACCACTATTATTCAAACTTACGCAAGAACCACTAAAGCCAGCAGTGATAAAACTGAAGAATTTTGTCAACTTCTTCAGTCAGAAATTGATCACACATGTAATCAAGATGTATTGATAATTACTGGTGATTGGAATGTGAAGGTTGAAAATAAAGAGGCAGGATCAGTAGTTGGAAAACATGGCCTTGGTAATAAAAATGATACTGGAGATCGCATAACAGACTTTGGCAAGGCCAATGACTTATTCATGACAAATAACCTCTTTAAAACAACATAAAACAGGAATTTCACCAGATGTAATATACATAAATCAAAATGACTACATCTGTGGAAAGAGATTGTGGAAAAGTTCCATGTCATCAGTCAAAACAAGGCCAGGGACCAACTATGGAACAGACCATCAATTGTTCCTATGCAAGTTCAGGAGTGCTAGTGTGGTGATGTAGGATAATCGCTGGAATGAAAACCACAAGATCAGCAGTTCAAACCACCAGTCACTCTTCAGAACCCTATACAAGGTCTCTATGAGTTGGAACTGACTCAATGGCAATTAACAATAACCACAAGTTCAGGCTGAAGCTGAAAAAAAAATGAAAACAAGTCCACGAGAGCCAAAATATGACTTTGAACATATCCCACCTGAATTTACAGACCATCTCAAACACAGATTTGATGCATTAGACACTAATGATTGAAGACCTGAAGAGTTATGGGATGACATCAAAAACATCCTATAGGAAGAAAGTGAAAGGTCATTAAAAAGACAGGAAAGAAATGAAAGATCAAGATGGATGTCAGAAGGGCAGCTCAAGAAGATAAAGCCATGTATTACAATGAAATGGGCAAAGACCTGGAGTTAGGAAATTAAAAGGGAAGAAGTCTCAGCAATTATGAAACTTGAAAAAGTTGAAGAAAACATCCAAACTTCAACTTGAAATATTGAAGGATTCTATGAACAAAATAATGAATGATGTAGAAAGCGTCAAAAGGAAATGGAACGAACACACAGAGTAACTGTACCACAAAGAAATGGTCAATGTTCAACCATATCAAGAGGTAGTGTATCATCAAGAGCCAATGGTACTGAAGGAACAAGTCCAAGTTGCACTGAAGACACTTGTTAAAAACAAAGCTCCAAGAATTAATGGAATACGCATTACAATGTTTCAACAAATAGATGAAGCTTTGGAGGTGCTCACTCGTCTATGCCAAGAAATTGGAAGACAGTTACACAATCATATTTGTGCCTATTCGAAAGAGACGTTACCTAACGGAATGTGAAAATCATTGAAAAATATCATTAACATCTCATGCAAGATAATTCAAAAACAGCTGCAACAGTATGTCAACAGAGAACTGCCAGAAACTCTAGGCAGATTCAGAAGAGGAAAAGAAACTAGGGATATTTATTGCTGACATCAGATGGATCTTGGCTGAAAGCACAAGAACACCAGAAAGAGGTATACTTGTGCTTTATTGACTACACAAAGACTTTCAACTGTGTGGCTAATGACAAGCTATAAACAAATAACCTTTTGAAGATTGGGTATTCCAGAATACTTAATTATACTCACGATGAACCTGTACATGTATCAAGAAGCAGCCGTTCAAACAGAACAAAGGGAAACTGAATGGCTTAAAAATCAGGAAAGATGTTGTATCCTTTAACCATATTTATTCATGTCATCTCTATTCAATCTGTATGCTGAGCAAATAATTTGAGAAGCTGGATTACATGATATGAGGATTAGAGGAAGACTCATTAACAACTTGGGATATTCAGATGATACAACCTTACTTGCTGAAAGCAAAGATGACTTAAAATACTTAGAGATCAAAGACCACAGCCTTCAGTATGAGTTGCACCTCAGTGTAACAAAAATCCTCACAACTGGCCCAATAAATAACATCACGATAAAGTGAGGAAAGATTGAAGTTGTCAAAGACTTAATTTTGCTTGGATCCACCATCAATACTCATGGCAACAGCAGTCATGCATTACACTACACAATGCATTACACTACACAAATAGTGCACAAGAGGTCTGCTGCACAAGACCTCTTTAAAGTGTTCAAGAACAAAGATGTCAATTTGAGGACTAAGGTGTGCCTGACCCAAGCCATGGTATCTTCAATAGTCTCATATGCATGTTATAGCTGAATGATGAATAAGGAAGACTGTAGAAGAATTGATGCATTTGTGTTATGGTGTTGGAGAAGAATATTAAAAGTACCTTAGACTACCAGAAGAACAAATACATATGTGTTGGAAGAAATAGAGCCAGAATGTTCCTTAGAAGCTGGGATGGCAAGACAATATCTCTCATACTTTGGACACGTTATCAGGAGGGACCAGTCCCTTGACAAGGACATCATACTTGGTAGAGTGGAGGGTCAGTGAAAAAGAGCAAGACCCCCAGCAAGATGGATTGGCACAGTGGCAGCAGCAATGAACTCAAGAGTAACAACAATTGTGAAGCTGGTACAGGACCAGGCAATGTATTGTTCTGTTGTACACAGAGATGTTAGGAGTCAGAGCTAACTCAACTGCACTTAACAACACTTGCTGTTGTTGTTCTTTGCCATGGAAGTCAGTTCTGACTCATAGCCACCCCATACAGGGTTTCCGAGGCTTGAAATCTTTATGGGAGCCAAAAGCTTCATCTTCCTCCCACAGAAGAGCTGGTGGTTTTGAACTGCTGACCCTGAGGACAGTAGTCTGATTCATAAGCACTATGCTACCAGAGCTCCTTTAACAATACTACAACATGTAATAAAGGTTTCTATGATTTTATACCAATACTTTTTCACTTACTCTTGTATATATTCACATAGACACACACAAATACATACATAAACACAAATATGTATGTTTAAATCTACACACATACACATATAACAACATATATAGGCTGTTTTTAGCAATTAAAGAAAATTAAGGAAAATTCTCCAAAAAACATGCTTGGCTAATAGGAAATTTTATTGGGTGAACTTTTCAGACTTGCTTGACCCTTTTGAGACATTTATTGATATAATTGCCACAACAAGATGCCACGCGGTGGCTCCATACAATTAGCACTGACTGTGAACCACAAGGTCCGCGGTTCAAGGCCACGAGCTACTCTGTGGGAGAAAGATGATACTTTCTGCTTCCACAAAGATATATAGGCCCAGAAATCCTGCACTGGGTCACTGATTGGGAACTGACTCAATGACACTTAACGACAACAAGGTACCACCTTCACACCTGATATTAAATTATTAACGTTGAAATATCAATGTTGATAAGAGCATGAAAGAAGCAAATTAAGTTTTAAGTAACTGAACATTTTTAAAGATTTACCTAGAAATTTGTGAATATCCATCTAATGGTAAAACTTACACATCTCCTACTAGAATCCACATTCAAATCCTAACTGAAAAACTGTTCATGATGGACACAGATTTGTTTTCTAAGTAGGCTTGAGAGCTTTATTCCAACACAGTTTTAAAAAAAGACTAAAATTCCTGCAAAATTAATCAAGAACCTAGAAAATGAAATTAAAGTTAAAAAGTTATTTCCAATACAGAAATATAACTAAAACCCTGTTTTCTCAGCTATATGCCTATATGCACAAGCACCCATACATACGCACACACACATGGGGGGGCGGTGGCTACAAAAAGTTCATGGAAACGTTTCATTATATTTTAATTCCATTTTTCCATATGAAGCCTCTCATATCGTTTTTCTCAAACTATAAAACTCAAGTCTTCCTGGTGTGACAACCTGTATGTCTTATGGCTTTATACAAGATGAATGTCCCAACTACATTTCTTCATGGGTCATCATAGATTTTTGTGAGTCTCAGTACAACATATTTGTCTCAGGCCATTATTCTTCTTTTTCCTCTTAAACTTTCCAAACAGAATTTCTAGGGACCTACCTGTCTTGTATTTCTTTCCTTTTTCACCCCCTCCCTCCATCTCTCCCCTCCTCCCACTTTCCTGTATTGATTAGGGGAAAGAGTGTTCATAAGAGATTATATCTGCAAGAAAAATAAAGTAACACATGTGTAAAGATCATTACAACATTTTTAAAACAATAAAAAATGAAGAACACAGAATTTTAAATGAATGAGAAAACCAAAATGCATTCAGTAAGATGGGTTACATCTAGAGTTGTTGTTCAGCGCCATGGAGTCAGTTCCGACTCATAGTGAGTAGAGCTGGTTTGAACCAGTTCAAACTGAACTTACAGTCTATTGTTTATCCTACAGCACCACACCAACATTCAAGATCAAGAGGGCTCCCTAAAAATTGTGATTCTGTTCATCTTTGGAACATGTTATGCTAGTTTGGGTGAAAGTTGATAGAACAAATTCGTTTTCCATTCAACAATTTATACAGACTTTGTTTCATGACATCAGTTGCAATCCTCTCAGGACTTTAGCTGCTCTCTTCCCATTTCCTCCCTGGGTTCCCCAGTTTCCATCCAGTTCTCCTTCCTTCCTGCCCCTTCCTGCCTTCTGAAGCATGTGTAAGGGCAAATGTTACCCTTTTGGTCTCTTTTGGTTGATTATTCTAAGTGGTACATTCCTCATGGGTGTCATTACTCATTTGATAGGCCTGTTTGGATCAAGGATTTCAATCCAGATGGTTTGAGAGTACAAAGAAGGGGGAAATAGCATTACAACCTTTCTGATACATTCCTACTTAGATCCCATCAAAGCACATGCTTGACGTACACTGTGTAATAATTTTAAGTTAAGAAGGCCTTGTGGGACTTCCTAAACTTTGGTGGGTCATATTTTCGTGGCTCTAAGGCAGGCCACAGAAAGATCTTACAGCACAGAGCCACGGTCAGCAAATAACTGCCCGTAAGTCAAATCTGTCCTACTACCTACTTTTGTTAAACAAAGCATTACTGGAACACATGTCCGTTTATTTATGAATTGTTTATGGATCTCTCCACACTCCAACAGTAGAGTTGAGTAGAAACAATATGAACCACAAAGCCTAAAATATTTACTAGCTAGCCCTTTGGAAAAATACAGTTATCAACATCTAACTTTCACTACTCAACAGCTTTTTATCTTTCTTGGCTCCTATGGCCTCACCAAAGGAAGGCCATGGCTCTAGGTTACTGAGAGCTAAAGAGAGTTCATCACTGGCAAAGGAAGTCCAATGACATTTACCAAACATCTACTATATACCCCACAATAGGATAGCAGGCACCAAGAAGTAATTTTTTCCCTTATCCCATCATGCTCAAGCCCCTAGACACTAACCTGTATCTCTTGTAATCTTCTTCATCCTTCTCCAAGCTGACCAGCTCATTGGGGCATGCCACATTACCCAGCAGGCTGAGGTACTCCAGAGATGGTGTCACTTCTGCTAGGTGACTGAGCAGACTCTCCAAGTCAGTGATGTGACAAAGGTTAAGGATCTTGATCTTGGGGGACAAAAGGCTTAAGTGCAAAGCATAGACCATAAATGACAGGCACAGTCCAAGAGCTGACAAGTCCAGTCTGTTCTCCTAAGATGACATGAGGGAGGGCTTGACCATGCACGGATAGACGACTAACTGTTCACTCCCACAGATAGGAACATAGTCCAACTTTTCCGAGCACGTAGGGCTAATCCACATCATCTGAGGGGGAATGAATGAATGTAACAGTTCTATCTTTCTTGCTCTGTGTTTTGCTGTGTTGTGGATGCTGTTATTGCTACTAATGATAAAAGGATAGAGTCTACATAGTAAAATGTTTTGCAATATGCAAATCTATAAAACTTGACATTTTTCTAACAATTTAAAGCAAGGGATTATTCTTCAGGTCTTAGAGGGAATTTGGACAATAAAACATAAGGAAATGGCCTGGTTGCAAACAGGGATTGGCATCTTCCTCTGATCTATGAGACTGTGGTGGAGCTAAGCATTGCTCAATGATCAGAGTGGTGGCAATAAAACTTTGGGATGGGGAAAAGGAGAACAAAGAGGTAAACTAAGTTAGACTAGGTCGAGGCAAAGGCAAGTCAATATGCACTCCCTGAGACTCTGTTGTGAATATAAATTTCTATGAAGGTGAAAACCAAAAAGAGGGTGTGGGGTAGAAGATTATTCCACCAGCTATCTTCAGAAACCTACTGGCCAATCAAAGTCAAAACGGAAAGCCCCTCAAACCAATAAAGCAAGAGTCAAAGAAACTGGGAATCACAGGTACTGGGAAGGGCTGAATAATAGTCTAGTCTATGATCAACTCCTAGCATGATCCAGATACAGGGGAGATGAGCCCCAGACAAGGCTGATGATCCAGACGCCACGAATGGCACTGAGGACTACACGGCAGCAATGACTAGGAGTCTCTGTAGTTAGTCAGGATCAGTAGACAAAATGGGAAACTGGCAGAGAATGGCAGCAGAGCCAAGAACGTAGAGGCCACAAGGTGCACGCAGCGACAGTTAGTGTACAGTCTCCAGTACTGAAGTCCATCTGGACCTGGGAGAGGAAGACAAAATCGAACACAAAGGCTGTCTTTCCTCTGCCAGGATTTTACCTAGATTTTTTGCATACTTCATTTCAATGGATCGGAGGAGAATGCATTCCAAATCCAATCAGTTTTTTTTAAGCCTGTCCCTAACATATTTACCGGGGGTGTCACCAGAAGGCAGTATACTCCATCTCTGACAAACATAATAAAGAGTTTTCCTTCCTCTAACTTCAGCCCAGCCACCTAGTTGAGCCACAAGGGTGTTACAATTAATAAGGCATCTTTCCGTTGCACTAGGTGATCCTTTGGCATTAAAAGATTTTGTCTTCTTTAAACGTTATATTCTGAAGGCTAAATTCTTTCAAACATTTGTCATCAACATGCATGGTCTCCATTATATGTAACAGCAAATGTACTCTGGGAGGGAGTAGGAGAGAGACAATGAGAGGGAGAGCACAAGCAAGAGAAAACCCCAGTAAATGAGTGGTATGATCACAGTCACCCACTGTTTGCTCCAATTTGCCAACACCGTACCCATTTCCTAAACAGAGACAGGAAAATGGATATGGAAGTTATTTGTCTTGCAAACCTTTCATAATGGCATGCATGGATGATCACAAGAGACCACTGGAAGGAGGATGCTAGGAATGAAAGCACATCTGGAAGATTAAAGGAAAGCTCCCATCAATCAGGGAGGTAAGGTTAGAATACAGTGGCTAAATAACCAAGAGTCAAAATACTAATGCACCTCATCACTGAAGAGAAAATGCGACTACAAGGAAGCTCAATCATCACACTCTTCAAGAAAACCTTGTAAATATAGCCAATTAAAGTGACAGTGAACAATTTCAGAGAAAATCCTCGGTTTTTCCAGTAAGTTCGATCTTTGTGTGCTTCCCTTTCATTGTGAAGAGGAAGGAAAGAATGGAGGGAAGGAGAGAAACAGAGGAGAAACAGAATCCAATAAATATCTGTTGTCTAAAAGCACTGGCTTTAGGACAGAGACAGTGGTGCCTCAGAAAGTTCTGTGCTTGACTGTGCTTGCCTTGAAATGTCCTAAGCCCCTTCTAGAGCCCAGGAATGTACACGGCCAGCAGTGTCCTATAGGGGCAGTGCTCCACACATCTCCTGTTTGGGGTATGTTCCAAGTGTCTGCCCCACACCTGAGGTCCCTCCCATGCACGAAGAACCTCTAGGCCTCTTGTCTCTAAGGCTGTTCCAGTGGGCAGCGTGATGAGCTAATCACTCCTGCTGGACATGCAGTATTCCTTTTGTGGTATCTTAAGAGCACAAGCGGCCTGTTTTGTACTGTTATGCTAATTTTATCAACAAGGGTCCCAGATGCCCTAGGGAGAGTTCTGCTTTCTGCTCTGGATGAACAAGTTTGCTTGAACCAGCTTACTATCTATCTCTCAGGAGTACACTCCTTAAACTTGGGGTCCTTTTCCTATAACAGTCCCTGCATAGTGATTCAAATGACTAAGAACCGAGGTTAGATAGGATTACACCCAAACCCATATACGGAGTTGCAGAGGCTATTTCTACATAAGTATTTGTATGTGCTGTAAATATACCCACAAATATAGCAGGATACACAGAACACTTCTGAGCCATTACATAACATGTGGGAATGAGTCACTAAGGTCTTAGAACTTGTTGCGTAAGAATGTCATCAAGTCAGTTCCAACTCATAGTGACCCTGTATAGGGTTTCTGAGGAGCAGCTGGTGAGTTTGAACTGCTCACCTTGTGGTTCAAATGACCTTGCAGACCAGTGCTTATCCTACAGTGCTACACCACTGTTACTATAACAGAGCTCACAAAGACCTACTGTGTTGAATAGTGGCTGGGTCTTAAAGGTTAGCAAGTGGTCATCTAAGATGCAACTAGTGGTCTTTCTCTGCCTGGAGGATGGAAGAGTGGACAAAATCAAAGATTCAAGGGAACAATTAGTTTAAAGGACTAACGGACCAGATGAACCACAGCCTCTTCCATCCTGAGACCAGAATTAGATGGCACCTGGATACCTCTATCAGCTGCTCTGGTTAGGATCACTGAAGGTCCATGAAAGAAGGGGAGAAAATGCCAAATAAAATCCAAAAGAATAATAAAAATAAGGCCAGATTCATCAGTCTGACAGAGACTGGTGGGTCCCCTGACTCTGGCCCCTAGACATCCTTCAAACCTGAAAATGAACCTGTTTCTTCATTGTTGTTGTTGTTAGGTGCCATCGAGTAGGTACAGATTCATAGTTACCCAATACACAACAAAATGAAACCCTGCCTGGTCCCACGCCGACCTCACAACCATTGCTGCCACCATTGCACTAATCCATCTCATTGGGGGTGGGGGGGAAGTCTTCCTCTTTTTCTCCAACCCTCCACTTTGCCAAATATGATACCCTAGCTCCAGGGACAGGTCCCACCTGATAATAAGTCTGAAGTATGAAAGACAAAGTCTGGCCATCAAGGCTTCCAAGGAGCTTTCTGCCTGTACTTCTCCAATGCACATTGGTTAGTTCGTTTGGCAGTCCATGGCACTTTTAATATTCTCCTCCAACTCCATAACTCAAATGCATCAATTCTTCTACAGTCTTTCTTATTCACTGTCCAACTTTCACAAGAAAATTAAGTTATTGGAAAAAACATGGCTTGGGTCAGGCACACCTTAGTCTTCAAGCCAACATCTTTGCTCTTCAACATTTTAAAGAGGTCTTGCGCAGCAGATATAACCAATGGAATACGTCATTTGATTTCTTGACTGCAGCTTCCTTGAGAGATGAAGGTTGATCTGAACAAAATGAAACGTTTCTGAACTACAATCTTTTCTCCACTTATATGGATGTTGTTTATTGGTCCAGTGGTGAGGATTTTCGTTTCCTTTACATTGAAATGCAACCCATACCAAAGGCTATGGTCTCTGACCTCGTTGCTGTTGTTGTTAGGTGCCATTGCGTTTGTACCGACTCATAGTGACCCAATGCACAACAAAATGAAACACTGCACTGTCCTGGGCCAAGCTCACAATTGTTGTCATGTTTGAGCCCATTGATGCTGCCACTTTGCCAATCCATCTCCTAGGGGTCTTCCTCTTTTTCTCTGACCCTCCCTCCACCTTACCAAACATGATATCCTTATCCAGTTACTGGTCCCTCCTGACAATATGTCCAAAGGATGAGAGATGAAGTTTTGTATTCCTGGCCTCCAAGGAGCTCTCTGGCTGCACTTATTCTAACACAGATCTGTTGGTTCTTTTAGCAGCCCATGGTACTTTCAATATTCTCCTCCAACACCATAACTCGAATACATCAGTTCTTCAATGATCTTCCTTATTCACTGACCAACTTTCACATGCATATGAGGTCACTGAAAATACCATGGCTTGGGTCAGGTACATCTTAGTCCTCAAGCTGACATCTTTGCTCTTCAAGATTTTTAAAAGGTCTTGTGCAGCAGATTTGCCTAATGCAATATGTTTGATTTCTTGACTACTGCTTCCACGAGGGTTGATAGTTGATCCAAAAGAATGAAGTCCTTGACAACTTCTGTCTTTTCTCCATTGAT
>NW_006408538.1:21429356-21449806 GCF_000296735.1 Chrysochloris asiatica | reverse complement strand
TAAACCATTCAGTGTTCCCTTGTTCTATTTGAACTATTGCCTCTTGGTCTATGTACAGATTCCTCATGAGTATAATTAATGCTTTGGAATACTCATACTTCCCAATGTTGTCCATAGCTTATCATGATCTACAAAATTAAAAGCTTTGGGGTTGTAAATAAAGCACAGATAAACATCTTTCTGGTATTCTCTGCTTTCAGCCAAGATCAATCGAACGTCAGCAATGATATCCCTCATTCCATATCCTCTTCTGAAACCAGCTTGAGCCTCTGGAATTTTTCTGTCAATGTATGTTTGCAGCCATTTTTGTATTACCTTTAGTCAAACTTTACTCACATGGAATATCAATGATAGTGTCCAATGGTTTCCATATTCCGTTGGGTCACCTTTCATTGGCATGGGTGCAAAAACAGACCTCAGTTTGTCAGGTAGTTGTCTTCCAAATTTCTTGGCATAGATTAGTGATTGCCCCCAGTGCTACATTGGTTTGTTGAAAGATTTCAATTTGTATTCCATCATTTCCTGGAGCCTTGTTCCTTTCCAATGCCTTCTGTGCACCTAAGACTTCCTTCAGGATCACTGGCTCTTGATCATATGCTACCTCTTGAAATGGTTGAACATTTCTATACACACACACTCATAAAGATACATTTATATACAAATATGTGCACATATAAACATACATACATATACATGTTGTTGTTGTTGTTGATAAGTGCCATTGAGTTGGTTCTGACCCACAGCAACCCTGTATAGGGTTTCCAAGGAGTGACTGCTAAGCTTGAACCACCAACCTTGCACTTCAAATGACTTTGCAGTCTGGCGCATTAACCCACAGCACCACACCAGGACTCCAAACATATATATACACACATATAAATATACATACAGAATTATACATGTACATAAATATATACCAGTCTTCCTCATGAAAACAGACACACAAAAAAATCTCAACAAAATATTAACCAATAGAATCCATCAACTTATCAAAAAAATAATAAGCATGACCAAATGGGATTCATACCAGGCACATAAGTATGGTTCAGTATTAGAAAAAACAATCAATGTAATCCACCACATAAATAAAACATAAAAAAAAAACCACACTTAAATACATCAATGGATGCAGAAAAGTGATTTGATAAAATCTAACACATACGGATAAATATGCTTAACAAAAAATGGAAATTTCTCAAAATAATTGAGGCATGTATATAAAAACAATAACCAACATCAGTTTCAACAGAAAGCGACTGAAAGCATTTAACTTGTGAACAGGAACCAGACAAGAGGGTCTTTTATCACCATTCCTATCAATATGGTCCTGGCATAAGATAAGAACTGGACTACTAACAGAAGTTGGCAGTTCAAACCTACCAACTGGTACTTGGAAACCTTATACAGGGTTTCTGTGTGCCAGAACTGTCTCGGTGGTACTTAAGAATAACAACTCAATACTGTACCGGAAGTCTTAGCCATAGCATTAAGACAAAAGGGGAAAGAAAAGGTATCAAAATTGACAAAGAAGAAAGAAAATTATCTCTATTTGAAAATGATATGATCCTACATATGGAATCTTGGTGTAACACTGGAAGATAAGCACTGAACTGCCAACCACAAAGTTGGCTGTTCAAATCCACCAGCTGCTCCTTAGAAACCATACAGAGGTGTGCTGTGAGTCAGAACTAACTTGATAGCATTTAGCAACAATAAATTATCCTATATAGAGAAAATTCTAAAGACTTAGCAAGAAAATCACTGGAATTAATTGAAACGTTCAGCAAAGTGTACAAGGTCAACATACAAAATCAGTCGGTTTCCTTTACACTAACAATGAGAATTCTGAAGAGGAAATCAGGAAAACAATATCATTTACAATAACCACTCAAAAGATGAAATACTTAGGAATAAATCCAACCAAAGGTTAAAAAAAGACGTATTCAAAGAAAATTATAAAGCACTACTACAAGAAACTAAAAGATACCTACATAAATGGAAAAAGATACTAAGCTCATGGGTTGTTGTTGTTGTTAAGTGCCATCGAGTCGGGTCCGACCCATAGCGACCCTGTACAGGGTTTCCGAGGGTGTAAATCTTTACGGGAGTAGAAAGCCTCATCTTTCTCCCGCGGAGCAGCTGGTAGTTTCGAACCGCTGACCTTAAGGTTCGCAGCCCGATTCGTAACCACTACGCTACCAGAGCTCATGGGTAGGAAGTTATAATATTGACATTATGAAAATGTGAATATGACCCAAAGTGATATAATACAGTAATACAATCCTAATGAAGATTACATCATCATTCTTTAAAGAGAGGGAAAAGGTAATCAGAACTTTAACTGGAAAGGCAAGAGACCCCCCAGATAAGCAAAGCACTACTAAAGAAAAACAAAAACAAAACAAATAGGAGGCCTCACATTTCCCAATCTCAAAACATACCATGGGAATCAAAGCATTCTGGTTCTGGTACTGGTACAATGACAAACACATAGATCAATGGAAAAGAATTGAGAACCCACAGCTGCTATTTGACAATGGGCTGAAAGTCACTAAATGGGAGAGAGATAGTCTCTTTAGCAAATGGAGCTGGCCAAACTGGATACTCATTTGCTGAAAAATGAAAAAGAACTCATATATCATACCATATAGAAAAATGAACTCAAGATGGATCAAAGATACAAATGTCATACCTAAAATTATAAAGATCATCAATGAAAACATAGGGACAAATTGGGGTGCTGTGGGATAACACAATGGACTGCAAGGTCAGTTTTAACCACAAGGTTGGCAGTTCAAATACACAAGCTGCTCCTGGGAAAGCCTATACAGGGTCACTGAGTAGGAACTGACTTGATGGCACTTAACAACAACAACAATATATGGCATGGGGTTCTGGTGTGGCGCTGTTGGATAAGCACTGGACTGCTAACCCAGAGGCTGGTGGTTCAAACCCACTAGCCACTCCTTGGAAAGTCTATACAGGGATGAACATTATGTTGTTTGAAATAAGTCAGCACAAAAGGACAAGCATTATATGAGATCACTATTATAAAAAGTCAAGAGAAAGTTTATAGACAGAAATAAATACTCTAATATTATTAGGGGTGAGAAGAGAAAGTAAATCACTACTCAGACGGTTGTTGTTTTTGTTATGTGCTGTGGAGTCAGTTCTGACTCAAAACAACCCTGTACAGGGTTTCTGAGGCTATAAATCTTTACAGGAGCAGAAAACCTCATCTTTTTTTGCATGGGACAGCTGGTAGTTTCAAACTGCTGACCCTGAAGTTAGCAGCCCATTTTTTAACCACTATGCTACAGGTTAACTTGGATGAAAGGGAAGTCAATATATAAAAATCAGCAAAAACTGCTAAAGCCAAAGAAAGACACTAGGAAAAGTACAAGAGTTTAAGGCAACAGAAATAAATACTACTATATATATAATCCTACTATAACCATATGAGTCCTTGTGCGGTGCTGTAAGATAAGCACTGGGCTGCTAACCACAAGGTTGATAGTTTAAATCCACCAGGCTCTCTCTGAAACCCTACACAGACCCACCATCAGTGAGAACCAATTCAATCAATGGCAGTTAACAAGTGGATGCATACCTAGGCATTCAAACTGTACAAAGGAGAATGGGATTAGACCCACAAATACACAAAATTTTGACAGAAGGTATTTCTACATATATACTCACCCCCACTGTAAATACATCCATGAGTATAGGAGAGCATACAAGAGACACAGTTGTGAAAACTTCTTAGCCATATCAAGCATAGTGCAAAAGACAATATTCTGCACCTTACTTTGGTAACTAGCAACTGGGGTCTTAAAAGTCTGTGAGCAGCCATTGAAGGAGCAACTATTGGTCTCTTCCTCTCCAGAAAAAAAAAAGAAGAGTAAAGAAAAACAGAGATACACAGAAACAATTAGTCCAACGGACTACTGGACCAATGTGACCCTCAGAAACCAGAACTAGGTGATATATGGCTACCACTACCAACTTCTCAGAAAGGAATTTTATCAGTAAGTCCTAGACAGTGTCAGAGTGGGAGAAAACTGTGGAACAAACTCCAAATCATAAATATGACAGAGTGACTGATCCAATACAGACTGGAGGAAGCCCCGAGACTATAGCTCTTAGTCTCCCTTTAGGCTTGGAACTGAATTCACTTCCATGGTTCAATTTCCAGTGAAATACACAGGTCTATAAGGAGTCCTGGTGTGGCGCTGTGGGCTAGTGCACTAGACTGCAAAGCTGTTTGAACTGCAAGGTCTGTGGTTCAAGCTCACCAGCTGCTCCTCAGAAACCCTAGACAGGGTCGCTATGGGTTGGAATTGACTCAATGACACTTAACAACAACAACATAAGGTGAACAATAATACTAATGTGTACTTCTCAAAATAATAATCCATTTGAGATTGAAAGGGAAGCAAGAACAAAATTCAGAAGGCAGTATGGGTTAGGAAAGAAGCAGGAATGTAAACAGTAAACCCAGTGAAAAAGTGGGATAAATGACGTTAATCTGTGAGCATTTACGATCACTGACCCAAAACAAAATGAGCATGAATTATTGAGTACAAAACCAATTGCATCTGTAAACCTTCACCCAATTCACAATAAAACGGCAAAAAAACAACAATGGTGTGGTTGTTAAGTGCCATCAAGTTGATTCTGAAGCATAGTGACCATGTATAAGGTTTCTGAGGAATGGCTGGTGAGTGTGAACTGCCTATCTTGCATAGTGACCATGTATAGGGTTTCTGAGGAACGGCTGGTGAGTTTGAACTGCTGATCTTGTGGTTCGCAGTATAGTGCTGATCCTCCAGTGGCACGAATCATCACTGAAGACAGAGACATAATCAATGAAAAATGAGAGCAGGACAATGGAGTTATTTTTCTCATTCAAGTACATGAAGTCCAAAGAGTTTTACATGTTACCCAAAAGAACATTTTAGGTTATAAGGATGCATGGTGTATAAATGAGAAACCAATATACAGTTTCTTCCATTCAAGTAGATGAATTCACAAGTTTAATCTCCTATCAAAATACACAACCATGGCAGTATTCCAAATATACTTCATCATAGTCCATTGTTGTCACGTGCCACTGAGTTAGTTCTCACTCAGAGTGACCCTCTATAGGGTTTCCAAGGAGCAGCTGGTGAGTTTGAACCAATGATTTTGTGGTTAGCAGTCCAGTGCTATCCTACAAAGCCAAAATTACATGAGGTCAAAAACGGAAGTATTTTTTTCACATGGGAATGACCAGAATTAAAATATTTTTAAATTAATTAAATAAAAAAGGTAACTTTTCTAAATATGTTTATATTTGTGATATTAGTCAACTTTTTCAATTTTCTAATTTGCCTTGACACATTTTTATTCCAAATAAACCATCACTGATTTTCCATTCATAACTGTACAGTCTTTTCCTTTAGGAGCGAACTCCCTGAAATTCTCTACCAAAACCCAAAACTCCAAACCAAACCCATTGCCACTGCATTGATTCTGACTCAGAGTGACCCTATAGAGGGTTTCTGATGCTGTAAATGTTTCTGAGAGCAGAAAGCCTCATCCTTCTCTTACAGGGAGGCTGGTAGGTTTGAACCACCAACCTTGCAGTTAACAGTCCAGTGCTTCAAATCTGGATCTGTCCCTAAACAGGAAGCTGTGGAAAGGTAGAGTTGTTCAAATGCCTTGGCCAGGGGAATTTCAGCACAAAGCGTCCGCAGACTTCAAGAAGTTTCAGATGTCACCTTGTGCCAGTGAACCCAACAACTTTCAGGGAGCCTGCCTCATGTAGTATATTTTGTGTGGGAGAAGCTACTCCAACTTCCTAAACTTTTCAACAACTACTGGATAATGAATCAGATGTTGTTGTTGTTGTTAAGTGCCGTCAAGTTGATTCCGACTCATAGTGACCCTGTATAGGGTTTCCAAGGAGCAGCTGGTGAGCTTGAACCGCCGACCTTGCAGTTCAAACGGCTTTGCAGTCTGGCGCATTAACCCGCAGCGCCACACCAGGACTCCAATGGATCAGATGGGGTCAGGTAATTTCCCCCGAATCCAAACTAAAAAGCAATCACAGTTACTTTCTGTTTGCTCTCTGCCATGCCTCATCTTCATCTTGGTATCACCAAGATGTATTGGTATGAAACATGAGAAGGAGCTCTAATTGGTTTCTTGGTTTCTGAGGTCAGCAAGGACAAACACAAACTGCCCTGCCTCATGGTAAGCTCTCAGACAGAACTGGTCATATACATTTTCCTCAAGTTGCATGAATCATTAGTCAGAGGCAATCAAGGGAGGGAACTTGATGTCCTTAGCTAACCAGTACTTTTGCACTTTTGCAATGCAAACAGTTTCAGGGATTCTCCTAAGTGTGCCTTTTTTTCTTCTTCTTCTTCTTTCTCGCTCGTCTTTTTTTAGTAGTTGAAACTAACAGGCTCACTATCAACTGGGACAACTTTTTCCAGCTGGGTTCTCAGCATACACCTGGTTTCCCTCATCAAGTCTTTCCAGAGGACTTGCCATTTAGACTTTTTCAGTGTTGTCTATAGAAACTCACCATCATCAGCCCAGCTGTCATAGACAGACATGCTAAAGGAGATTTTCTGCAAAAGCCCATGATCAAAGGAACTGCCTTGGAAGATTGGAGCACGAAGGAGGGAAGAAGCCTGGCATCTGAGTACATGCGCACAGGTCCGGCTGCCTCCATCTGTGTTCAGCTCCAGGTCCAAGGGTAGCCTCAGAAGTAGGGAACATCTCTTCTGTGGACTGTATAAGGTCCAGAAGGGCATTTGGTCTAGCCCTGTCAGGGCAACTGCAATTCCATGCATCACATTGGTTGTTGTTATTAAGTGCCATTGAGTTGGTTCTAACTCACAACAACCCTGTATAGGAGCAGCAGGTAAGTCTGAACCACCGACATTGTGAATGCAATTGATCTTGCAGTCCAGTGCTTTAGCCTACCGAGTGACCAACTAGAGCAGGTTAATTTTTAAGTTGATAATTTTGTGTGGCCCGCAAATAACATTATAAATATCCACAAGGCCCTTGGCCAAAAAACGGTTTGCCCACCCCTGCTCTATAACCTCAGGGAGAATTTTAAACAGAATTGATCTTAATAAGAGGATTTCCAATGCTAAATATACAGCATTTGTGTCATATGATCACATGTTGATCCATACACACAAACAAGCATCAGGAGTATTATCACATCAAATGACACTAAAGACAACAGACTCAGTAGCATGCCCAAGGTATCACAGATAAATAAATGGCGATTTAGATTCTAACAGGGTTTTGAATTGGTTCTACCCAATCAATCATGGCTAATGAAGCAAAACTAGAATGGACCCAAATTTATAAAATGTGGGTGAATCAAAATGACAAGGAGAATGATAAAAATTACAGGTTAACACCCTGCTAGAAACTTGATCTCCCTCGCAGGAAACAAGGGCATCATGCACAGTGCAATGCAACCGAGTCTCTTGATCAGCAGAGTTGGAAAGAACGGTGGCCAGCTCAGAGCTAGTGGCTGCTTTGAATGAGTGTTGTTCTCCAAAGTCCAGACAACACTGCCGTCTCCTGCATCAGCTCTTGATAAGCCTTAATGTCCCTCTTTCCAGTTTCCCATTCAGGACTTCCAACTGCACTTTTCCCATTCAGAATATCTTTTTATCCCCCAAACTTACAAAGTCCACATCTGTTTTGATTTCACTCCATT
The DNA here is from genome assembly GCF_000296735.1 of Chrysochloris asiatica. Classification (NCBI taxonomy): domain Eukaryota; kingdom Metazoa; phylum Chordata; class Mammalia; order Afrosoricida; family Chrysochloridae; genus Chrysochloris; species Chrysochloris asiatica. The sequence continues at coordinate 21,442,071 of NW_006408538.1, read as the reverse complement.
GGCCATGATTAGCCAGTTTGAAACTCGGATTCAAATCTAGGCCCTAAATAAATGTCATTTCTGAGGTACAAGTGACTGCATAATTCTCTGACATGCAAGGAAAAATTAAAATGCTGAAAAATTGTTAAGTCTTAGGTGTTTTGGGGGATAACCAAAAGGTGTGGTCATTTGAGCAATGCTCTACAATTCAGCTATTTCCAATTCAGACTTAATTCTGTTCAAGCACTGAGGCTTTGGGTAACAATGAAATATACCAAGAATTTGTAAAGTGTTTGGTTGTTAACCAAGTGATTTCTCATATATTGTACTACTGAAATGTCTCAGTAACACTATGAAGTGTATATTATATTATCCATTTTACATATGGGTAAACTGAGGACCCTACCTAAATACAAAACTTCACCAAAATGAAACAGTCCACTGCTTATGGAACTCTAGTCCAGCTTCTGACTCAGCCCAATGGTTTCCTTAGCACCGCCCAGCTAGGTAACATAACAGGATACTCTTTCATCCTCTTGGTGCTATACTCCAAGCTCATTATTTCTTCAGTTCAAGTGCTGAGGCAAACAGAGAAACAGAAAATAAATGTGATGTCAAATGAATCAGTGTAGGGTAAGCACTGGACTGCTCACTACAAGGTCAGCTGTTCAAACACACCAGTCAGTCCTTGGAAACCCCGAATAGGGTTGCTCTGAGACAGAAGGGATTTGACGTCATTTAACAACAACAACATAGGGAGAACAGAGGAAGAAATGTTCCATTGTGCAAAACATTAAGACTCTACTTTTTCCTGAATTCTCAGGTGGTCTCTTACTTGGGGTTTCCTATGCACATGTGACAGGGGTGAAAACATTGCCAAATGGCCCATCTTAAGTAGGAAAGGATAATGACGAGCTCATGGCATTGAAGCAGACATGGAGAGAATGAGTGTTGAGGCAGAGGGTGTAGTCCATGGTCCTGACTAGTCTAAACGAGCCAAACAAAGACATTATGAGCCAGGAGATGAACAAGCAACAGATCCAGCCGGACAGGACACCAACGTGCAGGGATAAACAGCACTGGAACAAATGGCTGGTAGACTAAAGATGGGAGGTCAAGTGGGAAGACTGGATAGAGGAAGCAGCATATTGGTGAATTCAGAAGACATGTACCAGATGCTGGGTTTTGGCTCTGGAATCCCTTTCATGAACAGACTCCTTGTAGCCCCAGCTGAGAGCAGGGCCTTGGGAGTGGTGGGGAGGGAGGCAAGTCCCGATAGTATTTTAATTCATCTTATGGAATCATCAAAGCTCTACCCTTGGGTTGTGAAGTCTGGGGCTGGGAATCAGTATACCTGCGTTCGATTGACCCTCACCAAGCATAATGGTTACAAATTAGGCTGCTAACCTCAAGGTCGGCAGTTCGAAACTACCAGCTGTTCTGCAGGAGAAAGATGAGGTTTTCTGCTCCCGTAAAGATTTGCAGCCTCAGAAACCTGTGCAGGGTCACTATGAGTTGGAACCGACTCCACGGTACTTAACAACAACAACTGCAACTTATGTAACTTCAGAATGTTTACATTCCACCAGTGTTTTCATTAGAATACAAGTAATTATCCACTCAACTCTCAGGATGATTTTAAGGTAACATTGAGTCTTAAAAGCCAAAGAAACTCTCCAAATCTTGATTATTATGTGGCTTAAGTCAGATGTGTTAAATTCACTAAATTCTCAAGATAATAATAGTATTGACAATAGAGTTTAATGTTTGTGAGATACTTGAATAACTCTGAAAACAGCCCATGAAATCGCTACTATCATTGCCCCCCATGTTGCAGAGAAAATCAAAGCCTTATATGTTAAGATGCAATTAATGCCAGTTCAAGCTCACCAGCTGTTCCTTGGAAACCCTATACAGGTCATTGTGGATGGGAAGGACTCAGTGGCACTCAACAACAAAAAATAGGTTAAAATACCTTACTCCAGGTCACTTAGTAAGCAGCTGACTAAGAATACAAGTCCAGGAAATCTGGCCTCAGAGCCTTTGTTCTTAATCACTATGTGGTAGTGTCTCTTGCTAAAGATAAAAATTATCAGCAACACAAGTCTTACCTTGTCGGAAGGGCCCAGTAACATGGAGCATTGTTATAACTATATCTGTTGTTAAGTGCTGTCGAGTCAAATCCAACCCATAGCGACCATAGCTGGTAGTTTCGAACTGCTGATGCTGAGGTTCACAGCCCAATTTGTAACCACTACGCTACCAGAGCACCTTAAGACTCAATTAGCAAGAGTTAATTATACCATCTATGTCAACTGTTGTTTTATTCTAAGTCTCCCTTTATTAGAAATATGAAGTAATATTCTTGACAGGAAGGAGCTCTGGTAGTGCAGTGGTTACAAATTGGGCTGCGAACCTCAGCATCAGCAGTTCGAAACTACCAGCTGTTCTATAGGAGAAAGATGAGGCTTTCTGCTCCCATAAAGATTTACAGCCTCGGAAACCCTGTACAGGGTCGCTATGAGTCGGAACCGACTCCACGACACATAACAACAACAACAATTCTTGACAAGCTGTCCAGAACGGTGGAATAGAATGATACAGAAATGGTCCCTGGTAGGCCATGCCTCTTTGTACTCAAATGTGGTAGAGTGGTGGTAATGGTTACGTAAAATGTAGTTGGTTCCGATGACTCACAGTAACCACACAGAGGGCTTTAAAGCCTACAAAGATTTACAGGAGCAGAAAGCCTCATCTTTCTCCCAAAGACAGGCTGATAGACTCGAACTGCTGACCTTGAGGTAAGCAATCTAACTATAACTCACTACACTACCAGAGCTCCTACACACTGTATAGTATCCTCCCTCGTTTATTTTAGGTTGGCCTAGGCAACTTGCTTTGGCTGTGGAAACCAACACAGATGACATTAGCAGGGCATGAACACTGAAACACTGTTGCCCTGCAAAGGCCCAAGCTAAACTGTTGGAGACCTATAGCTAATCCAACAATCAGCACCATCTCAAACCTACGGTGAGGCCATTTTAGACCATCAAGTTCCAGTTGGACCTCCAGATAACTGTAGCTGCATGAAAGGAAAGACCAACAGAAGAACCGCACAACTGAGCCCAGCCCAAATTGCTAATCTACAGATGAATAATACATTTATTTTATCCACTAAGTTTCGGGATTGTTTATTATCCAGCCAAAGCTAACTGCATAGGGTAGCAATAGCAATGTGGCAGCTAGTAACTGTTCAAGAGTCTGGGGCATTTCCACAAATAGGCAGGAGAGTCAGTAGACTGAGAAGCTGGAGTCAGAAGTATTGGGTTGAGAGGGTGACAACGCAAGATTTACCTCCTTTTCATTCTGTGATTTCTGGACCAAGTGGTTAGGGAACGATAAGCCGGTCCCCATAATCATATAAGCAGAGTAGAGGGCAAAGAAAGAAAGAGGGCGTGCTGCATCTCAAGAAAGCCAACTACTGGCTTTTGTATCTACTGATAATAAAGTGCTTGACAACAGCATCAGTGATACAACTGGCCAGCTTTCAGCTACACATTGCTGTTGTAGGTGATGTTAAGTGCCGTTGAGTCGGTTCTGACCCATAGAGACCCTGTACAGGGTTTCTAAGGAGTAGCTAGTAAGCTTGAGCTGCCAACCCTGTGGTTCAAATTGACTTTGCAGTCTAGTGCATTAAAACCCACACACCAGGATCCCTCAGCACCACACACCAGGATTCCTCAGCTACACATTGTCCAGAGCATTATCATGAACCCCTCAGTTTCATTGCAGAGTTGGGGAATACCACAAGGAGAAGATTTAACCAAAGGCAAAGAAAGTATCTCTGAACTTTAAAAATAATAACATCATCATCCAGTCCAATTATTCTTTTTTTTTTTTTTTTTTAATGAAAAGAAAAAAGGCTCACAGAGGATGATGTGTCCAGGGCCACACATGCTGGATACGGTCATGTTGACACAGGAATCCAGGGGTCTGGACTTTAGTAACTACAACAATGTAATAGTCAGGACATGAACATTGGAGCCCAAGGGAGGAGCCATATCATATAACCTCTAATCTAATCATTGTCTTTGGCTGATTTTAAGAACAGTGTCCAACTGATCACCAAGACACACGACAAATCCATAAGATACACTAACTATAATCATTTTTCAAATAATGACTAGGAAACTTGGGAGACCAAAGGACAGTTGTTGTTTTTAAGCACCATCAAGTTAGTTGTGACTCATAGCAACCCTTTATAGGCTTTCCAAGGAGTGTTTTGGCCAAAGTTTTGGTTAGCAGTTCTGTACTTATCCTACATACCACACCATGACTCCAGAGACCAAAGGGTAGGATGGTTTTGTTGTTGTTGTAAAGTGCCGTCGAGTTGATTCTGACCCATAGCGACCCTATATAGGGTTTCCTAGGAGCAACTGGTGAGTTTGAACCGCCGACACTGCAGTTCAAACGGCTTTGCAGTCTGGTGCATTAACCCACAGCGCCACACCAGGACTCCAAAAAATCCACTTAGATTTCATGATGATAAAGATGATAATATTTACCTGTTGGCCTTCCACTTCAATTAAATGACCAATTAACAATGGCCACAAGGAGACTATTTTATGAAACAAAGAAATATCTTTATGACTTGAAGTAGAAACCCAAAAACTCAATGCCATCAAGTCAATTCCAATTCACAACATCCCGATAGGTGGAGTGCCATGGCATTCCTGAGGCTCTAAATCTTCATGGAAGCAGACTGGCCCATCTTTCTTCCCTGGAGAACGTGATGGGTTCAGACAGTTGACCTTTTGGTTAGCATCCAGTGCTTACCCCACTAAACCAACTTGAGGACTTCAAAGTACAAACAGATGATTCTGAAAATCATCCTTAGATTCTGACATACGCATATATGTTAAACTTGACACGTATATCTGATTTCATTGTATCTGAGGGAGAAAAACCATGCTTCTTTTTCTGTTTCTAATTTGCTATGTGAGTCAGATCAACTGATTTAACTAGTTCAGGTCTCAAATGTTTAATCAATAAAACAAGGAGACTGGACTTAAGTCTGAAAACACATTAATAGTATGTATGGAAAGAACTTTGAATGCAACCACAGTTGAGACTAAATTCAGGACCTATCATCTTGTTAAGTCTGGCCCACAGGAGTCCTCAATAAAGAAAATTATAATGATTCATTCATCCCACAAATATTTATTGAACCACTGTTATGTGCCAGACATTGTTCTAAGTACCAAGAATAATACGTTTAAGAAAACAGACCAAAAAATTCCACCTTGTCTTGCTTGGCATTTTAGCGCATGGTGAGCCATAACTCTAGCATTCAAGGAGCTATCTGTCTTATGCCACAAGAAATTCTCCAAATCCATCCTCAGCTTGACTACAGATCCAGAGCAATTAGCCCCTGGGGTCTCATCCTAGACTAGGTTACAGTCTCTTACACAGATTAACTGTCCTAGGCTTCTCAAAGATTCCCCGGTTGGTACAAAGTTAACCAAAAGGATGAAGATTCAAGTCCTTCCAGGTGCACCTTAGGAGAAAGGACTGATGATGTACCTCTCAAAAACGGGTCACTGAAAAAGAGCACAGTTCTACTCGGATCCACACACAGGGTCGCCATGAGTCCGGCAGATTTCGTGGTAGCTAGCTAGGCATCTCTTATGAGCAGCCCAGAATAATATCCATGAGTGAGGGGCAGGGACAACTGTGGGCTTCACAGTCCCTTTCACCTTTACCTCTTTCCTTATCTTCTGCGGTAGAACTGTCCCATAAACCTGCACCAGAGCCCTCAAAGCCTCTTTGAAGGCCTTTGACTTAGAGGTACCATACCCCCTACATCCCACCAGAGGTCGCCCTCCCACGCAAGCCCAAACAGACTCCGGCTGTACCTCCTCTGGCAGCCGTGACATTATTTTCTTTCTCTATTTTTATGTATTAAAAAGATTTCTTCACAGCCATAACTTAGATCCCTGCACTAAAATGGAGCAACAGGAAGATATAATGGTGCATTTCATTTATGAATGACCTATCATAAATTACTCTGAAGTGTCCCGAGTGCCAGAAGACAGAACGCTTTGTCTGCCCACGGACTGTATTTCACATACTTTAATTTAGCTGACACATAAAACTCATTTGACATTTTGCAGGTATTTGTAGAGGGGTAGGGAGAACCCGGAAGGGGACAACAGCGGGGCTGGACAGGGAGTGGGGGCCGAGCAAAGGATATTTGGTTCTTGTTGAGGGTTAAGGTATGGAGCCTGGGTAACCCTGGCAACGTGAGGTCGTCGCCGAGCAGATTGTTGTCCAAGATGAGCTCCTCTAGGCTCTGGAACGCGCTCAGTCCTTCCAGTGACCTGCAATGACAAAGGCAACAGGAAAAATGATCCTGCACTAAATCAGGGAGGCCATTATGAGCCGAAATAAATATTTTAACCTTCCCTTTCAGGACTGGGAATAGTTTGGGCTTGGTGCCTGTCAGCAAAGTGAATGACAAGAATTAGTAGCACAGAGTGGGGGCGGGGGCAGTGGGGGAGAAGGGCCTCTGGTACTCACCGCATCCTTCACGCATTGCCAACATGAAGGATGAGGGTCACTTAGTGAGTAGCCAGGATCCAAAACAAAGGGCTTCAGATACGTCCTGCAGGATAAATTTGTCAATGTCTTGTGCCTTGAGGCACCCAGCCTCGGCTGACCCTAACCTCCATTCCCAAGATAAATAACTCTGTCACACTTCACCTTCATTCCCTGGACACAAATTTAAGTTGTCATCCATCATTTCTGCCCAGAAATATCATACCCCTCTCACAATAATAAATATAACTTCAAGTATCATTTCTTAGCGGTTCTCCTCTGTACAGTGTGAGGAAACAGCAGGGAAGGTTCCCTTTCTCTCTGTTCATGGCCTTGGACTTTTTTTCTCTGCTTTTTTCTTCACTAATCACTTCATTTGCTTCTGCCCAGGATCTCAGCAGCGGCTCAACATGCAAGGCGTCTGCAGAATTGCATAATCGCTCCAGTCTGAAGGGCCTTTTTGCTTTTTCTTTCGTTCTTTCTTTTTATTTTATTTGTTTTTGTGGGGTTTTTTTTATTTGCAGGGGGATTTTCTCCCTCAAAACACAGGGCTGGAAGGTACTGTCCTAATTTATGGAACGTGAGCTTCCTCTGACTTTTGCTTTGAAAGAAGTGCAGAGAGAAAGCTTGTGGATGTTGAGGTAGTAAATAAACAAGCATCTAAAAGAATTAAGTACCCGGCTCAGGGAAAAAAACCCAAAACTCCCACGATCCACTGAGCTAAAAGTTAACTCTTCAGGAGTGTTTGGGGTGGGGTGCAGGAGGGAGTGGGGGGGTGGTAAATGAGGGTAGTTGTATGCACACATGCCTGCTGGGGTCCATGCAGGTGTTAGTTAAAACCAGCCACCAGCCAAGGGGCTCACACACACGTTACTGCCAGTCCCTTCACCTGCTGGCCCCAGGAGATGTGCTGAGCTTGCACAGGCTGGCAGCTGAGGGAGGGCTTGCCTGGGATCGCCCGGCTGTTTTATAAAATGCAAGGAATCAGGGGGATGTAAAGCACACTGCTTATTCATTTACTGATAAGAAGACCTATATGCTTACGTGTGCAATGTCGGCACATCTGGTAGGCGGGTGGACTTCAGTATAGGAGTTTTCCCATGGCATCAGTGTCTCCCTGTGGGACCTCTGCCAAGAGGACTTCAAAATAGGGCGTCAATTTTGGAGAAGTGTAAAATACAGTATGCACTGGGCCCACGGCCCTGCCTGCATACCCCATTCGTGGTAGACCTTCAGGGTGGGCATCTGACACCCAGAAAATTCCTGCTCCCTTGGCCAAGAGTCTCTCCCTGTAGCAGGAACATAATACTCACTATGTTTTGGGTAAAAGGCCAAAGTGTTCTCCTATTTACTTTCCTTCTCCTCCTTTCTGATTTTCCTCAGGGCCCAGGGAGTCAAAATGAAACATACACATATCTAGGCAGGAAAGGTGGGATTTTATGTCAATTCCACCACCTCCTTGCCTTGTCCATGTGGGTTTATCAGTAACTGATCTCTGGCTTTGTGTCATTACAGTAGGCCTAACAAAGCACTACCATCTTGCCTTACACACAAAAGGATTTTAGAAATGTGTCGCTTTCTTTTTCTTTCTCCTTTTCTTCTTTGTTTTTGTTTGTTTGTTCCAGAAGCTCTAGGGACTATGTTCCATGGGTGGCAGATGAACAAGTCCACAGAGGTGTACAGTATGTCTGGATTCTGCACGGAACCTTCCGCCTTGTCTTGAAGTGTCTTCTTCTACCAGGGGTTAATTAGTGCTGATCCAAAAGCCCTTTTCAGGACTAGGATCCTGTTTACCACAGGGAATTTGAAGCCACTTCTCCTCGGGGATCCTTCTGGGCAGCTAATAAGTCCTTTGTGCTGACCAGTTGGGTTCTGGTCACAGACAACATTCAAATCCACCTTGTTCCCAAGTTATGTTATGCAAATATAATACTCTTATCATGAGAATCAGCAAATGGTTGGCAACTGGCAAGCAGAAGAGAGCTCCCTTCCAAAAGTGCTCCAGGGGAGGCATAAAACAAAATGACACAGCATGCAGAGGGACAAAGCACAGGAACACTAGAGGGAGTGCCCAAGACAGCCTTTCTCTCTGTGCGTGGGGCAGACATGGGCGAGGGCACATCCATCCATGTGGGATGGCCACGCCAGGCAGTTAGTTCAGCTCAAACCCCATCATCTGTCTGGTTTGGAAATGATTTTTTTTGAGGCCATGCAGTATTATTAGCTGTTCAGTTAAAAGGGGTCCAGGATACATGCCGGCTTGCTAACTAGTCCATTCTGTTTTCATAGAATCAGAGAGATATGTACTTGATAATGTAATCAGCTAAATTCAGAGCTCAGGGGTTGGGGCAGGAGGCAAAGAATGGAGGGAAGGAGAGGACCCGAGAGAGAGGACGGGATTCCTGAAACTTGATTGACCGCAAAAGACCACTGTACATCAACCCAGAAGAGGGTTTCATTTTAATTTAATTTTTACTGTTGTTGTTTTCCACAAAGAAGTTATTGTTGTTAAGTGACGTTCAGTCAGATCCGACCCATAGTGGCCCTTATAGGGTTTCTTAGGAGTGGCTGGTAAGCTTGAACTGCCAACCTTGTGATTCAATTTTGCAGTCCAGTGCATTAACCCACAGTGCCACACCAGGGCTCCAGCAGTATGAAATTACCTGCGCCAGTCTTTGAGTTCATACCCCTATATACAACATGCCTGCAAATAGATTTAGTTTGGACTCAAAGTGACCCTGTACAGGGCTTCCAAGAAGCGGCTGGTGGATTTCAACTGCCAACCTTTCGGTTAGCAGTCCAGTGCTTATCCTTACAGCACCACACCAGACCTCTATGCATAGATAAATGCTGTTAAATAAAATGAGGCCACACAGATGTTTGCTGCTTAACGGGACAGCCTAGTATGGCACTGTGGGTTAATGTGTTCGACTGCAAAGCTGGTTTGGACTGCAAAGTCTATTTGAACTGCAAGGTCAGTGGTTCAAGCTCACCAGCCACTCCAAGGAAACCCAATACAGGGTCGCTCTGGGTTGGAACAACAACAACATAGTAGAGGGGGAAAATGACACAACTGAGCGTTCCTTGCTATAACCTTGTGTGTGGACAACAAATGCACCCCAGTTCCTAGAGCCCTGTGGGGCTGGCACCGGTCCTTCAGGGTCACTAACCTGCTTTCTGGGCTGGGGATGCTGACATCCAAGGTGCTGGCTGGAAGGGCAAGGCAGGCATCTCTGCCACCCTACAGTCAGAGGCTAGAGGACAAGGTAAGACCTACCCCCACCCCACCCCCCACCTCAGTGCAGCCAGCTGGAAAGACAGCTTCCAGCATGGTCAAGAGATACCAAGGGCAATCAGGGAGATGGGCGTGAGGACTGGCCACCACCAGGTGGTGGCTTCTCTGGAAATCTAATCAGCACCTGGGACGAGTGCTGCCTGCCTGTCTCTGGGTCCACAGGCAGGAAAGCTGTTCAGTACCTTCACCCACAGATATCATCTCAGTTACTAAGTGCACTGGGCTCTGGCTGGGCTCCCCTAGGAACCAGAAGAGGCCCTATGCCATTCCCAAAGTCACATCAACATGACAAAACATCACAATGCATTTGGCTCTGGTGGATTCAAATAGAGAGAAGTTTTACGTTTCCACTGTAATTAACCCTATCCTCGTTAAGATAATTATGATCAAGCTTCCTGTCACAGTTAATACCCCAGCATCATTGCCTGTGGCTCACATTCTGCTCTCATTAGCTTATAAACACAGCAGCATGGAAGCAGGCCCACTCCCCTGCCCACATGAGGCCAGTGTCCTGGAGTACTGATGGATGGATCTTAGGCAGGGCAGGGGCCCCTCAAAGTGGACAGTCCTTTAAACCCCAACCCATTTTTCTCTTAGGTGGGCACACACTCAGAGACCTTCACTTTTTGGTGTACAAGTTAAACCCTCATCAATGGGAAAAGAGAAAGGGCCGAACCAAGACGAAGTTGGTAAGTTAAGGAGAAAAGCAGCTACTAAAACCATGACGCTTCAGGATAATGCACTGGGTAAGGTCACTCTGATCTGCAAGGTCAGTGGTTCAAATTCATCCGCTGCTCTTTGGAAACCCTACACAGGGTTGTGATGAGTCGGAACTGACTCAACAGCACTGAACAACAAAAATTATGCTTCAGACATATTATCAAAAGGGACCAGTCCCGGATAAAGTAGACGGTCAGTGAAAAAGAGGAGGACTATCAACAGTACTTAACAACAACAATCCATAGCTACCCCTCCCTGTTTCTTAGCCAACAAAATAACAGCTGGAACATTTTTCAAAAAAAAAAATTTTAAAGCCAAAGAATGCCTCCCAAACCCTTGCTTCTAGAACTGACAATCTTGCCTAGTGGGTAATGGCTGTGTAAGAATTAGAGCTCTCTTCCCTTAGCAACACCAGGGAACTTTTGTCTGGCAGAAGATGGATGGGGGTTGGCAGTTAACAAGAGACCCCAGGAGAGAAGCAGATTTCTCTTTGCAACCATATGTGGCTTCAAAACCAGGGCTGAAAGTAGGTATCTTCTCAAGCCAGTCAAGAAAGGAAGAGCTGCGCTAAGATCTTCACCCACGCACCCAACGCTCTCTCTGAGTATCTGTATATATTCTCTTCACTGAGACAAATGGGGAGCACATGGATATTCTAGCAAACCTACCCCACACATCTTACATCTGCTATACCCGCTAAGCCTGCTGTCTGTTCCATAAAAGGTCTCGTTCTCTGGAGGACATCTGTCTCTCCAGGCTCCAACAGGAGGGGACATGTGTACACTCTGCAGTCTCCCTAACAACTTGAAAGCAGTCAAATGTATAATGAGAATGCAATACCTCCTTGTCAACTAACTCCTGCTTAGCCACAAGCTTGAGCAGCAATGAGAGCAAAGCAGGACTGAATGATGAGCTGGGGATGAAGGTTGGGCGGTTCCCACACTTGCATTCCTTCCTAGGTCACAGCTCTTCCCCATCTTTCCCCAGGATCTGTCTGAGAACAGACAGGAGTGATGTCAAGGGGTCTATGTTGGTACTAATTCTTTAAAGATTAAAATACACTCTTGTGAGCTGACAACGAGGCAGTCCTTGACTCAGGACCCCCATGCACAATGGTCTTGCAGCATCCCCATAATTGGCTGAGAATCTTTTTGTTGTGACCCGAAGTGTTTTCACTGGCTGAGTTTTGGAAATAGATTGCCAGTTCTTTCTTCCAAGTCTGCTTTAGTCTGAAGCACCATTGGAACAAGTTCAGCATCAGAGTAACCTACATGCCTCTTCTGACAGACAGGCGGTGGCGAGGAATCAAACCCAGCTCTTTAGCCTGGAGAAAGCGAGAGTTCTACCGCTGAGCCATCCCTGCCTCGATTAAGCGCTTCCTGTTGATTCTTAGGTGCCAGAGAGTCAGTTCTGATGCACAGTGACCCTACAGACAACAGACTGAAACATGGCCTGGTCCTACAACATCCTCACAATCACTGGTATGTTTGAGTCTACAGTCCAGTTCACAAATAATTGCAGCTCAAGAGCTCCATCGTGATTTCCCGTGCTCTTCCCTAAGCTCCCCCAGACCTCTCTACAATCCAACAACGAAATGGTCAATGACACAGGGCTCCCAAGAACTCTGCTGCAGTGAGCATTCATTCCGATTGGTCAGGTTAGTTGTTAAATCATTTCAATACCATCCTTAAGAGCAGGAATAGTAACGTGTATCTCTTTTTCCTCCCACCATGCCAAGAGCAGTGCCATCTTCAAGCTAACTTCTCACAGCAGCGATGACCAAAACTATAAGAACAGGAAGAGCAACACAAATCCCTCTGATGGGGAAGGAAGGAAAAAACAAGAGAACTGGAGAGCTATGATGTGTCTGCTTATGTCCCGGTAAATGGCCCATTGGCTGTGTAGACCTTTTATGCTAACTGTTCTTCTAGGCCCTTGAGAGGTATTCTTTCTATCTTTCCTCCATAAAACTCTTTGTATTCTCCTAAGTTTTGTATCGTTTTGAATTGTAAGGTTGGTGGTTCAATCTCACCAGCTGCTCCTCAGAAACCCTATACAAGGTCACTATGAGTCAGCAGGAACTGTGGTAGTACAGTGGCTACAAGTCGGACTGTTAACCTCAAG
>NW_006408538.1:21419682-21428580 GCF_000296735.1 Chrysochloris asiatica | reverse complement strand
TATATATATACATACATATATACATATACATTTATATATATACCTATGTGTGTGTGTGTATATTTGTGTGTATATATGTGTGTGTATATATATATGTATGTGTGCATGTGTATATTTGTGTGTATATATGTGTTATATATATATGTGTGTGTATGTGTATATGTGTGTGTATATATATATGTGTGTGTGTGTGTGTATAGTTGTTAAAATGCTGTCGAGTCAGTTCTGACTCATAGCAACCCTGCATAGGGTTTCCAAGGAGCAGCTAGTGAGCTTGAACTGCCGAACTTACAGTTCAAACAACTCTGCAGTCTAGGGGATTAACCCACAGCATCACACCAGGACTCAATATATATACATATACATATCAAACCACTAAAGTACACACACACACACACACACACTTCACTTATCAACATAGTTAAATTCCAAGGATCCAATCATTATATGAAATTAGACATTATGTGATCAGATCACAAAACAGATCCCTACATAATTTTATAACTGCCAAATTATAAAACTGCCCAATCACATCATTATACAAGTGCCCAGTGGCCTCGTTACGTAAGTGCCAAAGCACTGAGAGCCGTGGTGCAGGTAAGCTGATCCCTCACCGTGCTGCTCTCACCGCACACCTCACAGTAGGGTATACGTAGATCAGACAGGCGAAGTTGTACTAGTGTCTAAATGTGAAATGTCAGATAACAAGACAGATGGAAAATGAGGAGTGTGTGTATATGGTATACATTGCTCTTGTTAAGTGTCTTGGAGTCAGTTCTGATTCACAGCACCCCTGAATAGGGCTTCCAAGGGAAGGCTTTGAACTTCCAAGGGAAAGTTTTGAACTTCCAAGGGAATGGTTTGAACTGCTGACCTTGTGGTCTGAAGTTCAGTGCCGACCCTAGAATGAGACACCAGTTGAGTCAGTCCTAACACATTGCAACTTTGTATATGGTTTCCAAGTAGTGCTGGTAGGTTTGAACCACCAATCTTATGGTTAGCAGCCCAGTGCCTCTCCTACAGCACCATAACAGGACTCCATGTATGTAGTTGTTGTTGTTAAGTGTTGCCAAGTGGGTGGAGCTACCCTGTGTTCAGTTAACAAGGAGCAACTAGTGAGTTTGAACTGCTGACCTTTTGGTTCAAACTGACCTTGCAGTCAAGTGCTTACCCTACAATGCCATATAGCTTTGTGTATTTTTCTGTCATTTAGCTTACATAACCAGCAGTAAGTCCTGGTGTGGTGCTGTGGGTTAATTTGCCAGACTGCAAAGCCGTTTGAACTGCAAGGTTGGCAGTTCAAGCTCACGAGCTGCTCCTCGGAAACACTATGCAGGGTCGCTATGGGTCGTAACTGACTTGATAGCACATAACAACAACAACAATTATAATCACGTGATACATAACCTCAATGACCATTGATAGGGGAATAATTAATTAAAGCTTGATATATTTAAGACTCCTGGTGTGGCACACTAGACTGGGAATCACAAGGTCGGTAGTTCAAACCCACCAGTTGCTCCTCAGAAACCCTATGCAGGGGCTCTTTGAATCGGAACTGACTTGATGGCACTTAACAACAATATGTGTAAGGCAATACCATACAACAATTAAACATAATATTGTAACCTAGTAGTAATGATACAGAAACAAATGAGGGGAAGTCAAAAAGTACTGCTACAGCATCTTGTTGTTGTTGTTAGGTGCCATCAAGTCATTACTGACTAATAGTGACCTTATGCACAGCAGAACGAAACACTGCCCAATCCTGGGCCAACCTCACTACCATTGCCACACTAGAGTCAATCAATGCTGCCACTTGGCCAATCCATCTTACTGGGGGTCTTCTTCTTTCTCTCTGACCCTCCACGTATGACAGAGTCATAAACACCTCTATTAAACCACATTATTAAAATATGAAGCTACTATTTCTTGACTTACGCTTCATCTAAGTCTATACACTTTTGAAGGGAGTGTTTCCATCTCTGTAACCCTTCCCGCCAAAGAGCTCTGGACTCTCTGACTTACACCAGTCAAAATGGCAGTATGGATACTCTGGAAGGACTCAAATTGTGTTCCTTTTACATATTCTTTGAGTTTGGGAACTAAAAAGATGTCTCAAATGACAAGATCAGGGCTGTAGGGTGAATGGAGTACGGTTTCCCAATGAAATTCTCATAGGACCTCTTTGCTACCCTGAAGGAATAAGCAGGTGCATTGTCACAATGGGGGAAAAAAAATTCCTCAGAGCTACTTTCCTGACCTTTATCTCACCAAAGTAGTTTACAATTTTCTTACTTCTTTCTAATAAACCTGTTTCCTTCGAGAAATGTACTAAATGACCTCTTTGAGATCCTCAAAACCTATCACGATAACCTTCTGAACTAGCTCAGCAGATCCCCTGAGAACATACTGTTTAGATTGCCTGTTAGTTTTTGAAGACCCCTAAGAAAGCTATGAGAAATACATTACTGAGAAAACTTGTCTGTAGCCATCCACTCATCAGAGATGTTTTTAAGCGTAATTTGTTTGGAATAAGCCTGTGCATGTATGAACTGGACCCCAGTAACAAGACTTTTAGACTCCCCTTATATATATTTTAGTATCGTGGTGGTGTTCAGGTGCCCTCAAGTTGATTCCAACTCATAGTGACCCCAATGAAACACTACCTGGTGCTGACCATCCCCACAATCCTTATGTTTGTGCCCACAACTGCTGCCAACGTGTCACCCCCATCTCACTGGGGGTTCATCTTTGTCGTTGACTCCCCACTTTTCCAATCATGAGCTTCTTCTCTAGGAGTCGGTCCCTTTTGGACTTTGTCCAAAGTAAGAGAGACAAAGTCTCACCATAGTCACTTGTAAGGAACAATCTGGCTCAACTTCTTCAAAATAAGATATGTATTTGTTGTGGCTGTTAAGTGCCATAAAGTCAGTTCTGATTTATAGCAAGGAGCAACCGGTAGGTTTGAACCTCCAACCTTGTGATTAGTAGTCTAGTGCTTGTGCTAGAGTGGCACACCAGGACCTAAAGGAAGTGACAACACGGTTTGATACACACACAAGGATCTCAGGCATGGGAATAAGTCATCCATGTGCTCTCCTACATTCTCATACACATTTTGATTTGTGCCATGTGTTTTTTTGGACAGTCTCTTTCATGCTGATGTCAAGAGTGTCTGTCATTTTTTTTCTAGTTTATAAATTATTTTTGATACACAATCTTGTACACAGAGATTTTTGTGACAATTCTGTACATACAACCACACAAAAATACACATACACAAACCAGATATACCCTATTAACCACTGGGCAAGGAGTTTATTTTATTTTTACAGTTTTCATACCATCATGATAATTCATTTGATAATTGGGAGAAACCACAGTAAATATTACTTTTGGACAAGACATAGCAACTGCTCGTGCACAAGATGCAAGACTCTTGGATAAGAAGAATTCATGTCAAAAGGATTTTGTATGAATTACTAGAGTGGGCCAGCCAACAAAAACGCAAATCTATGATCTACTCTACTCTACTAGACCCTATCTGCTCCTCAGGCTGTCTTCTAAGTCTAGATGCCAGGCTCAGAGTGGGCATATGCATACATGACCACTACCAAAGGAAAACCAACAGGAACCGAAGACTACACAGAATGCTGATTGAGGCAGTCAACTTGTTTAACCAGGGCCAAAGAAGGTTTAGTTGTCTCAAAGTATTAAGTCTATGGAGTCCCAAAAGGTAAAAACAAAAACAAAATACAGGAACAATTGTATAAACTGGAGAGAAAGGCCTTCAGTTACTCACTTCTGATGTTATAGAGAAACTATTCACCAAGTAATGAACTGCTTTGTGAGATGTTACAGGTATCTGATCAGAGACTGGAGACATCGAGAACACTTTGAGAGAGTTTCAGCATAGAGTAGATTAGATTCAGTGACCTTGAACATCCTTCCGGTTCCACCTGCTGATTCTGCTGCTGGTACTAGCCACAGAAGATGACTAGCACCACAGAGGTACAGGGCCGAACCTGAAACTCTATATAAAGACTAAGCCGAGTCTAAACAAATATCACAGTCTGCCCTCAACTACATTCAACTACCTCTTCATTTGTTGTTGTGTTGTTGTTGTTTTCTAGCTGTGGCTCAGAAATTGCCACATTCTTTATCCAAACAATATGTGTAGTTTGCAAGAGATCCATTGAAGGGCTTTGTCTTAGTTATCCACTGCTGTTATAACAGAAACACCACAAGTATACAGCTTTAACAGAAATTTATTTCCTCACATTCAGGAGAAAACAACAGAGCATTGGACTCTCTTTAGGCTCTGGAGGAAGAGTCTTGTCTTTTCTAGGTTTCCGCTCCTGGACAATATTCACGAGGCTTGGCATTTTGTTTATTCCATTTCTGCTACAGCTTGACTGAAGTTATAGCCTACTTTAAAGCTTCCTTGTTGACATCATGGAGACAACCCATTCCCATATGAGATTATCACCACAGGCATAGATGTGAGACTACAACACATATTTTTTTTTTTTGTCATTGAGTCAGTTCCTGCTCATAGCAACCCTGTATAGGGTTTCTGAGGAGCAGCCGGTGGGTTTGAACTGCCGACGTTTTGGTTTGCAGTTAAGTGCTGATTCTATAGCACCACACCAGGTGTCCTCAGCATATTTGGAGGAATATAATTCAATCCATAACTGTCTTCAACCATAATAATCCTAGGTGTATTTTCTAATTCTTCTGCCACCCATCCACTGTTATAATCCTTCTAGAACAATCCCCTAAAGAACCAGTTCTTCTTATATCTTTTTGCATGTGACTCTCATGAATTAAACAAGCATTAGCTATAACTGGATTGGAATTTATCACATAGACTTGGTCCACTTAGCATGCACCTCTGTAATTTATTTATTTTATTCACTAACAAATATTTGTTGTTTGTTATTAAGTGCTGTCGAGTTATTAAGTGCTGTAACTGTACATGGAACAAAACAAAACACTGCCCTGCTTTGCGTCACCCTCATACTGACGGCCATATTTGAGCCCATCTTTGCAGCCACTGTGTAAATCCATCATAATGAGGGTCTTCCTCTTTTTCACTGACCCTCTACTTTACCACACATAATGTCCTTCTCCAGGGACTAGTCCTTTTTGGTAAGTTCAAAATATGTGATACAAACAAACATTTATTGAGCGCCAACTCCATGCCTGGTACTTTGCTAGTCTCTGGGGATAAAAAAAAATTCCTAGGCATTGATCCCCTACAATATAGACAGGAAAGCAGTTACCAGATAACACAGGATAACAACTAAGATTGGAATAATAAAATTACTTTGAGGAGGGAGAGGAATAAGGATGGCTTATTAAGAAGAAATGGGCTCAAGCAAAGTCTCGACTGAATGTTCATTTTTTGAGCATGTACTTATACTTTATATAACATTTGTTATGAGAGGAGGGTTTGAGGGGTTGAGGTACAAACAGTAATAGGTTCAGATGTTACTTAAAAGGTCAGAGGTACAAATCTACCCAGAGGCGTCTGGGAGAAAGTCCTAGTGATCTATATCTGAAAAAAATCAGCCACTGAGAAACTATGAACAAACCGCTACTCTGACACGAGTTGGAAACAACTTGATGCCAATGGTTTGTTAATGGTAGTGAGGAAACATTAAGAATAATAGATAACTTAATTATTACATTCAAGCAATTTACATTACAAAAAGTTTCTTTAGCATCAAATAATACGCATTTGGTATCAATTTCCAGCATAACAGGCTCCCAATGAGCACCTAAATCCAAGACTCAGAAGATGTACAAATCATAGACTATGCTCACAGTCTATGGGAAGGAGAGGTCAAAGTTAAACATAAAATAAGAGAAATCACATGAGAAAGTTATCCTCTAGAAGTTGAGAAGAGAGAAACAGGGGCTATAGCACTCATCTTTTGGGGCATGCCTACCATACTTGTCCTGAAACAACTACAACAAGTTAGTCCCAAAAGACAGAGCTAAGCATCGAGGAACTTTCCATATGACCATGCTTGACTCATGACAGCCTTGATGTCTTCTTTGCACCATTCTCCCCAACCGGACTGTCTTCTTCTCCTCTCAGCCAATCTTTCCTGCATTTCTCTACCTTGGTGACAGGGTTTGGACCTGGGCCTTGACTGTGTCTCTAAAGTTATTTTGATTCACGGCTTGAGATTTTACAAACCACACATGTACGCATGGAACCTGTGGTCTCAGGACCTTGTTTGTTTTTGAAGAGTCTAAGGAGTGGGTTTGTTTGGCGGGTTCTATAAATGGAGGTTTTCTTTGCTAGGAAGATGTAAGGGAGCAGACACGGTGTGTGGCAGCTGAGGTATGCATACGCGTCGCCATGGGGCGGAATTCAGGGCCTGGTGGGGGAGACTCCCACAGCCATTGGACAAACATATGTTGGGCCAAGAACACTGCTCTTCAACCTCATGAACTATTTGCTTGAAAGATAACAGTGTCTCTTCCACACAAGCCTTTCACCACCCTCCATAAAGGGAATTTTCAATCCAACAGATGGTGTCTACTCATTGCAAACCAACCAGAAAAGGAGACATTTACAAGGCTCAGCTTCAAGGCCCTGGGGACCCAGAGGGGCCCTAATCAAATACGTTCCCAAAGACCAGCTCCCCATGGGCAGGGCCCCCTGGAAGGGAATGAGTCCAGGAAAGCCAGCTCAAATGTGCCAACTACCGATTCTATGAGGTTCCAGTTAGCTGAAAAAGGTGAAAACATGTTTTCTGTCCCAGACTACAAGATAGCTATATATCTCCTATAGGAAAGAAGGCCCTAAAAGATAAGGTGACCTCCACAAGTAGCTTGCTATTGGAGCTACTTTCTTTCCTCCAAAAACAGCCCTACCTCAACGCTTTGCAAAACCTTTCAAAGAACAACTTTGTCAGGTCTGCTCTCCAGTTCAGAGAACAGCATGTTCTGGGGCCTGAGTGCCAACATCTTACATAAATGACAATGTTGGGGACAAAGACATCAAATGCTTGTAGAAAGGCAGTATGATGAATGTATAAGACCAGTACGTTTCAGAACATGAGCTCTGTTTCAAGTTTTGAATGTACTATGTTGTTGTTGTTAAGTACCATGGAGTTGATTCCGGCTCATACTGACCCTGCACAGGGTTTCCGAGGCTGTAAATATATATGGGAGTAGAAAGCCTCAACTTTCTCCCAAGGAATCGCTGGTAGTTTCAAACCACCGACCTTGAGGTTAGCAGCCCGATTTGTAACCGAATGTTTTCTGCTACTGTGATAGAGTAAAAAAAAAATTAAACCTTAGCGATATTACTGTTTTCAAGGTTTTATAGAACATATAGAATGTTCTATAAGACCTTGAAAACAGTAACATCGCTGAGGTTTCAACTTTTTACTCTATCATAGTGGCAGAAAAGACCCTGACCTGTAAACTTTGGTATGGAGATGGCATGAAAGCATGCCTAGATAAGTTTGAGATTATTTTTTTATGTTTAAAAGATTATTTTGTACTTCTGGCAAGATGATGGACATTCCACACAGACGCTCTACAATAAAATATGATAGACCAAATGAAATGGCTATTGATGATAAACCTGGAACCCTGAGCTTCAGAGGAAAGGATTGAGAAGTGGATTGGGTAATATAGACTAGGAGAAGAAGCTGAACAGAGGCCATGAGCAATGAGACACACAGATGAACTGAGGGTTGGGCTGACTCCATGAGGCCATCGTGAACTCTTGAGAGTCATCTTGAACTCTTGTGAGCAATACCGAATCTGGGCAGGAACCTGCTACCTCAGGTGCACACTTTGTTGTTGTCAAGTGCCGTTGAGTCGATTCCGACCCATAGCAAACCTAGTGACTGGTAATCAGAGAGGCATGGTTCTTCTCCCCACACTCCCTTTTTGATCAGAGGCATATCCAGTACTCATGCTCAGACACCCCCAGCACACCCCCTGTTCTGCCAGAGTTCAAAGACCTGGCATTGTAAGTTACACTGTGGTGAGACAGATGCCAGGTAAATCTATTTGGCACTTGAAAGTAGATGAACTGCTTCTTCTGACCTGCAAAATTTACAGAGCTGATCCCTAGCCAGTATTAGAGTAGCAGGAACACTCATAACCAACTTCCCAGTTTTTCAGGCCAAGAGGGCAGCTGGGGACAATCTTCTAGAAACAATGGTCCTCACCTCTGCTACCAATAGAGTCTGCATGAACTATTTCCAGAATGAGTATCTTGACCACAGACAACACCTAGGCTTATGGGAACTCCATCTAGCCACCCTCTCATCCCTACTTACTGAGCTCCAAAGGATGCCTAAGATTTATATGGAACACCAGAAAAATGAGTAACTTACAGTGATCAGAACCCCGGTATAGAAAGAGAGAGAGAGAAAAAAAAAAAAACAAGGAGAAATTTATCAAAAACATTTGTTAGAAGAAACCTTTCCTAACATTATAAAAACTGGGAAGGTAACATAAATGAACCCCAAAAAGAACATACACCAAAAGAAAAACACTAATCCATATAATAATCAAACTTTCCTAAGCTAAAGATAAGGAAAGAGTCCTGTGAGCAGCTCAGGAAAAACAAAAAAAGCTACCTACAAAGGAGAAACAGTAAGACTAAACTCTGGTTTCTCAGCAGAAACTATGTAGGCAAGATGGCAATGGAAAGACATATATAAGGGACTTCTGGAGGGCGGCCAGGCGGTGCGGGTGAGTGGGGGCTCTGGGATCAGGGGGGGAGAACTCGCGAGTTAAACCTCCCAGGTAGGAATTCACAATCTCACAGCCCGCGTGAATCTTAGTGCGCCAGAGCCTTAGACCTGCTTCTTTAAGAAATCATTGTGCAAGGAATTACAGGCTTGTTAAAAGTGC